>NC_041391.1:232953964-233024740 GCF_002162155.2 Triticum dicoccoides
GGGCGGAGCCTGGGGCGCGGGGCGCTCGGGCCCGGGGCGGGCCTGCCGTGGGCCTGCAGGGCCACGGCGGCGCGGGAAGGAGAGAGAAGGCGGCGCGCTGACGTGGCAGTGCGGGATTGGGCGTGGGCGGCAAAGCGGACATGTCCGGCGGCGAGGGATGTTTGTCCGGCGACGCGGAGGAAAGAAGGCTAGGGTTTGCACCGCGAATTTGGAAGGGGGAGGCACATTTATAGGTAGAGGGAGCTAGGAGAGTCCAAATGGAGTGCGGTTTTCGGCCACGCGATCGTGATCGAACGACCGAGAGCATGGAACGGGTTTGGATGGGTTATTGGGCCACTTTGAAGGGGTATTGTGCTGCAAACAAAAGAGGCTTTTACGGTTCTCCGGTTAACCATTGGAGTATCAAACGACCTCCAAATGACACGAAACTTGACAGGCGGTCTACCGGTGGTGTACCAAGGCCTCTTGGAAAACCTCGGGTCATTCCAAGAAAGTTTAACACCCGCTCACAACAGGAGACAAAAGGGGGACTCCGGAGGACATAGGAGTGTCGGATTGCAAAACAGACAACGGGGAAAATGCTCGGATGCATGAAACAAACACGTATGCAAAATGAAATGCACATGATGACATGATAAAATGCAACACGCAAGCAAATGCCATGGCAATGATGGCGAATAACTGGCAGACACCTGGCGTACCGAATCCGGGGCGTTACACACAAGTGTGGAAAAAGAGATAGTAGCATTGCCCTTTATATATATATATATATATTTTTTTTTGGGGCCTTTATTTTTTTTTCTTTTTGGCCTTTCTCTTTTTTATTTATTTGGGCAATGCTCTAATAATGATGATCATCACACTTCTATTGATTACAACACAAGGATTACAACTCGAAACTTAGAACAAGATATGACTCTATATGAATGCCTCCGGCGGTGTACCGGGATGGTGCAATGAATCAAGAGTGACATGTATGGAAAATAATGCATGGTGGCTTTGCCACAAATACGATGTCAACTACAAGATCATGCAAATGGCAATATGACAAAGTAATGCATGTCATGATGATGATGGTGGAAGTTGCATGGCAATATATCTCGGAATGGCTATGGAAATGCCATGATAGGTAGGTATGGTGGCTGTTTTGACGAAGATATAAGGAGGTTTATGTGTGATAGAGCGTATCGTATCACGGGGTTTGGATGCACCGGTGAAGTTTGCGCCAACTCTCAAGGTGAGAAAGGGCAACGCACGGTACCGAAGAGGCTAGCAAAGGTGGAAAGGTGAGAGTGCGTATAATCCATGGACTCAACATTAGTCAAAAGAACTCATATACTTATTGCAAAAATTTAGAAGTCATCAAAAATTCAAGTACTACGTGCATGCTCCTAGGGGGGTAGATTGGTAGGAAAAGACCATCCCTCGTCCCCGACCGCCACTCATAAGGATGCACAAGCCAGGTACACTTCATGTTTCAAATTTGTTACACAACTTTAACCATACGTGCATGCTACGGGACTTGCAAACTTCAACAGAAGTATTTCTCAAATTCATAATCACCCAACTAGCACGACTTTGATATTATCACCTCCATATCTCAAAACAATTATCAGGCATCAAACTTATCTTAGTATTCAGTTACTCAAAAGAAAGTTTCACATATCTTGAACACCAAGTATATTAACATTAAGCAAATTACCATGCTATTAAAGACTCTCAAAATAATCTAAGTGAAGCATGAGAGATCAAATAGTTTCTTTAAAACAAATCCACCACCGTGCTCTAAAAGATCTCAGTGAAGCACTAGAGCAAAAATTATCACGCTCAAAAGATATAAGTGAAGCACTATGAGCAAAACTGTCAAGCTCAAAAGATATAAGTGAAGCACATACAGTATTCTAACAAATTCCAATTCATGTATGGCTCTATCAAAAGGTGTGTACATCAAGGATGATTTAGGTAGACTAACAAGCAAAGAAACAAATAATACAAGACGCTCCAAGCAAAACACATATCATGTTGGTGAATAAAAATATAGCTCCAAGTAAATTACCGATGGAAGTGGACGAAAGAGGGGATGCCTTCCGGGGCATCCCCAATCTTTGACTTTTTGGTGTCCTTGGATTATATTGGGGGTGCCATGGGCATCCCCAAGCTTAGGCTCTTGCCACTCCTTGTTCCATAATCCATCAAAAGAATTCACCCAAAACTTGAAAACTTCACAACACAAAACTCAACAGAAATCTCGTGAGCTCCGTTAGAGAAAGAAAACAAAAGACTACTTCAAGGTACTGTAATGAACTCATTCTTTATTTATATTGGTGTTAAACCTACTGTATTCCAACTTCTCTATGGTTTATAAACTAATTTACTAGCCATAGATTCATCAAAATAAGCAAACAACACACGGAAAACAAAATCTGTCAAAAACAGAACAGTCTGTAGCAATCTGTAACTAACGCAAACTTGTGGAACTCTAAAAATTCTACCAAAATAGGAAGTCCTGGAAAATGTGTTTATTGATCATCATAAAAAAGAATAAACACAAAATCACGTTCATGTGATTTATCATAACTAAATTCATGCGCGCAAAGTTTCTGTTTTTTAGCAGAATCAAATCAACTATCATCGTAGGTTATCGTATAGGTCCTACTTGGCGCAAACACTAATTAAAACATAAAAACACATCCAAACAGAAGGTATATGGATTATTTATTCCTAAACATAAGCAAAAACAAAAAATACAAAATAAAATTGGGTTGCCTCCCAACAAGCGCTATCGTTTAACGCCCCTAGCTAGGCATAAAAGCAAGGATAGATCTAGATATTGCCATCTTTTGTAGGCAATCCATAGGTGGCTCTCATCATAGATTCATATGGTAATTTTATTTTCTTTCTAGGGAAGTGTTCCATACCCATATTTAAGGGAAATTGGAATCTAATATTCCCTTCCTTCATATCAATAATTGCACCAATCGTTCTAAGGAAAGGTCTACCAAGAATAATAGGACATGAAGGATTGCAATCTATGTCAAGAACGATAAAATCTACGGGCACATAATTCCTATTTGCAACAATAAGAACATAATTAATTCTTCCCATAGGCTTTTTAATAGTGGAACAAAATTATGGGAATCTAGCAAATCACATAAAGTTTTGGGTATAGTAGAGACACTAGCACCCAAATCACACAAAGCATGAAACTCGAAATCTTTAATTTTAATTTTAAAAGTAGGTTACCATTCATCATAGAGTTTTCTAGGGATAGAAACTTTCAACTCAAGTTTTTCTTCATAAGATTGCATCAAAGCATCAACAATATGTTCGGTAAAGGCCTTATTTTGACTATAAGCATGAGGAGATTCTAGCACGGATTGCAACAAGGAAATACAACCAATCAAAGAGCAATTTTCATAATTAAATTCTTTGAGATCCAAAATAGTGGGTTTAGCAACATCACGGTTTTTATTTATCTCCATCCCACTTTCATCAATTTCATCATCAAGATCTAGAAACTCTGAATTCTTAGAACGCCTTCTAGGTAAAGGAAGATAATCTTCAGATTCATCAAGATTCATATTGCAAAACAAAGATTTAATGGGGGACACATCAATAACTTTTAGATCTTCATCTTGATTTTCATAGGGATCGGAAGAACACGCTTTAATAAAGGCATCTTTGGAAGCACGCATCCTAGCGGTTCTTTCCTTGCACTCATCAATGGAAATTCTCATGGCTTTGAGAGACTCATTGATATCATGCTTAGGAGGAATAGATCTAAGCTTTAAAGAATCAATTTCAAGAGAAATTCTATCAACGTTCCTAGCCAAATCATCAACTTTGAGCAATTTCTCTTCAAGCAAAGCATTAAAATTCTTTTGTGAATTCATAAACTCTTTAACACTACTCTCAAATTCAGAGGGCATCTTATTAAAATTTTAATAAGACTTATTGTAGGAATTTCCATAATTATTAGAAGGATTACTAGGATAAGGCCTAGGATTAAAATTCCCTCTATAAGCGTTGTTTCCAAAACTATTCCTACCAACAAAATTCACATCCATAGATTCATTATTATTCTCAAGCAAAGTAGATAAAGGCATATCATTGGGATCAAGAGGAGTATTTTTAGGAGCAAACATCTTCATAAGTTCATCCATCTTTTCACTCAAAACATTGATTTCTTCTATAGCATGCACTTTTTTACTAGAAGATCTTTCGGTGTGCCATTGATAATAATTAGCCATAATATTATCAAGCAATTTAGTAGCATCTACTAATGTAATTTCCATAAAAGTGCCTCCCGCGGCCGAGTCTAAAGGATTTCTAGAAGCAAAATTCAATCCGGCATAAAAAAATTTGTATGATCATCCATAAATTCAAACCATGAGTAGGGCAATTGCGAAGCATTAATTTCATTATTTCCCAAGATTGGGCAACATGCTCATGATCAAGTTGTTTAAAATTCATGATGTCGTTCCTAAGAGTGATAATCTTAGCGGGAGGAAAATACTTAGAGATAAAAGCATCTTTGCACTTGTTCCAAGAATCAATACTATTTTTAGGCAAAGACGAAAACCAAACTTTAGCACGATCTCTAAGCGAAAACGGAAATAATTTCAATTTGACAATATTGTTATCCGTATCTTTCTTCTTTTGCATATCACACAAATCAACAAAATTGTTTAGATGAGTAGCGGCATCTTCACTAGGATGGCCGGCGAATTGATCTTTCATAACAAGATTCAACAAAGCGGTATTGATTTCACAAGACTCATCATTATTAAGAGGAGCAATCGGAGTACTAAGGAAATCATTATTATTGGTATTCGAGAAATCACACAATTTGGTATTATCTTGAGCCATGGCAACAAGTAATCCAACACACAAGCAAACAGAAAGGCAATGAGAAAAAGGCAAACTGGAAAGAGAGGAGGAGATAGGGAAAGAGAGGGCAAATAAAACGGCAAGGGTGAAGTGGGGGAGAGGAAAACGAGAGGCAAATGGCAAATAATGTAATGCGAGAGATAGGGATTGCGATGGGTACTTGGTATGGTTGACTTGCTTGTGTGAGCCTCCCCGGCAACGACCCCTGTTACGACCGTAGGAGGTCCGTTTCCTCCGTTTTGCGGTACGCCACTCCCCTCCCGATCAACAGGACCCCGTTCCGAACGTAGGATGGTTGTTTCCTCCGTTCCACGGTACGCCAGGCCTCGTTTCCATCGCCTGTTCCATCCAAGACCTCCCGATGAACATGACCATGCATTCCGTTCCGACCCAGCCGGTTGGCTCCCACGCGTTCCGTTGCCTCCCGATGAACACGATGCATTCCATTACCTCCCCATGAACACGACGCATTCCGTTGCCTCCCCATGAACTCGAGGACGATGCTATTTCTCCGTTCTGACCCAACCATTGCTACCTCTTGAGCATTGCGTTGGATTTCCCCGAAGAGGAGAGTATGATTCAGTAAAGTAGCGTAAGTATTTCCCTCAGTTTTTGAGAACCAAGGTATCAATCCAGTAGGAGACCACGCACAAGTCCCTCGTACCTACACAAAACGATAGCAACTCACAACCAACGCTTAGGGGTTGTCAATCCTTTCACGATCACTTACGAGAGTGAGATCTGATAGAGATAATATTTTTGGTATTTTTGATAGATAGATGCAAAGTAAAAGAAAAAGGCAAAGTAAAAACAAAGCAAGTAAATAAAGTGATATAGATTAATATGATGAGAATAGACCCGGGGGCCATAGGTTTCACTAGTGGCTTCTCTCAAGAGCATAAGTATTCTACGGTGGGTGAACAAATTACTGTTGAGCAATTGACAGAATTGAACATAGTTATGAGTATATCTAGGCAATGATCATGTATATAGGCATCACGTCCAAAACAAGTAGACTGAAACGATTCTGCATCTACTATTGTTACTCCACTCATTGACCGCTATCCAGCATGCATCTAGAGTATTAAGTAAAAACAGAGTAACGCCATAAGCAAGATGACATGATGTAGAGGGATAAATTCATGCAATATGATAAAAATCCCATCTTGTTATCCTCGATGGCAACAATACAATACGTGCCTTGCAACTCTTTCTCTCACTGAGTAAGGACACCGCAAGATTGAACCCAAAGCTAAGCACTTCTCCCATTGCAAGAACTACCAATCTAGTTGGCCAAACAAAAAAGGATAATTTGAAGAGACTTGCAAAGATAACTCAATCATACATAAAAGAATTCAGAGAAGAATCAAATATTTTCCATAGATAATACTGGATCATAAACCCACAATTCATCGGTCTCAACAAACACACCGCAAAAAGAAGATTACATCTAATAGATCTCCACGAGAGAGGGGGAGAACATTGTATTGAGATCCAAAAAGAGAGAAGAAGCCATCTAGCTACTAGCTATGGACCCGAAGGTCTGAAGTAAACTACTCACACTTCATCGGAGGGGCTATGGTGATGATGTAGAAGCCCTCCGTGGTGGATGCCCCCTCCGGCGAAGCTCCAGAACAGGCCCCAAGATGGGATCTCGTGGATACAGAAGGTTGCGGCGGTGGAATTAGGTTTTTGGCTCCCGTTCTGATCGTACGGGGATACGTAGGTATATATTGGAGGAACGAGTATGTCGGTGGAGCTCCGAGGGGCCCACGAGGTAGGGGGGCGCCCAGGTGGGCGCGCCCTCCACCCTCGTGACCTCCTCGGAAGCTTCTTGGAGTAGGGTCCAAGTCTCCTGGATCACGTTCGGTTGGAAAATCATGATCCCGAAGGTTTCATTCCGTTTGGACTCCGTTTGATATTCTATTTCTTCAAAATACTGAAAAAGGCAAAAAAAACAGCAATTCTGGGCTTGGCCTCCGGTTAATAGGTTAGTCCCAAAAGTAATATAAACTGGAAAATAAAGCCCAATATAGTCCAAAACAGTAGATAAAGTAGCATGGAGCAATCAAAAATTATAGATATGTTGGAGACATATCAGCCATGTACACGAGCCCTGGTCGTATGTATGCACGAGTAGGCGTTCGAGACCCCGCCCATATGTACACATACGTGGCCGTATTTTCTTTCTTGCACCATGGCCGCTGTACGTACGTATACATGCTATGTGCACGTCTCTACTACGACACGTGCGCGCCTCTACATCCACTAGTATATATGTACGTACACGTTTGTGACCAGAATGACAATGCTACGTACGCTTCGACCAGGTGGGTCCCGACTGTCAGGCACTTCCTTGCCTGCGAAGATGTAGCTCGTGGGTCCCAGCAGTCATGGGGGCGAATTGCTTTTTTGCTCGGACGCACTTCCTTGCGTGTGAAGATGTAGCTAGTGGTCCCAGTAGTCAGGGGGCGAATGTTTTTTTTCCGGACGCACTTCCTTGCGTGCGAAGGTGTAGCTGGTGGGTCCCAGCAGTCAGGGGGGCGAACCGTTTTGTTTTTTTGCCCGGAAGCACTTCCTTGCATGCGAAGATGTAGCTGGTGGGTCCCAGCAGTCAGGGGGAATGTTTTTTTCGCGAAATACAGTGGCCCGTCCGGTGGGTCCCAGCTGTCTCGGATGAATCATTATTTTTCGCGTAATAAGGAGGCACTTCCTTGTTGCGGCCGTGGATCCAGCTGTCAGCCTCTCCACGTATAGTCCACGTCCGATGGAAGTCGTTCCTTGACCACGTTGACCATGCTGCGCCGAGAGCACCAGGGCGGTGGATGACGGCGAGGCCTAGGAAGGGGACGACAGGGAGCCGGGGAAGACGCGGCAGTGCAAGCCCGCACGGAGAGGAGTACGAGGGTTCACTGGTTCGGCTGCGGTGTGAGGCTGCCGTCGCCGCAGGGCCTGGCCAGCGGTGGGAATAGTAGGGGGTGGTGAGGCCTTCGCGGCAGCACAACCAGCCACGGGAGGCAGGAGCATGCGGCACGACCGGCGCTGCTTTGGGCGGCTGGAGCAAGAAGACCAGAGGTTGAAGAAGCACGACGGTCGTTGGATGGACATTATACGGTCACTGGAGCTAGAATCGTTCATATTGAGTAAAGTTGACAAAGGCCCCCCGTCCCAGTCAAGTTAGTAGGCCCACAAGTCAGCCTCCCACCACGGTGGGTCCCAGCTAGCAGGGGGAGTATTCATTTTTTTGTGCGTAATAAGGAGGCACTTCCGGTGGGTCCGAGCTGACAGTGGGGGAATGTTTTTTTGCAAAATACGCTGGCCCGTCCGGTGGGTCCCTGCTGTCAGGGGGGAAATGTTTTTTTCGTGAAATAAGGTGGCCCGTCCGGTGGGTCCCTGCTGTCAGGAGGAGGAATAATTATTTTGCGCGTAGTAAGGAGGCACTTCCTTGCTGCCGCCTAGACCCAGCTGTCAGCCTCTCCACGTACAGTACTCTTTCGATGGAAGTCGGTCGTTGACCACGCCGCGCCGAGAGCACCAGGGCGGTGGTCTGGACGACGGCGAGGCCTAGGAAGGGGACGACCTAGAGCCAGGGAAGACGCAGCAGTGGAAGCCCGCACGGAGAGGAGTACGAGGGTTCACCGGTTAGGCTGCGGTGTGTGGCTGTCGTCGCCGCAGAATAATAGGGGTTTTGGGTGAGTAGAGGGATGGCCTCGCCAGCGGTGGGAGTAGTACGGGGCGGTGAGGCCTCCGCGGCATAATAGCCGGCCACGGGAGGCAGGAGCACGCGACACGACCGGCGCTGCTTTGGGCGGCTGGAGCAAGAAGACGAGAGGTTGAAGAAGCACTATGGCCATTGGATGGACATCGTACGATCACTGCAGCTAGAATCGTTTATATTGACTAAGTTGACAAAGCCCTTGGTACGCGTCAACTTAGTAGGCCCACAGCTTGGATTTGGCAGAGAACATATAGCCCATTTGCGATTTGTAAGAATGTATAGCCCATTTTTTAATTCTAATGGAATTTACTACATCCCATTTACCGTTTGTTAAAAGTACAGCCCAACTTCTAGCTAGGACAACGATTACTAGTTTCAAACAACCACTCAAAACAGAATTCAAAAAAAAATTCCCACATTTTGATGGGATCCGAAATATTTTTATCTGAAATTTCTAGTCATGTTAAATATAATTTAAAAATAAAGTTGTATTACGTTAAAATCCAACGAAATATTGCACGCGCAACAAGTAATGAAATTAAAATTTCCAAATTCCAAAAATAATATATTTTTCAAACTAATTACGTGTTTGGTGCATAGTAATTGCCCAGTTATTATAATTGCCTAGGAAACTTTGTAGCCCAGCGGGGTGGATTACAAGTTGACCCGGATATTGTGTACAACTGTCGGCCCAGTTGCATTGCTGATGTTGAAAAAAGGCATGTGTAGTACAATACAACCTAACATGGTTACTCAGCCCACATTCAGTGACGCCGGAAAGGCCCAAACAAGGCTTCTGTACAACTTTTCGAAGTCAATGAGCTCAACTAATAACTTAAGAAAAAAGTTAGATTATAGTGGAACCTAATTAAAAGCTGTCACGAGCAAATAAATAATTCAACGGGTCCCACTTGTGCGTGTGCGCGCGCGTGTGTGTGTGTGTGTGTGTGAGAGAGAGAGAGAGAGAGAGAGATAGAGAGAGAGAGACCCATCGGTCAATGCTCGTAAATACATCTTTCAGCCATATGCATTGCTGATGCTCAGTAAAAACTTATATAGTTGACACAATCATATAGAACATCATAGCACACTGAACTTGCATACAAAAATTTCATGCAGGCGGCATAATTAGGATGGAAGCAGTGGATCACTACGGGAAGGGCTATGTTGAAGCCAACGAAGTCGTACATAACGGTTCATCGTCTTTATAAATGACGGGGAAATATTTTGAATGTTGTGCAAAGAAAACAGACAGACAACACAATAAGTTCTGCTAGCACATTAAGTTGACGTACAAACCTTTCTAAAAAAAGTTTAGGTACAAAATTAGAACAGGTCACAATCAAATGTACTGGCATATTAGTGCTTCAGACCCATAGCGCGGATTTAACTAGTACTATCTGACAAGATTCAGTTGTTACCTCAAATTAGAGCACATCCAGGCAGCCAGCCCTGCCTCTTCCCCCAAAGAAGCAGTGGCCTCCGCCGCGCGATGGAGTAGGCCCTGTGCCATCCATCGTTCCGAGCAACACAGGGAAAGTCTGATGTTGACTCCTGTAATGGACGTCGTCGACGAACCCTGGTACCAGCGGCGGCGGCAGGACTTCGATTGATGGATTGACCACTTCTTCGACATGCACGAACACTCGATACAGGTACATCCCTAACATGGTCCGTGACCGCCTTGGTGGCGACGAATAGTACAACCCCGGTTCCTGCATCGGTATCTCAACACCAATCACCTTCGGTATGGTGGACGGCTTCTTCATCCATGCCATAACCGTCAGAGCCCAGCTGTCTGGAGGAACAAACATACTTACAAGCTCACCTCCAAGGTCATTGATAAGCTCGTTCATGGACTCGCTGTTCCAAGCACGTCGAGGCATGCCGTGGAAGGTAAGCTTTGTTAAAAACTCAAGCTCAGAGGGCACCGAGCCCCATCCTGGGTACCACCGATCAAAGCTCACCAGCGCGCCATCGCAGCACAAACGCCGGGAAGATTCGAACACACGACTGCAGTCAAAAGTTGTCCAGAACCTGACGAAGAAATAAGTCGGTGGCGGACAGACTTCGACGAGAAAGTCACTTATTTGGATGTTGTGCTCAATGCCAAGAGCTTTGACAAGGTCGTCCGGCGAGACGGGAGGCCGATCTCCATTGATGGTTACCATCAGCACTTTGCCGGCAAACTGGTCGTCAAGCGCCGCCATGCCACTGTTGAGCGACAGCACGCAGCGACCGAAGGCAGGACGGACCTCAGGATCTCCGGCTCGGAGATCCGCGTTGACCGGTGACATGATAGTGCGCTTGAGTACAGGGAGTACAGGAGGGGGATCTGGGGGAACTAGAGTAGGAATCGAGATTCGAGAGGTGGGGGAGGGGCGGGAGACTGGGGATGAAAAGGTAGCATGAATTTCAAGCACGCGCCAATATGCTCTCGGCATGCAAGCGCACGAAAACACCAGTGGCGCCCACATGTCAGCCTAAGAGTCCTTATTATTTCTTTTTTGGAGAGCCCGGCCTTTTTTCAGGATCTTTTGAGAGCCCAGCCTCAGAGTCATAATTGACCTGTTTGGCATTGCGTTACTACTCGGCCCATATTCAACGACACCTCACTGGCCCAAACAAGTGTACATCATCAAAAAGACAGTGAGCTCAAATTATATAACTTGAAAAAGGAGATATACACTAAACACTAGAGAATGGTGATGCCCTCAGTTAGCCCACCAGTAGTTCGAGACAACGATATATACAACATTCAAACACTGACTAGTGACTACTACTGACATAAACAACAAGACATGATAGTTCATAAGAAGTCTTGCTACACCACCAAAACGCACACATCTGCAGTGCTCAAACTCTCGTGATCCAGACGAGAATGACATTCTAAACAGAAGCAACTATTACATAGTAAGAGTGACATAGATGAGGATGACCAAATGACAAGGAATATGCATAACAAAAGAAAGAACTACCCATCCAGAACCAGCAGCAAGGACAACAAAGTCATTCGAAGAGATGATCCAACACCATCATAATATGCAGCCCTGCTTCAGCGACTAGTGATCCGGAGACACCAGTACTCCACCCTTTCGATGCAACAGCCCAATTACCTATCAACCTGAAGGCTTGAACCACATCACTGCCTGTCGTAATTGAGACATCCAAGGATCAAAGTTAATCCGGATGCCTTTGTCATTCTCACCTTCTTTTGGCCGCAGGCTGTATCGTAGACAATCAAGGGAGTTTGCTACTGAACTCCTAGGGCTCGCCGTGTAGACACAGTTTTCCATAGCAAACAGAGCCTCTTTGCCATCAAGGTCCTTGCCAACGGTGATCTCCTGGTTAATCAGATAATTGAGTCCAAGAAACAGAGAGTGTGAACCAAGGTTGTTTACCTGCCTCCAACTAAAAAAATCCTAAAGGCCCCAACAAGCTGGTATCCTGCTCATAGACGTAACAGCCACTGTCCGGTTACTCACATATTACACGGTGCTTGTATACAGTGGGGTTTTTGCAATATAACTTTTCCGGCTCATGTGTCCGAATGATCATCAGTCTTTTGTCGTCCTCTGATCGAGCGAGGAACCAGTTGTGCTTCCCGGTTTTTGGCAAAAATGGTGCAATTACAAAGGGCAGCAACTGCAGGGACACTGCATCATATCAAAAAGGACATGCATTGTTAATGTAAGATCAGCATTGTTTAGAGTATGAGTAGGATAATGCAAGAAACAGCATTGATATGTCCTTGTTGGAACTGGGAGGAAAATACAGGGAAATGTATGCTGGGTTCAAAAATATAGAAGTGTCATGCATGGTTATACTCATGTTATCTCGCAATCGATTCTTCACAGGAAACTACCATGTGATGCATGTTATGTAATCATGTTCGGTCCTCACAAGCAAATTCTTCAAGGTAACTAACAGACCATGCATTGTTATATACTCGTGTTCTGTGGTCAAATTTTTTGTGAGGATATTATTCTAGCCATTGATTGCTGAAGGGCGAATATAGGTATGTACACATGGTAAGCATTGCAGGATTTCACTACTTCCAATATAGAGTTCTCCATATGCACATTTACTTCCCTAATGTATGGTTAGATGAAACCAACAGTGTGGTGCATGTTTCGACATCATGAAAATGAGGAAACTAACATGGCCATTGATACACACTCATATTTAGTAGTAGTATATAGATTACTGTAAAATAAGGATAATGTCCATATATTCCTAACCGTTTGATTATTCAGGGTACAAATTGGCTGTAATGACATGGTCACAATCGCATGAATTAACTCATTCCAAATATAGCTGATTTACGGCGTCTCTAATATATTGCCATAGTTCTACTCAAATTCTGCTCAAATAGGGATATGCCAATCATCGCAAAAAGTTCAAACAGTGTCATGGCGTCATCATTAACATGAGACGGAAACAACTTACATGCGCCATCCCAGCAATACGTGGTGCCATCTGCTTTGTCAATCGCGTAGATGATGCCATTGTGTTCAATAGCATCACAGAAGTGTGTATCAGCTTTGATGATGATACACTGCGAGCCGAGTTGTCTCTAGCTAAAGAAGGCACCGGCGTAAAGATAGGCGAGTCCGCGGTCAAACAAGGCAATTAGCTTGAAGTTTGCGTAATTCGCATGTCGTGTGGGCACTTGGCAGATTACAATCTTCTGCAAAACAAGGTCCGTCCAACTGATGTCGTAATCTAGATGACTTGGACCGCGATGGTAATACTCTATATAATCCAACGGAGGAAGGATAATCTCATGGGAGGTCTGGAAGTTCACGAGCACCAACTTTTTACCGTCTTCTCTGAAGGCAGCCATCCGGTGGGAGTTCATGCCGACCAGTACATATCTGCCAAGACGTTTCGGACGATGGTGATCGAATCGATGTCGAGGGAAATGATGTACGGCGACACACTACATACCTACAAAGAAGTTTCGGCTAATGGAGATCGGATTGAAGTCGAGGGGCATCATGCATGCCTCCGTATCATGGTGAGCCAATCTCGCAAGACCAGATAGCAGCAAGCAGGGTGTCTTGAAAAGCTTAGGCCTCGCTTCGATGATGGCCGTGTGCATGTCCCTCGAGCATGCAGCCAGCCGCAGGGCGGTCAACGTATCCATACACGAACAACAGAGGTCGAGGATGTCACTAGGGAGATTGCTCCAATCGCGACTCATATGGATGCTGCGCGGTTCGCGTTCGGCCATGGTGGAGTTTGGAAGGGGGCTTGATTTACGGGGGAGAAGGATGTCGGTGCTGGAGCGGCTAGCGAGGGAATAGTGGTACTGGGGGAGGCGAGTGAGGCGACGGCACACGGGGGCACAGTGAGATGGAGACGGAGATGGAGATGGAGAATGATATAGAGATGGAGTGGTGCTATGGGAGCGGAGAGGGAGATGGGGCGAGGCACCAATGTGTTGTACAGCAGCGGTGACAGACTGCATAGTGCACAGGGTGAGGCTGACTTTGGTAACCCGAACACGCCGCCTCGCCTGGACTAGTGTCAAGCGCAGCATGTTATCACTTCACTGTGAGGACCGGATGAATAGTATTTTGACCATCAAGTGTACCACAGTTGTACTACTACTACTACTACTACTACTACTAATACTAATACTAGTAGGAACATGAGTACTCCAGTATTGTATAGCGGAAATAGGTCTCTCGTGCTAGCATGCATGTTCACTTCATCGTTCAGGTATCATCCATATTGTGAGCAGAACCAAATTCTCGTGCATGCCCAATCAACTCCCTGCCGCGATGCATGCAGTGGTCATTCTGGTGCATCAAGGGCGGCATGCAGATTGTTCCACACTTGAGAAGAGGAAAACTGGAAAGGTAGAACGCGGCAGCAGAGGAAGAGAATGCTGGCTAACGAGGCTGGGAGGGGATCGAGCAGGAAGTTAATGCTCCACGCCTAAAGGTTTTGGGAAAACCTGATTTTCATAAGGTGACTTATACTCACCTAAACGGAGGGAGTATTCCTTAACCAGAGAATGTTGTGTCTCCCACTCACGCGCTCAAAAAAAAAGCTACAACACATTTTTTTATCTGTTTGCATAGGTCCCACCTATCAGGAAGGATGGGCACGTACACGAACAGGTACGACTCCTCAGTCTACCCGCATAGCCTTTTTGTTTAGTCTACCTAGCCGACTAATCAACTGCCTGCACGCCATTTACTTCTCCAGGGAACTGATTCTCCTCGGCTTCTTCACCTCCCCTTCGTCTTCATTTGCATCTAAACCCCACTGCGTTCACATTGTTTTAACCTCTTTAAATAATCATCTACTACTTCAGTTAGACTAGCCATCTAATCCTAATTCTCCAAACCATAGCCCTCCGTTACACGGTTCCAAATGGCGAAAGAGATCAAGATGCAAGTTTTTAGCGTCCAACATGTCCTCGTCGAAGGCTCGATGCGCATAGTTGCCACCGTCACCGTCCACCCAAGGGTTGTTCGGCAGTGGATCAACAATGTATCCAACTCCCTCGAAAAGGTAGAGACGAGGGTCGTCGGTCTCGACGCAGAGTACATGGAGCGTGCCCCTGGGAAGATCCAGCGCGCCACCGTCCTTCAGTTGTGCCTCGAAGATGATGTTTTGGTGTACCACATCATACACTCGCCCTCCATACCAGGTGAGCTTCACGATTTCTTGTCTCGGGAGGACGTATACTTCTGTGGGGCAGCCATCAAAGGGGACAAACAGAAGCTGGAGCCGTACAACCATGATTTGAAAAGCATCGCTGACCTACAAACCAGAATCAAAATTCCTGTAGAAGATTGTGCTAAACAGACACCATCCCTATTCGACGTAGAAAATTTTGTGCTCGGTACAAATCTTCAGAAGGGTGACGAGACGGTGGCATTAAGGTCGTCTGGATGGGAGAATTATCCCTTGACGTACGAGCGGATAAAATATGTTGCACTCGATGCTCGTGTGAGTTTCGAGATAGCTGCAAGGTCCAAAGAGCTTGTTGCGAAGCCGTCTCCCACAAAGAATGAGAAGAAGAAGAAGAAGAAGAAGAAGAAGAAGAAGAAGAAGAAGAAGAAGAAGAAGAAGAAGAAGAATAAGAAAATGTTGCACCAGCAGGAGGGCATTATGGATGGATGAACTATTTCCTCTCTTGTAAAAAAAAGATATTCCCTCTCGGTGTATATTGATATAGATGGACTATTTCGATGGTGTGCATGTCTTTGGAACAGAGTAGTAGCATGGGTCCGCTTGACTATAAGGAACTATTTATTCGCATATATAGCTTTCTCTGCTACTCCTTCCAGTGATGGGCAGTGCATGTGTCTGTAGACATGACAGCTTGTCCATGGAAGTTCAACTACGGGGACCATCACGTTTCATCTCGCGATTCCCACGACGCCTCTCCAACCCACGGCACCACGCCCCCCGACGTGCGCCTCACCCCTCTCGGCCGCACCGCCCCTCTGCCTTTGTGTCCATGACATGTGGGCCACCTAAAATGCGGCGAGCATCAAGTTTCTACCACAGCCACCTGCGATTCCCACGACGCCGCTCGAACCCATGAAACCACATGTCCCCCGACCTGCGGCTCACCCCTCTTGGCCCCACTGCCCCTCTGCCTTCAGGAGCATTACATGTGGACCAGTTGATACGTCTCCAACGTATCTACTTTTCCAAACACATTTGCCCTTGTTTTGGACTCTAACTTGCATGATTTGAATGAAACTAACCCGGACTGACGCTGTTTTCAGCAGAACTGCCATGATGTTGTTTTATGTGTAGAAAAGAAAAGTTCTCGGAATGTCCTGAAAATCCACGGAGCGACTTTTTGGAAAATATAAAAAATATTGGCGAAAGAATCAAGATAAGGGGGCCCACACCCTGTCCACGAGACAGGGGGGCGCCCCCTATCTCGTAGGCCCCCTGGACCTCCACCGACCTCAACTCCAACTCCATATATTCACGTTCGGGGAGAAAAAAAATCAGGGAGAAAGTTCCATTGCATTTTACGACACGGAGCCGCCGCCAAGCCCTAATCTGTCTCAGGAGGGATGATCTGGAGTCCGTTCAGGGCTCCGGAGAGGGGGATTCGTAGCCGTCGTCATCATCAACCATCCTCCATCACCAATTTCATGATGCTCACCGCCGTGTGTGAGTAATTCCATCATAGGCTTGCTGGACGGTGATGGGTTGGATGAGATTTACCATGTAATCAAGTTAGTTTTGTTAGGGTTTGATCCCTAGTACCCACTATGTTCTGAGATTGATGTTGCTATGACTTTGCTATGCTTAATGCTTGTCACTAGGGCCCGAGTGCCATGATTTCAGATCTGAACCTATTATGTTTTCATGAATATATGTTTGTTCTTGATCCTATATTGCAAGTCTATAGTCACCTATTATGTGTTATGATCCGACAACCCTGAAGTGACAATAATCGGGATACTTCTCGGTGATGATCGTAGTTTGAGGAGTTCATGTATTCACTATGTGCTAATGCTTTGTTCCGGTTCTCTATTAGAAGGAGGCCTTAATATCCCTTAGCTTCCATTAGGACCCCGCTGCCATGGGAGGGTAGGACAAAAGATGTCATGCAAGTTCTTTTCCATAAGCACGTATGACTATTTACGGAATACATGCCTACATTACATTGATGAACTGGAGCTAGTTCTGTGTCACCCTATGTTATAACTATTACATGAGGAATCGCATCTGACATAATTATTCATCACTGATCCATTGCCTACGAGCTTTTAACATATTGTTCTTCGCTTATTTACTTTTCCGTTGCTAGTGTTACAACTACTAGAAAACCCAAAAACATTACTTTTGCTACCGTTACTTTTATTATCATACAACTTTTGCTACTAAATACTTTGCTGCAGATGCTAAGTTATCCAGGTGTGGTTGAATTGACAACTCAACTGCTAATACTCAAGAATATTCTTTGGCTCCTGTCGGTGTCAAAACCGGCGGATCTCGGGTAGGGGGTCCCGAACTGTGCGTCTAGGCGGATGGTAATAGGAGACGAGGGACGCGATGTTTTACCCAGGTTCAGGCCCTCTTGATGGAGGTAAAACCCTACGTCCTGCTTGATTAATATTGATGATATGGGTAGTACAAGAGTGGATCTACCACGAGATCAAGGAGGCTAAACCCTAGAAGCTAGCCTATGGTATGATTGTTGTAATGGATGTTATGTCCTACGGACTAAAGCCCTCCGGTTTATATAGACACCGGAGAGGGCTAGGGTTACACGGAGTCGGTTACAATGGTAGGAGATCTACATATCCGTATTGCCAAGCTTGCCTTCCACGCCAAGGAAAGTCCCATCCAGACACGGGACGAAGTCTTCAATCTTGTATCTTCATAGTCTTGGAGTCCGGCGAACGATGATAGTCCGGCTGTCCGGACACCCCCTAGTCCAGGACTCCCTCAGTAGCCCCTGAACCTGGCTTCAATGACGATGAGTCCGGCGCGCATAATGTTCGGCATTGCAAGGCGGGTTCCTCCTCTGAATAATCCATAGAAGATTGTGAACACCAAGATAGTGTCCGGCTCTGCAAAAGAAATTCCACATTCCACCGTATAGAGAATAATATGTTCACAAGTTCAATCTACTGACGTATTTCATGGCATGACATCACGCCACTACCAAGCCTTTACTTGAATCATTTTTTTATTATACCACCTTAGCGCGTTTAGCGAAGCGGTTTCCTTGGCACGTCTTGTAGAAGTAGAGATCATGTTCCCCTTATTCCGGGATTCTCATCAATACGGACGTGGGTAACCCAACCGCGCCCGTCGCCACGCCTCCTCTACCGAAGGCGAGTCCCAAACGGTCACGGAGACGGCTCTTGGTATTCTCCCTCTTTATAATAGGACCAAGGCTCGTTTCTTTTCTTCAATCTTCCATCGAATCCTCTCCTTGCTCCAAGTTCCAACACCCAGAGCCCTAGATTCGAGCGCTTCGGACCTTCAACAATGTCCGGCTCCGACCTTCAAGGCCGGTGGATGCCCTCCTCCGTCACGGAGGAGGACGTGCTGAAGCTGCGAGAAGCCAAGTACCTGTCCTACGAGATTTCGCACAGGTTGCCTGCCGAAGGGCAGGCCATCCCCACCCCCGAGCCCGGCGAGTATGTCGTCTTTGTATCCCACCTCCGTCGGGGTTTAGGCTTCCCGACGGATCCTTTTGTGAGAGGGCTCATGTTTTACTATGGGTTGGAATTCCACGGCTTGGCACCGGAGTCCATCCTCCATATTTCCGCGTTTATTGTCGTCTGCGAAGCCTTCCTCCGCGTCACCCCCCACTTCGTCCTGTGGCTGAAGACCTTCAATGTGGAGCCGAAGATGATCGGGGGGCATCAAGTAGAGTGCGGCGGGGCGGCCGTAAGCAGGAGGGCCGATGCCCCGTGGCCCGAGGGCTCCTTCCAAGAGGAGCTCGGCTTGTGGCAGCGGGAGTGATTCTATATCACCGCTCCGAAGGGCAGCAGGCAGAAGCCGCCGCCCTTATTCCGCTCGGGACCTTCCCGACGGTTGATGTCGTGGGTCAACCAAGGGCTCAACTGGGGGCTGCCAAAGGACGTGCCCCTTCTGCAGGGCCGGATTCGAGACCTCCAAGCGAGGGAGATCGATCTGGTAGTGGTAATGCAGGTCATGCTGATTAGGCGTCTCCTGCCCTGCAAACACCGCCCTCTCCGGCTGTGGGAGTTTAATCCGGAGGGACCACAGATTCTTCAACACTTCATGGGTATGACACCCGTGGAGATGTACAAATTATTCTTTGGACCACAAGTGGCGTGTCCGGAATTGACCGAGGATGCCGGCCTAAGCTGCAATCGCCCGGATACACAAGTAAGTAGCTCCGAATCCGGACATACCGTCTGTTTGCCTTTCTATAATTCGCCTTTTAACCTGTTGCCCCTTAACAGGAGTGGATAGCGCAAGCAAAGCTGATACGGTGTCCGGCCCCCCTCCCAGAGACCGTGCCGGATCCCATGCTGGTCAGGATGTTGGAGGTTGCGCCTTCAGAAGAAGGCGAAGGGGAAAATAGGGGAGCTACCGCCTCACCCAAGGAGGCTCTTGAAGAAGGGGGGATCGAGAATCCCTCCCTCCAGGGGGATAAGAGGACCGCCTCCGAAGATCCGGAGGCTAAAGCCCCTAAGCGGGGGAAGAAGTCTTCACCAGAGGGTCCTGCGTCCGGGGAGGTCCCAGCCGCACAGTCTCCCCTAAAGAATCAGCCCTCCAGCGAGCCGTAAGTAGAAAGAAGGGAGTTCGGTGATAAGAGACATCCCTATTTGTGCTTCTGAGGATAACCAAAGTTTTTACCTTGTAGTTCGGATCTCCGACCTTCTCAGATGAGCTCGTCTTCGGGGGACCTTCGTCCGGAGATGATGGAGAGCGAGACGCCTCTGTCTACTGCGCCGTCGGATAGGGCGGACAAGCCTGAAGTGTCATCACGGAGGGTATCCCCGAGCCCGGCAGAGCCGAAGAGTTCGGCGCCGACTAGTGTTCGGCCGGGGGAGCTGAAGGATCTGCTTGAGAGGGCGTCCATCTCAGAAGATCACCATGCATTGATGAATATGGTGATTGGAAGGATTTCATCCGCCGAAAGCGGATTGCATAATGCCGTCAGGACTTTGCTGGCGGGATTTGAGGTACGTAAAAATGACACACCTTTTGACAGTTTTGCACATGGAAGTGCGCCCTGTATAGATAGTAGCCCCTAAGACTCGGTAGGTTGTCGAAAGCGACAGTGTGCCGAGGATCAAAATCGCAGGTTTCAATCTTCGCCGTTCCTATGCAGGTGGCGGATCGTCCGGGGGCCAGCCGGACTGATGGAGTTGCCGAACTAAAGCGGCAACTCGACGTTGCGGATGTGGACATCGCGCTAGTCAACAGGCGACTTGACGAGTCGCAAGGTAATTTTTTTTCCGCAGTCACCTTTTAAGGGAGCCGAAGCCCATCTCTTATAATATTTGTGCTTGACGCAGATGGTGCTGCTGCTGTGGAGAGCCTTCGGGCCGAACTTGCTCAAGCCAAGGAGCAAGCCAGAAGGAGTAATGCGGTGGCCTTGAGGGCGGCCGAGGAGTTAGAAGCCGAAAGGGCTGCACACTGCCGAAGTAGGGAAGAGATGGCCGAAATGGCCGTGAAGTTGAAAGATGCTACCGACCGCACTGAGGCTCTTGAAAAGGAGCACCTATCGGAGCGAGAAGACCTGGGGAAGGCCACCGCCGAAGCCAAGGACGCCCGATCTGCAATGCGGGCTATAAAGGAGGAGCTGCGCCAAGCCGGAGACATTATGGCTGGCAAGCCCTTTCTGCTGCGCTGAAGGTTTACGGATCCTAAGTATGCTCAACTTCGCCAGCTGTGGGGTCCGGAGGATCCTTATATGGACTTAGCGGCAAGTGCGGCGGATGCCGTTGTGCACTTCCGGAGCCAGAAGGATCACAAGACGGAAGAGCTATTTTGGTCTCAATTCCATAGTCCGGATCGTTCACTTTCGCTGACCAATCGGTTGGCCGAATGGGCTGAGCTGAATAGGTTGTCCGGGCTTGCCATAACGGATATCGTGACTCATGTCTGGCCGGATAGGCCCAAGCCTAAGAGCTATTTTGGCTTGTTGCAGCAATTTCTTGGGGCGGTGCAGCATATCAAGGCGATGAAGCGGTCAGCCTGCATAGAGGGAGCACGGATGGCACTTGCCCGTGTGAAGACACATTGGACAGAGATGGATGCCGCCGCTGTTGCGACCCAGGGTTCGGATGAGAACCGGTTACCCGCCGAGCACTATTTTGGGGAAGTTCTGCGTGGTGCTCGTATAATAGAGTCGCAGTGCTCGAAAAATGTCACGTTCAAATGAACGTTTTATTTTGTAAAACAATGGTTATGATGTAATCGCTTTTTATACTTGTGCGTTCCAAGTATTGAAATATCTCCTATGCGGCCGTTTATGTATACGTGTGTATAACCTGAAAGATGGCAGTCTTTGGCTTCAGCCCCCACGCACAAGGTGCGGGGGTGTTCGCAAAAATAGCGCATTTTCACACTTAATCCAACGTCTCGGTCCTGTTGGGGAGGTGGTAGCGTAGCAAACGAGGCAACCGGACTATGATGCTTTATCACTTTCACTTAGCCATTGGAGTTCGAGGGTGGGGCTACGATATAGCCCCTGGGGGCACCGCGCACTCCGAATTCGAGGCACGTGTGTGCCTGACCGGGAAACGGTCCTTCGTCAAAGCGGAGGAATTCTAGACATTCCGGTGGTCGATCGAGTGGTTGACCAGTCTCTCGCTGTATCATGACAATCAGTTTTTGGCTTTCTCTACTGAGGTGCTCGCCCAGCCGAACTGGGGCACAATCGCAGTAGTTCTCCTGGTGCCGCGTTAGCCGATGATACGGAACGTAAGGCAGGAAAACACAGGAGCCGGGCAAACCCAACATTTGACCAAAGACATGATTCGGAGCTGATGCATATAAGGCCTAACTCGAGACGCCGAACACTCCCTAAGGTGTTCGGTCTTTATAATAACGGGCGGAACAATGCCCTAAACCCCTTGTGTCCAGGTACGGGCGAGGTCCTCTGGCGCAGCCGATGCCAAAACGTCAGTCTCCTCTCTGGTTATCATGAAAAACCAGGGGATTATAGCAACAAGAGACAGTAAAAAAGGTTTACGCAGGGTCTTAATCTGAAAAGAATCCTTGCAACGGGTCCCTACTACACGTCTGCGCCTGTGTCTCCGTTGTGCCGCTATCCTGGACGAGTGTGCATGGTGTTCATCTGTAAAAAGAGAGGAACTTAGTTTGAAAAGAAATCATGCGAAAAGTGCATAAAAATTAAAATATTAATAGATTAATAAAGCTGAGCCTATCTTAGCTCATTGTTGCTTATATGCCCAGCCCCTTGTGAAGGGGTGAGCGGCTGGGGAGCCCCTAGCTTATTTATGC
This sequence comes from Triticum dicoccoides, assembly GCF_002162155.2. Lineage (NCBI taxonomy): Eukaryota > Viridiplantae > Streptophyta > Magnoliopsida > Poales > Poaceae > Triticum > Triticum dicoccoides. The sequence goes on from NC_041391.1 coordinate 232,976,526, forward strand.
CGGACTCGTCTAGCCGTGTCCAGGGTCTTTGAATGACCCTCTTAATGTAATGATGCCACGTGGACCGGGCATTTTGAGTGTAAGAGACGCGTAATGTGGTATGACATTAAAGCGAACAAAAGCTTGCTTGATAGCTACTTTTGAATGGAGCGACATGGAAGATTAGCTTTTCGCGTCGGAAGTTGTCCGGTGACCTGAACACAACTTCTAGTAATAAGGAGCCTGTGCACTTGGCGTAAGGGCCTGGCGTCACTCCTTTAAAGGAAGTGCGGCTATGTCGAATTTTAGTAAGGTCTATCCCCAACTTGCGGATTTTGTTCGGATATAGCAGGTTTAAATCGCTGCCACCGTCCATCAGGACTTGTGTAAATTGTAGTCCGTCGATTATAGGATCCAATGTTAGAGCAGTCCATCCTGCATTTCGAACACTTCTGGAATAATCCAGGTGGTCAAAAGTGATTGGTTTTGACATCCAATCTCGAGGTTCCGCTGGGGTGGACCGTGCGAGACCCATCTTAGCGGGTGCCGCATTGTTTTTCCGTATTATCACATGAAGTGAGTTTACTGCTTTGACTTCTTGTGGGAAAGTCTTTTGTTTTCCGGTGCCCTGCTGGTGGGGTTCGTCATCGTCCTCGCTTGGTGTGTCAAGCCCCTTGCGTTCGGCGTTGAGTCGGCCGGACTGTTTGAAAACCCAACAATCTCGGTGGGTGTGGTTTGCAGGCCTTCTGGAGGTACTGTGGATTTGACATATCCGATCCAAAATTTTGTTTAAGTTGGATAGCTCATCACTGTTGTCCTTAAGAGGCAGTGTTTTGTTGCTTGGCCATGAGCTTTTGAATCCGGCGTTGACCACCGTATTCTTTGGGCTTTTTTCTTTATTCCGGCGCTGATCCTTTCTGCGTCGTGATTTGCCGTTTCCATCTCTAATCTCGGATGTACTCGGGTCGCTGGTGCTGCATCTTGCTAGCCAGCTGTCCTCCCCCGCGCAAAAGCGGGTCATGAGGCTTGTTAGCGCGGCCATTGTCCTCAGCTTCTCTTGGCTGAGGTGTCTGGCGAGCCATTCGTCACGGACGTTGTGTTTAAAAGCTGCTAAGGCTTCCGCGTCCGGACAGTTGACTATTTGGTTCTTTTTGGTAAGGAACCTGTTCTAGAATTTGCGCGCTGACTCTCCGGGCTGTTGAGTTATATGACTTAGATCGTCTGCATCCGGAGGGCGGACATAAGTCCCTTGAAAATTTGCTCTAAACGCGTCCTCGAGCTCTTCCCAACTTCCAACAGTGTTTTCTGGGAGGCTTTTGAGCCAATGCCGAGCTGGCCCTTTGAGCTGGAGGGGTAGATATTTTATGGCGTGGAGATCATCTCCTCTAGCCATGTGTATGTGTAGTATGTAATCCTCTATCCAGACTCCAGGGTCTGTTGTTCCGTCGTATGCCTCTATGTTTATGGGTTTGAACCCTGCTGGAAATTCATGATCCAGCACCTCATCGGTGAAACATAGTGGGTGTGCGGTGCCCCTGTATTTGGGTGTGCCGCTGTCTTTGAACACTTGGCGTGTTGTGATGCTTCCTGGGGCCCTCTTTTTTGGCCCGTAAATGGACCTGGCTGGGCCATCTGTTTTCCCAGGATCATGAGTCGGCTTGAGTGCGGCGCCGCTTGTCGCTTTTGGCCTGTCATCTGGTCGTCTATCCGGCCAGGCGGCTTCTTTAATTTTTGACTGTGGTGGCTCTATGGCTTCCTCGTCAAATTCTGGCAGCAGCTTGCACTTCGGGTAGCTCTTTGATTGATGGCCATTGCCATATTTGTCTGCAGTCTTGAGTACTTTGCTCCACCTCATTCTGAGTATATCTTCCGCTGTTTTGAGCTTCCGTTTTTCCTTCTTCAAGCTTCTTGCGGTGGCGACGAGTCTTTTGTGAAGGTTCTTATGCTCCGGTGGTGTGTCCGGCGTGAGGTCGTCCGGACTGTTGGTTTCATCGGGAATGGATTGATTATCCGATTCGTCCTATTCGGACGGTTGCTTGGTTGCATGTTCGTCGTCCACTGGTTTGCCCTGCTCTATTGCTGGGTCATTAGGAATGTTGTTTTTGCCGAGGCGGGGCTTAGGGCGGCGCTTGCGTCGCCGTTTTGGTTGTTTATCGGCGGGATTATCCTTTGCCGCGCCCCGTTGTTCCTCGTCATCGCTTCCTTTTGGGGTATCCACCATATATACGTCATGTGTTGAGGTGGTATTCCAGTGCCCTGTAGGCGCTGGTTCTTGATCGTCTCCGGCATCATCGTTCGTACCGCCGATGTCCTCGGAGTCGTAGTCTAGCATGTCGGTTAAATCGTCGACAGTGGCTACAAAGTGGGTGGTGGGTGGGGCTTGAATTTCTTCGTCGTCCGCATCCCAACCATCCTGGCCGTAATCCGGCCAGGGCTCTCCGGATAGCGAGAGATGCTTTAGCGAATTTAGGATGTCGCCAAAGGGTGAGTGTTGAAAGATGTCCGCGGCGGTGAACTCCATGATCGGCGCCCAATCAGATTCGATTGGCAGGGGCGCGGGAGGTTCGGAGTCCGGCAAGGAGTCCGGCGCCTCGGAGTCACCAGCTTTATAAGGCACAGGGTTGGTATTAGGATCCATCGTCGTGGACGTCGCAGCCCCCGAGGCGGTGTCCAGCCACCCGTCCTCGATCTGCGCAATCGGCTTCGGACTATGGGTCGGAGCGGATTCGTGTGCGGCCTCCAAGGTACTGTCCGGCGGCAGAGTTAGATCATGCCCATCGCGACAGTGCAGCACGCTCGGCTGCGGCTCGGATCCATCAAAGATCAAATCTCCGCGGATATCCGTCGTGAAGTTTAGGCTTCCAAATATGACCTGACGGCCAGGGGCGTAGCTTTCGATCTGCTCCAGATGGCCAAGTGAATTGGCCCGCAGTGCGAAGCCGCCGAACACGAAGATCTGTCCAGGGAGAAAAGTCTCACCTTGGACAGCATTGTTGTTGATTGAAGAAGCCATCAAGCCGATCGGTGACGACATAGAGGAACTCTCAATGAAAGCACCAATGTCGGTGTCAAAACCGGCGGATCTCGGGTAGGGGGTCCCGAACTGTGCGTCTAGGCGGATGGTAACAGGAGACGAGGGACACGATGTTTTACCCAGGTTCGGGCCCTCTTGATGGAGGTAAAACCCTACGTCCTGCTTGATTAATATTGATGATATAGGTAGTACAAGAGTGGATCTACCACGAGATCAAGGAGGCTAAACCCTATAAGCTAGCCTATGGTATGATTGTTGTAATGGATGTTATGTCCTACGGACTAAAGCCCTCCGGTTTATATAGACACCGGAGAGGGCTAGGGTTACACAGAGTCGGTTACAATGGTAGGAGATCTACATATCCGTATTGCCAAGCTTGCCTTCCACGCCAAGGAAAGTCCCATCCGGACACGGGACGAAGTCTTCAATCTTGTATCTTCATAGTCTTGGAGTCCAGCGGACGATGATAGTCCGGCTGTCCGGACACCCCCTAGTCCAGGACTCCCTCAGCTCCCCTTGTGTCGAATCAATAAATTTGGGTTGAATACTTTACCCTTGAAAGTTGTTGCGATCCCCTACACTTGTGGGTTATCAAGACTAATTTCTGGCGCCGTTGCCGGGGAGCATAGCTTTATTGTCTGAGTCACTTGGGATTTATATCTGTTGATCACTATGAAGAACTTGAAAGACGACAGAACCAAGATTTTGCCCTCAACTACGAGGGGAGGTAAGGAACTGCCATCTAGCTCTGCACTAGATTCTCCTTCTGTTATTAGTAAACTTGCGACACCTAAACCTTCTACTGCTATGAATTCTGATATGTCGCATGTTATTGATGATGCCACTTCTGCTATGCATGATGAAACTACTTCTGTGTGTGATACTACTTTGCCATTAGGTGAATTTCTTGATGAACAACTTGCTAGAGTTAGGGGGAATGAAATTATTGAAGATGCTATTATTGATGATAGTGATGATGAAGGTTCTCCTAATGATTATGAATTGCCTGTTGTTCCTGAGGGTTATGTTATGAATGAAGAAGCTGCTAGAGCTATCTTTGCTTGCAATGATAGATATGATCTTAAGAAATTATTAGCTAAATGGAAGCAGCAGTCTCTTAATGCTAGAATGAAACCTGACCCTGCTTTTGCTACTTCACCTATCTGTGTTACTGATAAGGATTATGAATTCTCTGCTGATCCTGAAATTATTACTTTAGTTGAATCTGATCCTTTTTATGGCATTGAATCTGAAACTGTTGTGGCACATCTTACCAAGTTGAATGATATAGCTACCCTGTTCACTAATGATGAGAAGTCTCGCTATTTTTATATCCTTAAGATATTTCCATTCTCATTAAAGGGTGATGCTAAGACTTGGTATAATTCTCTTGCTCTTGGATGTGTGCGTAGTCCCCAGGATATGGTTTATTACTTCTCTGCTAAATATTTCCCTGCTCATAAGAAACAGGCTGCCTTGCGGGAAATATATAATTTTGTGCAAATCAAAGAAGAGAGTCTCCCACAAGCTTGGGGGAGGCTTCTCCGGTTACTTAATGCTTTGCCTGATCATCCTCTTAAGAAAAATTAAATACTTGATATCTTTTATAATGGACTAACCGATGCTTCCAAGGACTACTTGGATAGTTGTGCTGGTTGTGTTTTCAGGGAAAGAACAGTCGACGAAGCTGAAATACTATTCAATAATATGTTGACTAATGAAAATAATTGGACTCTTCCTGAGCCAATTCCTGAAGCAATTCCTGAACAATTGATCCAACTCCTGAGCCTATTCCTAAACCCACTCCAAAGAATAGAGGTGTTTTATTTCTCAGTCCTGAAGATATGCAAGAGGCAAAGAAATCAATGAAAGAAAAAGGTATTAAAGCTGAAGATGTCAAGAATTTACCTCCTATTGAAGAAATAAATGGTCTTAATATACCGCCTGTTGAAGAACCACATTGTCTTGATAACCTGACACAGGTAGTAAAGGTAAATTCTCTCTATAAATATGATAAAGTTGAAATCCCCTCTACTAAAATTTCATAGCCCTTGTTTAGATGAATTTGATGACTTTATGGCTAGACAAGAAAGTTTTAATGCCTATGTTGGTAGAGAGTTAAAGAATAATGCTTTCGAAATAGGACGTGTGACCGATAATATGGCTAGAGTTAAAGATGAACTCAAACTCATTAGCAAATATACTTCTATGGTTGCTACTCAAGCTGAGCAAGTACTTAAAGCTCAAAATGATTTGCTTGATGAATTAAATAATAAAAATGACTTTGCTATTAGAGTGGCTACTAGAACTGGTAGAATGACTCAGGAACCTTTGTATCCTGAAGGCCACCCTAAGAGAATCGAGCAAGATTCTGAGAGAAACAATTTAGAGGCACCTAGTTCTTCTAAAAAGAAGAAAAAGAAAAATGATAGAACTTTGTATGCTTCTAGTGGACCTACTGTAGACACACCTGAGAATCCCAATGATATTTCTATTTCTGATGCTGAAACACAATCACGTGATGAACATGAACCTAGTGATAATGTTAATGATAATGTTCATGTTGATGCTCAACCTAGCAAAAACAATGATGTAGAGACTGAACCTGCTGTTGATCTTGATAACCCACAATCAAAGAATCAACATTATGATAAGAGAGATTTTGTTGCTAGGAAGCATGGTAGAGAAAGAGAACCATGGGTTTAGAAACCCATGCCTTTTCCTCCTAAACCATCCAAATGGAAGGATGGTGAGGATTTTGAGCGCTTTGCTGAAATGATTAGACCTATTTTCTTACATATGCGCTTAACTGATATGCTCAAAGTAAATCCCTATGCTAAATATATGAAGGATATCATCACAAATAAAAGAAAGATACCGGAAGCTGAAATTTCCACCATGCTTGCTAATTACACTTTTAAGGGTGGAATACCAAAGAAACTTGGAGATCCGGGTGTACCAACTATACCATGCTCCACTAAAAGAAATTATGTTAGAACTGCTTTATGTGATCTTGGAGCCGGTGTTAGTGTTATGCCTCTCTCTTTATATCATAGACTTGACTTGAATAAGTTGACACCTACTGAAATATCTTTGCAAATGGATGATAAATCAACTGCTATACCTGTCGGTATTTGTGAGGATGTGCCTATTGTGGTTGCAAATGTCACTATCTTAACGGACTTTGTTATTCTTGATATTCCTGAGGACGATAGTATGTCGATTATCCTTTGTAGACCCTTTTTGAATACTGCAGGGGCTGTTATTGATTGCAACAAAGGCAATGTCACTTTTCATGTTAATGGTAATGAGCATACGGTACACTTTCCGAGGAAACAATCTCAAGTTCATAGCATCAATTCTATTGGAAAAGTTCCAACTATTATTATTGGAGGTTTTGAATTTCCTCTCCCTACTGTCAAGAAAAAGTATGATATTCTTATTGTTGGGGATTTTCATATCCCCGTTGAGGTAACTTAGTGTTATTCGAAATTTCTCCAGTTCCGTGTTATTCGGAATGAGTTTGTTAACAAGACTTGATCAACCTTGTTAGTGGATTCATTTTGATGATCACGAGATGGATGAAACTAGAAGGCACAACCTTTTGTATCCTCTTTTTACTTTCTGTTATTTGGAATAAATAAAGCAAAAATAGTATTATCTATCTGTTTTCTGAATTATTCGTGCATTAAAAAATATCCCGAAAATAAAAGTGCTCCAAATGCCCTGCAAATTTAGTATGATTTTTTTGGAATATTTAAGGATTTTAGGCACTGAAAACACTGCGGGAGGGGCAAGCACCAGGTCACGAGAGTGGAGGGCGCGCCCCCCTATAGGGCGCGCCCCCCTATCTCGTGGGCCCCTGGTGGCCCCCCTCCACTTATGCTAGCACCCACACACTTTATCTTCTACCCAAAAAAATCCCCATCCAGCTCAAGCACGAGTTCTAGCTCGTTTTGCTGCGATTTTCGATCTCCTTGCTCAAAGCTCCATTCACAAAACTGCTTTGGGAGATTGTTGCTTGGTATGTGACTCCTCCATTGGTCCAATTAGTTTTTATTCTAGTGATTTATTCATTGCAAATTTTTGCTGCATAGGTGACCATGTTCTTGAGCTTGCATGTTGAATTTATGAGGTCCGAAGCAATTCCAATGCATGATATAGGCTCTAGGCACTTGTAGGAGTAGTTGCTACCAATCTTGTTTAGTTTTATTCACTTTTACTTTGAAGTTACTAAAATTTCAGAAATTTTTAGAAAAAGAATTATGCTTAGAAGAATGTACCAAGGTGGTTCCTCGGTGAAGAAAGGGCCCAGGATTGCTATACGTGAGCAGGATGTTGAATTGCCGAGGGACGCAGATGTACGAGCTTGTGAGTGACCATCCGATGATTTTATGGTCGAAGCAGGCTTCAAGGAGGAATTTGACGCGTATGTGCGTAATGCCGAGCTGGAGGACTTCTTATAAGATAAGTGTCCTCAGTACTATCAATTGACTGATTCCTTTGTGCGGAGGTTCCAATATATCTGTGCGCGTAATTCTCCTAGTGTCATGTTTGATATTTATGATACATCTTATACCATGGATTTAGAGGATTTCACAACTGCTTGCAAACTCCCGCAGTGGGGTAATATTAATGATCCTCGCAAATCTGAATTTAGAGATTTTCTTGCTAGTATTACTGTGGGAGAATCTAGGGACATAGCATAATCTAATATAGGGAGCATTCATTTTCCTGCTATACATTATTTTTCTCTCTTTATTGGTAGATGCATTAACGGTAAGGACGAAGCATGCCACATGTGTGTCCCTGATCTGTGTGTCCTCAAGAGTGCTATGTTAGGTTATAAAGGTTATAACTTGGGGGTAATAGTTGCACGTAGGTTGCAGAATAATAGTAGAAAGGGAAATTTATTTGGAGGAATTTATTCAACCCGTGTGGCTAATTATCTTGGTATAGCCCCACGAGAGGGAGATATGATAATACCTCCTGTTTATTTGGATTCTGAAGCTATGGTCAATCATCAGTTTCTTGGGAGGAATGAACAATTCCTCCAATATCGACTAATCTATGACAGACGCAACGTCGTCCATGTTACTCTTCCTGCTCCCTACCTTTTTGATTATCAGGCAAAAGGAAGGTATGTTGTCACCAGGGAGGAAGCAGCTGAACACGAGGGGAGAGTGGAGGCAGCTCGCCAACACGCCGCAGCTCAGGAGGCGGTTGCCGCTGCATCTCAGTACGACCCCAGTTTCACTAACGGATATCAGCCATGCGGTCCTTGGTACTAGACCAACTTAGGCCAAAAGCCTAAGCTTGGGGGAGTACGTATTTCACACCGACTTTACATTCATGTTCACACACTAGTCGTCGGTGCTCATACTCTTTCATTGTATTATCCATGCTAGTTTAAATTTCTTTTTCTAGTTTTCTTCTTGTGTGTTTGATAAACCTTAAGAAAAACCAAAAAAATTAGTTAGTTTAATTTCCTTGCTTGTAGTAGAAATTAAAATGAAAACCCAAAAAGATTTCTTGTTCTTCTTCTTACTTGTTGGGAGCTTTCCCGTGTAAATAGTTTTATTTTATTTTCTTTCCTTTGGGGGTCCAGAAGACCATATTGAAAATGCTTAGTGGCTCTCATATGCATGATTGTTTAATTAACTTAGAGCCCATATTACTTGTCTTCTCTTTTGAATTGAATGCTTGCAGATTCCAGCTTAGTCCAATGCACGTGCACTCTTATTATTATACACATCGTTCGGTCGTGCGAGTGAAAGGCAATAATGACGATATATGATGAACTTATTGGGATGAGAAAAGCTGGTATGAATTCGACCTCTCTTGTTTTTGTAAATATGATGAGTTCATCGTTTCTGAGTCAATTTATTATGAAGTAAACATATTTGCAATGACATTTAGAGATTATAGTTGCTTGTGCCATGCTTGATTAGCTATGAGTTATAATGGTTTACCTTGCGTGCCAACATGCTATTAGAATGATTATGATGTGGTATGATGGGATGGTATCCTCCTTTAAATGAATTGAGTGACTCGACTTGGCACATGTTCACGCATGTAGTTGAATCAAATCAACATAGCCTTCATGATATTTATGTTCATGGTGGATTATATCCTACTCACGCTTGTATTCAGTGTGAATTAATTTTAATGCATGTTTATGACTGTTGTCGCTCTCTCAGTTGGTCGCTTCCCAGTCTTTTGCTAGCCTTCACCTATACTAAGAGGGAATTCTGCTTGTGCATCCAACTCCTTAAACCCCAAAGTTGTTCCATATGAGTCCACTATACCTTCATATATGCGGTATTTACTTGTCGTTCCAAGTAAATTTGTATGTGCCAAACTCCAAACCTTCAAATGAAATTATGTTTTGTATGCTCGAGCAGCTCATGTTACAACTAGGGTTGCCTATATCTTCCATGCTAGGTGGGTTATTCTCAAGAGGAGTGAACTCCGCTCCTCATTCACGAGAAAGGGCCGGTAACCGGGATGCCCAGTCCCATGATCCAAATAGATCAAAGCAAATCAAAATAATTAAACAAAACTCCCCCGGGACTGTTGTTAGTTGGAGGCACTCGTTGTTTCGAGCAAGCCATGGATTGATGCTTGTTGGTGGTTGGGGGAGTATAAACCTTTACCATTCTGTTTGGGAACTGCCTATAATGCATGTAGTATGGAAGATACAGCCATCTCATAGTTGTTGCGTTGACAGCAAAAGTATGCCGCTCAAAATGTATTCAATCTCTATTTTAAAATCGAGCTCTGGCACCTCTACAAATCCCTTCTTCCCTCTGTGAAGGTCCTATCTATTTACTTTTATGTTGAATCATCACCCTTCTTATTAAAAAGCACCCGCTGGAGAGCACACTGTCATTTGCATTCATTACTATTGGTTTATATTGGGTATGACTTGACTGGATCTCTTTTACCATGAATTACAATGTTTAGTCAGTCCTTGATCTTTAAAGGTGCTCTGCATTTATGTTTTGCAGTCTCAGAAAGGGCTAGCGAGATACCATTTTGTTATATCATGTTATGATTGTTTTGAGAAAGTGTTGTCATCCAAGTTTTATTATTATGACTCGCTAACTGATTATGCTATTGATATGAGTAATTGCGAGACCTAAGTGTTATTGTGAGTATGGTTAGTTCATAATATTTGAAACCTGAATGATGGCTTTGCATGTTTACAACAACAAGAGCAAACAGAGTTTGTAAAAGTTTTTCTTTATCACTTTCAGTTTATCAACTGAATTGCTTGAGGACAAGCAAAGGTTTAAGCTTGGGGGAGTTGTTACGTCTCCAATGTATCTACTTTTCCAAACACTTTTGCCCTTGTTTTGGACTCTAACTTGCATGATTTGAATGAAACTAACCCGGACTGACGCTGTTTTCAGCAGAACTGCCATGATGTTGTTTATGTGTAGAAAAGAAAAGTTCTCGGAATGTCCTGAAAATCCATAGAGCAACTTTTTGGAAAATATAAAAAATATTGGCGAAAGAATCAAGACCAGGGGGCCCACACCCTGTCCACGAGACAGGGGGGCGCGCCCCCTCCCCCTGGGCGTGCGTCCCTATCTTGTGGGCCCCCTGGACCTCCACCGACCTCAACTCCAACTCCATATATTCATGTTCGGGGAGAAAAAAATCAGAGAGAAAGTTTCATCGCGTTTTACAACACGGAGCCGCCGCCAAGCCCTAATCTCTCTCGGGAGGGCTGATCTGGAGTCCGTTCGGGGCTCCGGAGAGGGGGATTCATCATCGTCGTCATCATCAACCATCCTCCATCACCAATTTCATGATGCTCACCGCCGTGCGTGAGTAATTCCATCGTAGGCTTGCTAGACGGTGATGGGTTGGATGAGATTTATCATGTAATCAAGTTAGTTTTGTTAGGGTTTGATCCCTAGTATCCACTATGTTCTGAGATTGATGTTGCTATGACTTCGCTATGCTTAATGCTTGTCACTAGGGCCCGAGTGCCATGATTTCAGATCTGAACCTATTATGTTTTCATGAATATATGTGTGTTCTTGATCCTATCTTGCAAGTCTATAGTCACCTATTATGTGTTATGATCCGACAACCCCGAAGTGACAATAATCGGGATACTTCTCGGTGATAACCGTAGTTTGAGGAGTTCATGTATTCACTATGTGCTAATACTTTGTTCCGGTTCTCTATTAAAAGGAGGCCTTAATATGCCTTAGTTTCTGTTAGGACCCCGCTGCCATGGGAGGGTAGGACAAAAGATGCCATGCAAGTTCTTTTCCATAAGCACGTATGACTATTTACGGAATACATGCCTACATTACATTGATGAACTAGAGCTAGTTCTGTGTCACCCTATGTTATAACTATTACATGAGGAATCGCATCCACATAATTATCCATCACTGATCCATTGCCTACGAGCTTTTCACATATTGTTCGTCGCTTATTTACTTTTCCATTGCTACTGTTACAACTACTACAAAACCCAAAAACATTACTTTTCCTACCGTTACTTTTATTATCATACTACTTTTGCTACTAAATACATTGATGCAGATACTAAGTCATCCAGGTGTGCTTGAATTGACAACTCAACTACTAATACTCAAGAATATTCTTTGGCTCCCCTTGTGTCGAATCAATAAATTTGGGTTGAATACTTTACCCTCGAAAGTTGTTGCAATCCCCTACACTTGTGGGTTATCACCAGTCACCTATCAGGTCCACATGTTATTGACTCAAAGGTAGGTGTAGTAAGGCGCTGAAGCTCAGTCCCGACGGCCCTGAGAGGGAAATGTAACTCCTGCGCCAGGGCTTGTGGTGCTCCCGCATCACGAACTCGTGCCAAACTCGAGATTTTTTCCTTTACTATACATGCACGCAATGATTTAATGGACATAGTAATCTCAACATGTGATGGGGAGCTCTAAATTTGAATTTGAAACTTATACGAAAAGATTCAAAACAAATAAACTGGGAGAGAGGGAGTATATCGTAGGATGTGTCCCATACAAAATAAGTCTCCTGGTTTGTCACCGCGAAGATGCGGTTAGAAAGGAGCACAGCGTCATCCTACTCGTACGGCAACAAATCGGCCGCAGACAGCATGGTCCGCCTTTGACCGCCATGTGCAAGGTTCATGCTATCTTATTCAATCTCACGGTGGTTCCATCATACCAATTCAGGCGGTGGCCCATTGCATGGCTGATCCCAATGTTGGACAAAGGTTCTACGGGAACGGTGTCACCATTGTAAATGTTGTGCAAATTGATGTGGGTACCCTCCCGTACATATGCAAGCCAATCTCCACTTGCACCGAGCCTAGCCTGTGAAATAGTGGGCAGGGGGAGAATTAGGAAATGGACACGGAAGTAGTCTTTAGAATGCATTTACTACGTGGTCAAACTCATCTTACCTGCTCATCGGAGGAAATCCGAGTGCCCCTCAACATCGGCATCTCAAGGGGCGTCAACTTGCAACTACGGCCACGCCGCACTGGAGAGACCCCCAAGGAAACATCCTCGTGCATTCCACGGAACATCAAGATGCATTTGTATGAGTAGTTTATCTTGTGAGAGAAAAGGATGAACGAGGGAAGGCCTCTAGAGATAGAGATGGACACTACTACTACCAATGTGCTGGCCCGTGCGTTGCAATGGATCCAAACTAGTAGAATAATACTTGTTCACGTGCTTGAAATATAAACACTCTAGTTTTGATATACATGTGTCAGCAGACACGACAGCTTATCCATGGAAGTTGAACCACGGCGACCATCACGTTTCTTGTTTCTACCACTGCCACACCCACACGCGATTCCCACGACGCCGCTCCAACCCACGGCACGACGTCCCCCGACGTGGACATGGATCCTCTGACGTGGCTATCACTACCTTGCCCTGCCTTTCCTTCGTTGACAGGTGGGACCCACGCTTATGGGTCCCACATGTCAGTGACAGAATGGTAGGATTATTTGTGCCCCTCATCCCTCTCGGCCCCACCGCTCCTCTGCCTTTGTGTGCATGACATGCGGGTCAACTGAACTGCGGCGACCATCAACTTTCTACCACAGACACACCCGATTGGACGCGGTTTTCCTGCTCCGCTGTTGTGCTCCGATCTGTACTCCTGCACAATCGAATTTTCATCCAGCGGTTGTGACACATTTCGTCCCGAGCATCAATCCTCAGCTGGAGTACTTATGTACTACATGTAGTACCCGCTGGTGTGGCCATCTACGCCTCATAATGCCCCGACGCCCAGCTGTGGCACCCTCGCCATGGCCACGCCACCACCGGCCGGTTCATCTCAATGAGTGAGTCGCGAACCACGCCACCACCATGAGAATGACATGTGGGCCAGCCGCACATTTAAGGTCCGCATGTCATTGACTCATAGGTCGGGCACTAAGCCACTGAAGTTCGGTCACATGGGCCCCGAGAGGGAAATGTAACTCCTGCGGTAGGCCTTGTGGTGCTCCCGCAGTATGAGCTCATGCCAAAACTGGAATTTATTTCTTACTACTACCAACTAGTACTAGTAAGGTACACGTGCATTGCACGCATGAGATTCTGGTGGTTTGTGCATTATGCTTCTACATGTGGAGTTTTCTGGATTCTAATATGTGGCAAAATCTGGTGGAATGTAAGGTTAGGCAAGTTTGATTAACTCAGGTGAGTGTTTGGTTCAAGCCACACCTTAGGCAAGCCTGAAAGTGCTAGTATCGACTAGAGGGGGGGTGAATAGGCGATTTTTATGAGAGTCTTCAAAACTTGGAAGTTTCGAAGACAAACAATAGAAATGACCTAATTGTTATGCAGCGGAAGATAAACTACCCTAAGCAAGCCATAGTCAAGTATGCAATGATGTGAAAGTACATGACTAATAGCAGCTAGGTAGTAAGGATCAGGATGGAAGATAGTATGAAGCCAATCAACAGTAGTAGTCAAGCAATGAAGTCAAGCAGATACACAGATAGGCAATGACTTCACGAAGACAAACTAAAGTAAGGTTGGGAAGGGATAGAACCAGTTGCTTGTTGAAGACACAAGATTTGTTAGACCAGTTCCAGTTGCTGTGACAACTGTACGTCTGGTTAGGGAGGCTGAGATTTAACTCAGAAGACCGTGTCTTCACCTTATTCCCCTTGAGCTAAGGACACCCAGTCCTCGCCCAATCACTCTGGTAAGTCTTCAAGGGAGACTTCCAAACCTTCACAGACTTCGTTCACCGGCAATCCACAATGACTCTTGGATGCTCAGAACGCGATGCCTAACCGGCTGGAGGATTCACAGTCCTCAAGTGTAATAAGTCTTCAGGTCACACAGACAGAAAGACTTCAGTGATGCCTACCACTCTTTGGCTCTGGGTGTTTGGGCTTTGTCCTCGCAAGGATTTTTCTCTCTCTCAAATGCTTCGAGGTGGGTTGCTCTCAAACGACAAAAGCCGTGCACTAACTCTGAGCAGCCACCAATTTATGGTGAAGGGGGTGGGCTATTTATAGCCACTAGGCAACCCGACCTGATTTGTCCAAAATGACCCTGGGTCACTAAGGAACTGACACGTGTTCCAACGGTCAGATTTCAAACACACGCGGCAACTTTACTTGGGCTACAAGCAAAGCTGACTCATCCAGCTCTGGATAAGGTTTGCTCTCATTGTCTTCGCTCGAAGACATAGGATTTGAGTTGAGCATCACTTCAGTCACTCTGACTTAGTTCACTTGGACCCCACTTAACAGTACGGTGGTTCCTATGACTCAACAAAGAAGAAAAGGAAGCAACAAAACCACACAGTCTTCATGCTCCATAGTCTTCACGCAATGTCTTCTCATGTCATAGTCTTCAATATGAATATATTCTCATACCACCATTGTCTTCAATGTCTTCATACATTTTTAGGGGTCATCTCCGGTAGGTAAACCGAATCGATGAGGGACACTACCTGCGTTATCCTGCAATTCTCACAAACGCATTAGTCCCTCAACCAACTTTGTCGTTAATACTCCAAAACCAACTAGGGGTGGCACTAGATGCACTTACAATCTCCCCCTTTTTGGTGATTGATGACAAACTGGTTGAAGTTTTCAATGGGGATAAATATGTGAAATTGTAAGGATAGGGAATTGTCTTCATAAGTTGCAAGGGCTCCCCCTGAAGATGTGCATATAAGTAATTTGCTTTTGGAATGCAAATGCACATGGCAGGTTGTACTTGTGGAGATCCACTTCAACTTATGAAGATAATTCATCATGCATGAACTGATATAGCAAGTAGAATGACATGCATAATGAAGAATGGACGTCTGCAGAATGATCTAAGTGCGGAAGTTATCATCACACATGCGGAATTTATCATCGCACCACAGTAAAGCAAATAAGTAGCAAACGACCATCAAGTTTAGGTGTTACAACTCAAGGAACCAAATGTTTCAAAAGCAAGAGTTGTAAGCACGAATCAAAATATAATGCAACCGCCCATATAAACCCGCTTGAAGACTATCAACTCATACGCTTCTCCCCCTTTTGTCAGTAAGGACCAAAAAGGTTTGAAGACATAGAGCATCTACTCGTCATCATGAGTAGGTGAAGCAGCAGGGTTGTCGTCGTTGGTTGGCGGTGCAGATGAACTTGGTGCAGTGTTAATGCGCGCAGTAGTAGGAGGTGGTGAAGTAGCATCATCTTCATCATCTATCACTCTGGCATTTACCGTTGCCGCGGAGGAAGAATATTCAGAGTCTTCAAGAGATGGAGTGCGATGTAGGACAGCAGTCCGTGGAGGAGTGGAGTCAAACTGGAATGTTTCATTGAAGCCATCGTCTTGAAGATCAGCTTCAGAGGCTTTGCATCTGTCTCTTGAGCCAGAAATGATGCTTATCCTGTTTCTGATGAAGGGCCACAAGAAGTTCTTGGTCGTTGAGAACGCGAGAACGCTTCCGAGGCCTTTGTGCAATGGTGCTTTCAGTGGCTTCAATGGGTGCCCGATGAGGCAGACGAGTGTTTCCAGCCAATGGATAGATTCGTGTCGCTGCTTGAACACCTTCAATAGGCTGAGTGAAGCTTTGGTGCTCGGCATTTTGAAGACAAAGAGGCCTCTTGGTAGGGTTAGAGTATATAGCTTCAACTGACATATCAACCTCTGGCAGAAAGATCATATGATTGCGAGTAGAGGGCTGATAATTGACAGATGAGTGTCTCTTGATGAGGCGCATGACCCAGGGAGCATAAAACTTCAGGCCAAATAGGTCAGAGCCAGAAGCAGCAAGTTGCCTGATGAAGAATTCTTGAGTGTTGAAGTTGATGCCATTGAGAATATAGAAGACCAAAGTCTTCATAGCTCCTTCAAGCTTGGCCGCTGATGAATGTCCTTTGAAAGGCCATAGAGTTCGCCTGATGATATCATATATGGTGCGAGGTAGATACTCAAGGTCTTCAACAAAGAACTCTGTTGGATATTCAGCGTCAGATGGCAAGGGCTTCATCATGCTCAACATCTGGCTCATATTGGGTTCTGGCTTATGGAAGATACTCTCTACAGCATTGCGGTGTAGCTGACAGTCAGGTTCATATAGTTCTCCAGGAGTGGCTAGCCCTGTAAGCTCGATGATATCCATAGCTTTGTCTTCATGATGAACATTTCCGGTCATCCACTCGAGAACCCATGTCTTGATGTCTCTGTAGTAGCCGCGAATGTGTAGAGTAGCATAGAATTGAAGCAATAGATCTTCATTCCAATGTTCTTTGTCTGTCACAAAGTGGAGCAGACCAGCATCATGAAAGCTATCAAGTGCTTCTTCTAAGCACGGCAGTCCAGCAATGGCTTCAGTATCAAGGCGCATATGAGGGAAAATGCGCCCTTGATCATATAGTACGCATGAGTAATAGCTTCTCTGTTGATAGCTCCAGAACCGATCGGATGATATCCTTGGCTTGGAGTAGGGGTTCTTGGCGCTGTCAAAGAAGGTATTGTGGCTTTTGAAGCCATTTGCATCGAAGGACCCTGGTGAGTTTACAGTACCTGGAAACCTTGGCAACCTAGGCTTTGGCTTCTGGACCTGAGGCCTATGCTCAACATGATAGTCAAATTGAGGTCCTGAGGCAGTAGGCGGAGGCACCAGAATGGGCCATCGGACAGTGGTAAGCTGACCATGACTGTATGCTTGCTCAATTGTGTGAGGCCTTGGTGGCGGAACAGGAGCAGGGGCAACAGCTGAGGCGTCATGCTGCACAACAGGTGCTTCGGGAGCGGTTGTCTCATTAGCTTCAGGTGCAGCAGCCTCAGTGGTTTCAGGTTCAGTGGCCACATTTGCTTCAGGCACACTAGTTGGTGCAGGCTCCACATTAGCGTCAGCCATGACTACGTCATTGGCTTCATTGGCGTTGGCGGTGGCAGCCTCAACATTGTCAACCTCCTCTTGACGAACAAGAGGGTCGGGCACAGGCACGTTCACATCAGGAACTGCTTCTTCTTCAATCACTGGGGGAGTAGGTACACGTACTTCTTCTTGATTTTCCTCGGCTGATGCAGCCGGAATGTCTTCAGCAGCATGTGCTTCAGACTCGGAGACATTCACAGTTGGAGCAGGTTCAGAAAATACTTGACGTGCAATAGGTGAACGTTGCACTTCTCCTTCTGGAACGCTCGACAGAGGGACTTGAGGCCTTTGTCCTTTGCGAAGCCTGCGAAATGCTGGCAACGCCTTAGGAGATGGAGTTGGCTGGGCCTGAAAGTCTTCATCCTCTTCTTGCACAGGGTGTGTAGCTTGTTGTTGTTGTTGGGGAGTACGGGGCAGTCTTGTAGTTGTGGGTGATCAACCCATGATGCATCCTGAGCAATTAGCGTCAGAGGACGACCAATGCTGATGAGTTCGTTGTTCGTATGAACAGGCGATGATACCATGTCATGTTCGATCTGAGGAAGAACTTCATCATCACCTACATTGTCATCATGACCAATGTCTTCAGCAGCGGTGGGTTCAACTGCTGGAATATCTTCAGCTTCATGAGCCTCTGTGGGAGCAGGCTCATGGACTATCATCCTTCGTTCTTGATGTTCTGACGCTGGGCGAACCACTGAAATGGGTTCAACAACTAAGGGCTCTGTGGAAGCAGCCCTAGTCTTCTTGGTCTTGCGCTTCTTCTTGGAGGGAGCGGCATCAGAGGCTTCAGTGTTCTTTCTCTTTCTGGCTTCAGCCTCAGCAGCCCTCGTCTTCTTCTGTTCTGAAGCGGTTGTGGTGACCTTTGGCTTCGAGCCAGTCATGCTGCTTGGGAAGATAATGCGAGGGGCTTCTTGGCTTGAAGGTTCAGGCTGTTCAGCAGGAAGCTTCTTCTTCTTCTTTGCAGCCATCCTGGGGTCAATGCCAGGACGGCCAAGTGACTTGCGCTTCTCAGCCTCATTGTAGGCGAGCACACACTTATCAGTCAAACTCTTCATGCGCTCTCGAGAGCCCTGAGCTTCTTCACGCTTCTTCAGAAAAGCTTCTTTAAGCTCATGTAGCATGACTTTGAAGTTTCTAACATCTTGAACACTTAGCTTGGCCACATGCTTCTTGAATTGAGCCTTCTCATAATCAATCTTGTTCTTGAGCTCAACGGTGCGTTGAGCTAGAGCTAGCTCAGAAGCAATGGCGCCATTGAAGGTGCACTGAGGCCAATGGGAAGCTGTAAATCTTCAAAGCTGAGATTGGGGGTGTCGAACCACTCATCAATGAAATTGTGGATGATTACCACATCAAAGAGAGGCAAGTTGTTGAAGATTTCTGCTTCTTCCTTGCTCTTTATCAGCTGCTCAAGGGCATCATCAGCAAGATCTTCATCACTTGACAGATCAATGGGTTCTTCACGCAGAATGGCGGCAGGAGTCAAGGCTCTTTGATCAGATGGTCTGACAAGTTGCTTTTTCTTCTCCGTTCTCTTGGAGACACGGGATTGATCTTCAGACTGCACACTGGCTTCAGGAGGGGCAGTGGCCAGTGGCTTCGCACGAGAAGTCTTCGGAGGTGCAGCTGATCTTGAAGCCTTTGGCTTCTTTTGCTTCTGCGGCTTTGGAGGAGGAGCAGGGGCTTCATCGGAGTCAGCATCATTTTCAGAATGATCTACTCTGGCGCCTTGGACCACGATGTAGGTGATGAGGCCGTCAAGGTTGGAGAAGGGGCCGATCACATTGGGATCAGCATCACGGGAGCCGTCAGCATGGGGAGCAGAGGGACCTGGGTTGAAGTCCAAGCCCAAGGACTTCTTGTTCTTCTTGGCCGAAGCCACAACAAACTGGTAGTTGCGCTTGAAGAGAGAGTCGTCACGACACCAGAGTAGTGAGGTGGGATCAGCGTTCTCAGGTTGTGGTCCACGGACCATGCAAGGATAGAAGCCTTGAACAATGGCTTTAGCTCTGTTCTTGGGTTGAAGGCCTCGATAGAGGATATCACCCCAAGGTCTCTTGATGGCATTCTTCTCTGCATATTCCTTCGTCACAAACTTGTACTTGAACCATTCCTCAGCCCAATAGCGTCGAATCCATTGGATTCGCATCTTTCTCTAATGATAATTCTCTTCGGGATCTGTCTTGTAGAGTTCTGCTAAGTCATCAGGCAGATCTTTGGATGTTCCTTCTCTGCGCTATCTGCCACCCTTCCTTGCTGATTTTTCTGCAGCCATGAACTTCAAGCTGAATGTCTTCAATACGTTCAAAGGCTTCAGAGACTTACGCTTGCTGGTCAAGCAAGAACTGGCTTCAGGAGAATTGATATGATGTTGTAAGTATTCTGCAAACGAATGCAGACTATGAGAACCAAGGGATTCTCCCACGTACATGTACCTGTGACAGCATTAGTGATGCGAGGGAAGGGGAAGAGGTCATATGCATTCTCAGAAGATTTTGAAGATAAATCAGTTTGAAGACATTGACCTCATGATGCGAAGACATTCACTTATATAGGTGAGTTGGTTCCAGATTTGTACCAATCCGTGAATAAGTACAAGTGAGGAATCAAACTAGACAGGAAATCTAAGTGAATTGACTAGGCAGTATGAGATGCAGACAGGATAGATCTAACATTGAATAGGCAGAAACCACTTTCGGTAAACAGGATGAATCTTGAAGATCAAAAAGGTGGTAAAAATAGAGTTATAATTACCGCACGAAGAACTGCTAGATGGGATGAATAGGAGACCGAGCAGTTCAGCCCACCGTGCCCTAACTTGGCGACGGAGGACACCTACGGCGACAGCGGAGAGGACGATGTCCACGGCCGGCGTGAGGACGGCGTCGGAGAAGTCGCGGCAGCTAAGCGCTTCGTCGCCGGCGTCGTCGCGAGCTAGCGGTGGTGCTAGGGTTTTGACGGAGGTGGAGAGGTGGAAGAAGGATTTCTTTACTGCAGGGGACAAGTATTTATAAGTAGGTGAGAGACACAGCGCAATTACGCTGGTGCCCCTGGCGGTTCACATCTGAGGGGCACGTGGAAAGCATGCAACATACTCAGAGTTGTCCCACGTTCCCACGCCCGCTAGGCATGTCGGAGAGTTGTTCCGGCTTCTCCGAATTTCAACAATAAAGATAAGTCATTTAAAACAGATTTAATGTTTGTCTCTTTGCCTTCCGCTGACTAGGATGCAGAGAAGACATTTGACAGTTTCAATAGAATGCATATGATTTGGACAGATAGAGTTTGAGATAGGAAGCATAGAGAGGTTAGGGTCCGATCACATTCACTTACTTCAAAAAATCCAATCTTCAAGACATAGCTATAAGTGAATGCTGTAGAGGACAGAACACTAATATATATATATATATATATCAGAAAGCAATCAAGTCATAATAGTGTAGAAAGTCATGAAGATAAATTGAAGCTGAAGACAAACCAAATACAAAGTCATTGCAATATAACACCATGAGTGAAACACTTTCAAACAGAGAAAGTTGGTGGTGGCGTTACCCACCGTATAGGAAGTATTAGACCCAGACACGGCGCACAATTATCGTGGAGCTCCGAAGTCAAATTCCATGTTACTATATTCACACTCAGAGTGTAAGTCTTCATTGATTGAAGATATACATTACTTTGTGTGTTGCACATCTAAGTCATCAACATGCATAAGTGTTAGGATGTGTGCCTGTTCACAGGACATTAGAGGATTCCAAGATATTTCTCACACCGTAACTTGCAAAACCTTTTCTCATCCAAGGGCTTTGTGAAGATATCTGCCAGTTGCTCTTCAGTGTTGACGTGAATGATATCGATATCTTTCTTCATAACATGATCTCTGAGAAAGTGATGACGAATTTCAATGTGCTTTGTCTTCAAGTGTTGGACTGGATTGTTGGCTATTTTGATGGCACTTTCGTTGTCGCAGAAGAGAGGTGCTTGTTTCAGGTTGATGCCATAATCCTTGAGAGTTTGCTTCATCCATAGAAGCTGAGCACAACAGGATCCAGCAGCAATGTATTCAGATTCAGCAGTTGAGAGTGATACACAGTTTTGCTTCTTTGAAGACCAACAGACAAGTGATCAACCAAGAAAATGACATGTGCCTGATGTAGACTTGCGATCCACCTTGTCACCAGCATAATTAGCATCCGAGAATCCAACCAAATCAAATTTTGAGCCCTTGGGATACCACAATCCGAGTGTTGGGGTGTAAGCCAAATATCGAAGAATTCGCTTCACAGCTAAGTGATGCGATTCCTTTGGTGCTGCTTGGAATCGAGCACACATGCAAACACTAAGCATAATATCTGGCCTAGATGCACATAAATAAAGCAAAGAACCAATCATGGAGCGGTATACCTTTTGATCGAACTCTTTACCATTGTCGTCGGGACCAAGATGGTGTTTGGCTGGCATTGGCGTCGTGTAGCCTTTGCAGTCTTCCACTCCAAATTTCTTCAGACAATCTTTGAGGTATTTTTCTTGAGATATGAAGATGCCATTTATTTGCTGACGAATTTGAAGACCAAGGAAGAACTTCAGCTCACCCATCATGGACATTTGATATTGCTCTTGCATCATGTACCCAAACTCATCACTATACTTCTGGTTGGTGCAGCCGAAGATTATGTCATCCACATATATTTGGCACACAAATAGTTCACCATCATATGTCTTCGTGAAGAGTGTGGGATCGAGAGATCCAGGTTTGAAGCCTTTGCTCTTCAGGAAGTCTTTGATTGTATCATACCAGGCACGAGGAGCTTATTTGAGTCCATACAGTGCTTTGTTTAGCTTGTACACCATATCAGGATGTTTTGGATCTTCAAAGCCAGGTGGTTGTGCGACATATACTTCTTCTTCAATCTTGCCATTGAGAAATGCACTCTTTACATCCATTTGATATAGCAAGATGTTGTGATGATTAGCGTAGGCTAGGAGTATGCGAATAGCTTCAAGCCTAGCAACAGGAGCAAATGTTTCATCGAAGTCAATCCCTTCAACTTGAGTATATCCTTGAGCCACAAGACGTGCTTTGTTTCTGACGACTTGACCATGCTCATCTTGCTTGTTTCGATATATCCACTTTGTTCCAATAATGTTATGCTTGAGAGGGTCAGGTCGCTTGACGAGTTCCCAAACATTATTCAGCTTGAACTGTTGAAGTTCTTCTTGCATGGCTTGAATCCATTCAGGTTCCATAAAAGCTTCAGCAACTTTCTTGCGTTCTGATATTGTCACAAATGAAAAGTGCCCACAGAAGTTTGCTAGCTGTGTTGCTCTTGATCGAGTGAGCAGACCAAGTGCATTGATGCTGTCAATTATCTTCTCTATTTGAACTTCATTTGCAACACGAGGATGAACAGGACAAAGATTTTGCTCTGGCTGATCATTGTCATCATTGGGAGGATTGTCTTCGGTCTGAGCATTGTCTTCAGGTTGATTTGGTGCAGAGATGATAAGTTCCTCTTCAGGCTGTGCTTCAGAGGGCATGATTTCACCAGTTCCCATCAGCTTGATAGACTCGTTTGAAGGAGCTTCATCAAGTGTACTTGGCAGAATCTCTCTCTGTGAACCATTGGTTTCATCAAATCTCACATCCACAGTTTCAACGATTTTGTAGAGATAAAGGTTGAAGACTCTGTAGGAGTGTGAATCCTTTCCATAGCCAAGCATGAAGCCTTCGTGAGCCTTAGGTGCAAATTTTGACTTGTGATGGGGATCCTTGATCCAGCATCTAGCTCCAAATACTCTGAAGTAACTGACGTTTGGCTTCTTGCCAGTAAGGAGCTCATAAGATGTTTTGTTTAGAAGCTTATGGATGTACACACGGTTGATGATGTGACATGCTGTATCAATAGCTTCAGGCCAGAACTTTCTTGGTGTCTTTTACTCATCTAGCATTGTTCGAGCCATCTCAATGAGGGTTCTGTTTTTGCGCTCAGCGATGCCATTTTGCTGAGGTGTGTATGGAGCAGAGAACTCATGAGTGATTCCCATTGTATCCAGATACAGATCAAGTCCAGTGTTCTTGAATTCAGTGCCATTGTCACTCCTGATGTGCTTGATCTTCACGCCATAGTTGTTCATTGCTCGATTTGCGAAGCGCCTGAAGACATCTTGCACTTCAGTCTTGTAAAGAATTATATGAACCCATGTGTATCTTGAGTAGTCATCAACAATGACGAAGCCATAGAGACAGGCAGTTATTGTGAGGGTGGAGTAGTGAGTAGGTCCAAATAAGTCCATATGTAACAGCTCGAAGGGTTGAGATGTTGTCATGATTGTCTTCGAGGGGAGCTTTGCCCTTGTCATCTTTCCAGCTTCACGGGCACCACACATATGATCCTTTTTGAACTTGCCATCCTCAATGCCAATGACATGCTTCTTCTTGACTAGTGAGTGTAAGTTCCTCATGCCAGCATGTCCTAGCCTTCGATGCCAGAGCCAGCATTCTAAAGCTTTTGTGAGAAGACATACGGCAAGCTGTGGACCTGCTGAGAAATCTACCATGTATAGATCATCTTTTCGATACCCTTCAAAGACTAGAGATTTGTCAGATTCCATTAGTACAAGGCAATGATATTTGCCAAATATCACAATCATGTTCAAGTCACAAAGCATTGAGACAGACATTAAGTTGAAACCAAGGGATTCAACAAGCATCACTTTATCCATGTGTTGATCCTTTGAGATTGCAACTCTACCTAGACCCAATACCTTGCTTTTACCAGTGTCAGCAAATGTAATGTGACTCTTGTCGGATGGACGTAAGGTTGAGTCCATGAGAAGACTTCGATCACCAGTCATATGATTTGTGCATCCACTGTCCATAATCCATTCTGAAGCTTTTGGTGATGTACCCTACAGTGCAGTTAGGAGGATAGGCTTCACAAGAGTGTTGTGAAGCATAAGCATTTGACACATATAGGGACAGTCACAGCTTATATCAAGGTTAGGACATAGTATGACTGATAAGAGATTCAGATGTGAAGTATATAGAATGACATTTTATCGTGCATCCTAAATGAGTTTTAGGTCCCCAGCAATAGTATTGGACGCCATTGATTGCTGGCTGGAGACCGTTTTCTGCAAAAGAGAGTTAGTTCTTCTTTGCCACCCACATCTTCAGTGGTGGCTTAGAAGCAATGAGTCTAAGTGCAGCATCTAAGAATTTTGGCTTTGAAGCCCTAGCAAATAGCCTCGCAGGAGATGAATGATACTCATATGAATAAGCTGAAAAGTTCTTAGTCCTATGAACATAGCGGTTCGAAGATACACGCTCATATTCATAAGTCTGAGCATGATTTCCCTGCAAAATATTGGCGTTAGGTTGACTCATGTGAGTCCTGTGTCTGTATGAAGCCTTTGGGCCACATGAAGCTATAGGTCTGGGGTTTGTCTTCTTCCTTGGTGATGTCATGACGACATTCACAGGAAGATTCTCAATGTACTGCTTAGGTACCCAGATCTTCTTCATAGGTGGTCCATTACTGCAGTTAGTACCAATGTACCTGGCAAACACTTCACCATTCTGATTCTTGAACAGCATATAGTTTGCATCAAAGGATTCATCAATGATAACAGGATTAGCACAGGTAAAGCCAGATAAGGTGGATGGATCTACTGAAGGTTCCTTTGCAGCAACCCATGTGGTTTTGGGGTACTGCTCAGGCTTCCAGTACGAGCCATCAACATTCATTTTCCTTTCGAACCCAACACCCTCTTTCCTAGGGTTTCGGTTCAGAATCTGCTTTTTGAGGACATCACAGAGAGTCTGATGTCCCTTCAAACTTTTGTACATCCCTGTTTCAAGCAATGTCTTCAACATAGCATTTTCATCAGCAACAACAGTGGTATCCTCCGCAGAGGGGTTAGTAACCACATCAGTAGGTGAAGACAATGAAACAGTAGCAACAGTGGAACATTCAGCAACAGATGTAGCGTTATCACGCTCAATGCATTTTAGACATGGTGGTTCAAATCCATCCTGAGCGGAACTGATCTGTTGAGCGCGAAGTGACTCATTCACCTTTTGAAGATCTTCATGAGCCGCTCTCAATTTCTCAAGCTCTTGTTTCCTTTGAAGATAATCATAAGAGAGCCTTTCATAAGTAGTTGAGAGCGATTCATGACGACCTTCAAGTTCTTGGTACTTAGCATGAAGATTTTTTATGTCATCAACTAAGGACTGTGAACGTGTCATTTCAGTGTCCAACAGGTCATCGCTTTTGTCTAACACTTTTTGAGTATGTTCCATAGCCTTTTGTTGTTTAGTTGGAATTTTAGCAAGTGTTTTGTAGCTGGGTTTGGATTCACAATCAGAGTCATCTTCACTTGAAGTTTGAAAGTAAGCATCGCGTGATTTTACCTTGGCACCACGTGCCATGAAGCAGTAGGTGGGAGTAGGATCGTCTTCGTCATTAGCTTCAGCGTTGGTGTGGAAGTCATTGTCTTCAGTGTTGAAGATGGACTTGGCGACATAGGTTGTGGCTAGAGCCAGACTTGCAACGCCAGGGTCAGACTCCTCTCCAGACTCCACCTCCGCCTCCTCCAAAGCAGACTCCTCCTCTGAATCCATTTCCTTGCCAACAAAAGCACGAGCCTTGCCAGATGAGCTCTTCTTGTATGATGAAGACTTGGAAGAAGACTTAGAAGACTTTGAGGATTTCTTCTTCTTGTTGTCATCGGAATCATATTCCTTGCTTTTCTTCTTCTTCTTCTCATTGTCCCACTGTGGACACTCAGATATGTAGTGACCAGGTTTCTTGCACTTGTGGCAGGTTCTCTTTTTGTGGTCATGGGTGGAAGCTTCATCATTCCTTAAGCTGGATCGTGAAGACTTTCTGAAACCTTTCTTCTTAGTGAACTTCTGGAACTTCTTCACAAGCATAGCAAGTTCTTTTCCAATGTCTTCAGGATCTTCAGAACTGCAGTCAGATTCTTCTTCAGATGAGGAAACAACTTTTGCCTTCAAAGTGTGAGTTCGGCCATAGTTTGGGCCATAGATATCTATTTTCTCAGATAGCTGGAACTCATGTGTGTTGAGCCTCTCAAGAATATCAGACGGATCGAGTGACTTGAAGTTAGGACGTTCTTGTATCATGAGGGCAAGGGTGTCAAAGGAGCTATCAAGTGATCTCAGCGATGTCTTGACGATTTCATGCTTGGTAATCTCAGTTGCGCCAAGAGCTTGAAGTTCATTTGTGATATCAGTCAGGCGATCAAACGTCAGCTGGACATTTTCATTGTCGTTTCTCTTGAAGCGGTTGAAGAGGTTGCGAAGAACATTGATTCTTTGATCTCTCTGGGTTGAGACGCCTTCGTTGACCTTGGATAGCCAGTCCCAGACTAGCTTTGACGTTTCCAGAGCACTCACACGGCCATACTGTCCTTTGGTCACATGACCACAGATGATGTCCTTTGCAGTAGAGTCCAGTTGAATGAACTTCTTGACATCAGTGGGGTGACACCTTCACCAGTTTTGGGAACACCATTCTTGATGACATACCAGAGGTCGACATCAATGGCTTCAAGATGCATACGCATCTTATTCTTCCAGTAGGGATATTCAGTTCCATCGAACATGGGGCAAGCAGTGGAGACTTTGATTATCCCTGCAGTCGACATAGCTGAAACTCCAGGTGGTTAAACCGAATCACACAGAACAAGGGAGTACCTTGCTCTGATACCAATTGAAAGTGCTAGTATCGACTAGGGGGGGTGAATAGGCGATTTTTATGAGAGTCTTCAAAACTTGGAAGTTTCGAAGACAAACAACAGAAATGACCTAATTGTTATGCAGCGGAAGATAAACTACCCTAAGCAAGCCATAGTCAAGTATGCAATGATGTGAAAGTACAGGACTAATAGCAACTAGGTAGTAAGGATCAAGATGGAAGATAGTATGAAGCCAATCAACAGTAGTAGTCAAGCAATGAAGTCAAACAGATACACAGATAGGCAATGACTTCACGAAGACAAACTAAAGTAAGGTTGGGAGGGATAGAACCAGTTGCTTGTTGAAGACACGGGATTTGTTAGACCAGTTCCAGTTGCTGTGACAACTGTACGTCTGGTTAGGGAGGCTGAGATTTAACTCAGAAGACCGTGTCTTCACCTTATTCCCCTTGAGCTAAGGACACCCAGTCCTCGCCCAATCACTCTGGTAAGTCTTCAAGGGAGACTTCCAAACCTTCACAGACTTCGTTCACCGGCAATCCACAATGACTCTTAGATGCTCAGAACGCGACGCCTAACCGGCTGGAGGATTCACAGTCCTCAAGTGTAATAAGTCTTCAGGTCACACAGACAGAAAGACTTCAGTGATGCCTAACACTCTTTGGCTCTGGGTGTTTGGGCTTTGTCCTCGCAAGGATTTTTCTCTCTCTCAAATGCTTCGAGGTGGGTTGCTCTCAAACGACAAAAGCCATGCACTAACTCTGAGCAGCCACCAATTTATGGTGAAGGGGGTGGGCTATTTATAGCCACTAGGAAACCCGACCTGATTTGTCCAAAAATGACCCTGGGTCACTAAGGAACTGACACGTGTTCCAATGGTCAGATTTCAAACACACGCGGCAACTTTACTTGGGCTACAAGCAAAGCTGACTCATCCAGCTCTGGATAAGGTTTGCTCTCATTGTCTTCGCTCGAAGACATAGGATTTGAGTTGAGCATCACTTCAGTCACTCTGACTTAATTCACTTGGACCCCACTTAACAGTATGGTGGTTCCTATGACTCAACAAAGAAGAAAAGGAAGCAACGAAACCACACAGTCTTCGTGCTCCATAGTCTTCACGCAATGTCTTCTCATGTCATAGTCTTCAATATGAATATCTTCTCATACCACCATTGTCTTCAATGTCTTCATACATTTTTAGGGGTCATCTCCGGTAGGTAAACCGAATCAATGAGGGACACTACCTGCGTTATCCTACAATTCTCACAAACGCATTAGTCCCTCAACCAACTTTGTCGTCAATACTGCAAAACCAACTAGGGGTGGCACTAGATGCACTTACAAAGCCACACTAAGGCCCCACATGTCATACACACAAAAATGTGGCAAGATTCCCTTAGGCTTGCCAACTTGTGGCTCTCATTTTGAAGAACTAATAACTTTGCCTAAGCTTAGTTGTGGCAAAGTTAGTCATGAATTAAGTTCAACCATGGAGTCTTCTAGATTATACATGTGGCAGAATCTGGTGGATGATATCCAATGGCCAGTAGTGCTCGGATTTGCCATCTTTGTACCATCGGATTGGCTTCATCCAACGACCAACTTTCAAAGTTTTTCACACACTATATAGGGGGTATAGATATAGATGTGTCTGTCCGTTGCAATGGATCCAAAGTATATCTATTTAGTGGAGTGCACTCTAAACACATTATCTATTTATTTTTCTCTAACCTTCCGTAGCCATGCAACCAAGCCACATAAGCTTCATGGGTGCCCCCCACATCATATTATTCATACTATGTTGATTGAAAAAAAGATAAATCACCGAAAACAAGATCTTCCCGTTTTTTGTTCCTACGATGTTGTGCCGTGCACGTACTTACTAGTTGTATAGTGGTAGTACTAGTAATATAGTATTAGGAGTACAAACTTGGTACTAGTAGGAGTAGTACTAGTACGGAATGCTCCTACTCTATCAACGAGCCCCGTCTGACACAATAGATCTTCCCCTTGTTTCTGTTTTCCAACCCGGCAGAGGGCGGGGTGTCGGTTTGCTCAACGGCGGTCCCACATAAAAGTGAAAATGCTAGGCAACACACCTTCCCTAAGCTATGTGTCGTGCCGGACGGGCCGTGCTGGACTCCCGATTCCCGGGCGTGTGGGGGTGCGACACGAACACGGCAGGCCTTTTCCTTTTACTAGCAATGTGCCCGTGCGTTGTGACGGATCCAAAGTAGTAGAATAGTAGTATTTGTTCACAAACTTGAAAGAAATCACTATTGTTTTGATATACTCCTAATATATTACTCCCTCCGTACCTAAATATTTGTCTTTTTTGAGATTTCAAATGGACTATCACATACGGATTATATAGACATATTCTAGTGTTTCTAGCAAGATGCCCGCGCGTTGCACGAAGTTGATGGAAAAGGTAAGCACAACTTATAAATTGACGGATGGAGTACTAGTTACAGTGATGCATATAATTAAGCAAAGGGATCGCACATGTCGGTATTGACTGGAACGAGAATGCAACAGCACAATAACAATTAAGGCCACGATGATGCAATCGCAGTGGTGGCTACAGAAGGCAAGAAGAAAGATGGATCCACGAATGTACGACCTCCTCCTCCTCAACTTAGTGCACCGGGCCACCGACCGGCGGCTAAGGAGCGGGGGCTTTTGTGGCGAGGTCGAGGTGCTTCTCAGCAAAGGCATCCAAGGCTTCTAGACGGTTGAGGAAGGCCAACGTCGTAGCATCCTCACTAGCCTTGTAGATACCTATGTACATGATTTTCTCGTACACGTGGATGTGTAGGTCGACGAATTCTTGCAGGGCAAGGTGCCTCGCAGCAAGCGCGACCTCCAGGTGGACATTCTTCGTGGCGTCGGTGGGCAGTCGCAGGGCCACCAGTGCTTGAAAGAGGTTCCGGCCATGGAGGCCGATTAGGGTGGCAGGCAATGAGGATCCCGGGCGCGCGGGCTGGAGGAGTACGACGATGTCGTCCGCAAGCTTCTTCAGGACGGTGAACTTGTTGCTGGTGGCAACGATCATCTGGTCCAACTGAGAGTCGTAGTTGGCGTCGACGGCGGCCATCCACCAGCCGGTCTCCAACACCGTCTGGAGACGATCCTCGGCGCCATGCCGCAGGCCGGCGTCGTGGACCACCTGGCGCAGCCGCTGGCCGCTCATGCGCATCGCCGCCATGGGTCTGGAGTGAGCTCTTTTGCACTTAGTGTAGGTGCTTAGGCAAATGCTTAGGTGCATACGATGTGGTAGATGCATTGGAATGGAGGGGCGCCTTTATATGAGGGCAATGAGGGCAAACTGCATTGCATTCACATCGTGCAGCCTCTTTTCCCGGACCTCCTCCCATTACTTCCCTCATGCATTAATTGAAGGAGGATGCATTGGCCGTTCAATATATCAGGAACCGCTACTCCCCCCCTCATCTGCATTAAAGCCATATCGCAAACTGCGCTGCCTGCTGTCAAATCGAATACTCCCTCCGTCTAGATGAGTATTAAGTCATCTTACGAAAACCAAATAGTAAACACATAGGTGTGGTGCATTAACTCTCACGTTGTTTCTTATTTTTTGAAATAATAGAGGAATCAACCAAGAAGAGATGTGGGGCTTGTATGCTTTTAATGACTTGAGACTATCAAACATGACATGCAGTGGTCAGTTCGTTGCACAAGAACAAATACAACCCACGTCAGCACACACGCATCATCACATCCAATGGCTATAAAAGATGAATGAGACCAAATTATATCTCATCTAGATGAGTTCTAGCAAAACTGTATTAATAATACTTAGTACTCCTGCGCCATGTATCATATATTAGTATCATGTAGTACTTCATTTATTGCCATGTATGACACATAGTTCACGAGTGCTCTCTATATGTACCACCTTTTTTTATTTCAAGTTTTGCTCCATGGCGCAATCCATCGATACAACTACTGTACAAAAGTGGAGTATATACATTTTTTAAAAGGCTAGAGGGCGGGACAGTCTAGCTCGGTCGGTTTCACAAGAGGCGAGGGCCTTTGTGATTTGACGGATCATTACTGCTATCAAATCGAATAGTACTGCGCAGCCCGCTGCATGCCTGGCGCCTCCATTAAACCCCTCCGTTAAACCCGCATGCAAACTGAGAATCCTACTCCGGCCACACGTCCGTTCATGAGCGGGCCGGAATTAAACGCAACACCGGCCGAGCTCCTCTGGTCCGCCCTCAGTTTAAATGAGGCCATATGTCGGCCAAGCTCCTACCGTCCACCCTCTATTTACACGAGGCCATACAGACAGCAGGCAAGAATCGCACCCCTCCGCCGCTCCCCCATCTCCTCCTTCACCATTTTCTCCACTCTTCCGATGGCTTCCTATGAGCCGTTCCCCGGCATATTACCCGGCTGGGTGGCTCGCCGAGCCCTCGGGATACGGGCGAGGCCGCTCGATGCTTCAGCAACCTTGCTTGGCCCGACGGAGCCAGTTGCCGCCCCAAGCAGGTGCGTGGTTCAGCAACTCGCTGCTCCAGTTCAGCTCGATGAGGAGTGGCGAGTTGCTCCACACCGGCACGGCGGCGAGCACGCCGGTACGAGCGCCGTCGCTGCCGCGTCGTACCGCGCCACTAGTGTCTGTGGTGGCCGCGCCTCCCGTGTCTGTGGGCGCGCCTCCCGTGCCTGCGGCAGCGCCATGTAGGCAGAGACAGAAGCCGGGTGCGTGGAGAGCAACGAGTCGGTGGCCAGCTTCTCCGTGTCCGCCGCCATCATCGAGGAGAAGTAGAACACGGGAGGCCGCCGCCACTTGGGACCCATGAAGGCCACTGCCGAGGCGACGAGAGCGGATTCAGGTGGTTTCTTTGCTGCTTCGTCTCTTCCGAGGACCTTCATCGACCCTGCAAGTGTCTGATGGACATGAGGAAGACAAAGGGATCCGCGGGCGGCCATTTAGAACTAAAATAAGTTTAGATATATCCATTTCTAGGACAAGTATTTCCGGACAGAGGGAGTATTAATTATACAAGAGAGCCGGATTGGCACCTCTTAGTTCATGTAAATGTAATGAAATCCATCATGTTTATATGAAGATCCGGCTTTTTTATATGAAATCCTTCATGCTTATATGAAATCAGTCCGTGTTTGCACGAATTTCATCTGGTTGGTTAGATTTGTAAAAATGTATGCCACTGGCGTTTGATGTCGTCCTCCGCAAAAGGAAGCGGGAGGAAATTTGCCAGCTGCCGTTGGAGATGCTTTTTATGCTGGAAATAATAGAGTGACATCCAATCCATTTGAGTTAATTGCCTGTATGATTGTCCCTCTATAAAAAGTTAATTGCATGTACAGTGTACACGTGACTTGCAGGGTGGCTATAGCTTCGTACAGAAAGTTAAAAAGAAACAAGTCCATCCTTAATATTCTAAGTACTCTGTGGGTTCCACTGTCAGTACAGTAGCAAAAGAAGTATATATTAAATAAGTAGAGTAATATATAATATAAAAATCTAAAGTTAAAAGACAGAATTCGAACTCATGTCATCGCGTTGCGAGCATCCGGCGCTAACCAGCAAAGCACATTTTTGTTGTAGACCATGCTGGAGATATATCTCCATGTCTACTCTTATATATACTCCATTCGTTCCTAAATATTTGTCTTTTTCAGATTTGAAATGGACTACCACATACGGATGTGTATGTAGACATATTTTAGAGTGTAGATTCACTCATTTTGCTACGTATGTCTTTTCAGGAAGGGGTCAGATTTGTCCTTGATTTATTTATGAGGTATCGAGATGGCACTGCACCGCCAAGAAAAGAGGGTAACATCAAAATTATGGACTACTTTTTTGAGTATGTTGGTAAGGTCTGGTCATAGTCACTTGTTGAAATCTCTAAGAAGACAAATACTCCCTCCGTCCGGAAATACTTGTCATCAAAATGGATAAAAGGAAATGTATCTAGACGTATTTTAGTTTTAGATACATCTCTTTTTATCCATTTTGATGACAAGTATTTTCGGACGGAGGGAGTAGAAAACAGAGTTGGTGATGATGGTGTGTGTGCCATCCTGCAATATAGGCCGTCGGATTTATATCTAACGGATAGGAAAGAAACTATGGCAATTTTGCAAAAATATACCCACATGTCTCTCCACGTTTGCAAATAATGCCTTCCCTCGTTCAGCCTTTTATCTCACAAGATAAACTACTCATACAAATACATCTTGATGTTCCGTGCAACGCACGGGAAGCTAGCTAATTTCTTTTAAAATAGTTGCTGCCATAATTGGGTTGAAGTGATATATTTTATGTCTGCCCCGAATGATTTCAGATTCACTAGTAGTAACAAAGAAAGGTTGCCTTGTTAATTAACAGAAAACAGGGTGAAAACTATCACATGAGGCCGGTAAAAACAAGGCACACTGGGTTCAGCGTCATCGTCACTACAGTTGTGCGTGCATGAGAAGTCTACATATCGAGGGGGCTACCGAGCGAGGCACCGAGACACAATGTTTGAGAGAGAAACCAATTGACAGATTATGATCAGATCGAGTTGTCACCCTTCTGCTTGTTGGAAATATGCCCTAGAGGCAATAATAAATTGATTATTATTATATTTCCTTGTTCATGATAATCGTTTATTATCCATGCTAGAATTGTATTGATAGGAAACTCAGATACATGTGTGGATACATAGACAACACCATGTCCCTAGTAAGCCTCTAGTTGACTAGCTCGTTGATCAATAGATGGTTACGGTTTCTTGACCATGGACATTGGATATCGTTGATAACGGGATCACATCATTAGGAGAATGATGTGATGGACAAGACCCAATCCTAAGCCTAGCACAAGATCATGTAGTTCGTATGCTAAAGCTTTTCTAATGTCAAGTATCTTTTCCTTAGACCATGAGATTGTGCAACTCCCGGATACCGTAGGAATGCTTTGGGTGTACCAAACGTCACAACGTAACTGGGTGGCTATAAAGGTGCATTACAGGTATCACCGAAAGTGTCTGTTGGGTTGGCACGAATCGAGACTGGGATTTGTCACTCCGTGTAAACGGAGAGGTATCTCTGGGCCCACTCGGTAGGACATCATCATAATGTGCACAATGTGACCAAGGGGTTGATCACGGGATGATGTGTTACGGAACGAGTAAAGAGACTTGCCGGTAACGATATTGAACAAGGTATCGGGATACCGACGATCGAATCTCGGGCAAGTATCGTACCGATAGACAAAGGGAATTGTATACGGGATTGATCAAGTCCTTGACATCGTGGTTCATCTGATGAGATCATCGTGGAACATGTGGGAGCCAACATGGGTATCCAGATCCCGTTGTTGGTTATTGACCGGAGAGTCATCTCGGTCATGTCTGCATGTCTCCCGAACCCGTAGGGTCTACACACTTAAGGTTCGATGACGCTAGGGTTATAAAGGAAGTTTGTATGTGGTTACTGAATGTTGTTCGGAGTCCCGGATGAGATCCCGGACGTCACGAGGAGTTCCGGAATGGTCCGGAGGTAAAGATTTATATATGGGAAGTCCTGTTTTGGTAGCCGGAAAAGTTTCGCACTTTATCGGTATTGTACCGGGAGTGCCGAAAGGGGTCCGGGGGTCCACCGGGGGGGTCCACCTGCCCCGGGGGGGCACATGGGCTGTAGGCGGTGCGCCTTGGCCTATATGGTCCAAGGGAACCAGCCCCAAGAGGCCCATGCGCCAAGGAAACTTGGGGAGGGAAGAGTCCTCAAGGGGGAAGGCACCTCCGAGGTGCCTTGGGGAGGATGGACTCCTCCCCCCCTCTTAGCCGCACCCCTTCCTTGGAGGAAGGGGCAAGGCTGCGCCTCCCCCCTCTCCCTTGCCCCTATATATAGTGGAGGGGAGGGAGGGCATCCATACCGGAGTCCCTGGTGCCTCCCTCCCTCCCGTGACACCTCCTCCTCTCCCGCAGGTGCTTGGCGAAGCCCTGCAGGATTGCCACGCTCCTCCACCACCACCATGCCGTTGTGCTGCTGCTGGATGGAGTCTTCCTCAACCTCTCCCTCTCTCCTTGCTGGATCAAGGCGTGGGAGACATCGTCGGGCTGTACGTGTGTTGAACGCGGAGGTGCCGTCCGTTTGGCACTAGGATCATCGGTGATTAGAATCACAACGAGTACGACTCCTTCAACCCCGTTCTCTTGAACGCTTCCGCTTAGCGATCTACAAGGGTATGTAGATGCACTCTCCTTCCCCTCGTTGCTGGTTTCTCCATAGATAGATCTTGGTGACACGTAGGAAAATTTTGAATTTCTGCTACGTTCCCCAACAGTGGCATCATGAGCCAGGTTTATGCGTAGTTTCTATGCACGAGTAGAACACAAAGTAGTTGTGGGCGTTGATTTTGTTCAATATGCTTGCCGTTACTAGTCTTATCTTGATTCGGCGGCATCATGGGATGAAGCGGCCCGGACCGACCTTACACGTACTCTTACGTGAGACAGGTTCCACCGACTGACATGCACTAGTTGCATAAGGTGGCTAGCGGGTGTCTGTCTCTCCTATTTTAGTCGGATCGGATTCGATGAAAAGGGTCCTTATGAAGGGTAAATAGCAATTGGCATATCACGTTGTGGTTTTGCGTAGGAAAGAAACGTTCTAGCTAGAAACCCATAGCAGCCACGTAAAACATGCAAACAACAATTAGAGGACGTCTAACTTGTTTTTGCAGGGTATGCTATGTGATGTGATATGGCCAAAAGGATGTGATGAATGATATATGTGATGTATGAGATTGATCATGTTCTTGTAATAGGAATCACGACTTGCATGTCGATGAGTATGACAACCGGCAGGAGCCATAGGAGTTGTCTTTATTTATTTATGACCTGCGTGTCAACTTAAACGTCATGTAATTACTTTACTTTATTGCTAAAGCGTTAGCCATAGTAGTAGAAGTAATAGATGACGAGACAACTTCAAGAAGGCACGATGATGGAGATCATGATGATGGAGATCATGGTGTCATGCCGGTGACGATGATGATCATGGAGCCCCAAGATGGAGATCAAAGGAGCTATATGATATTGGCCATATCATGTCACTATTATTTGATTGCATGTGATGTTTATCATGTTTATACATCTTCTTTGCTTAGAATGACGGTAGTAAATAAGATGATCCCTCATTAAAATTTCAAGAAGTGTTCTCCCCTAACTGTGCACCGTTGCTACAGTTCGTCGTTTCGAAGCACCACGTGATGATCGGGTGTGATAGATCCTTACGTTCACATACAACGGGTGTAAGACAGTTTTACACATGCAAAACACTTAGGGTTAACTTGACGAGCCTAGCATGTGCATAGACATGGCCTCGGAACACAGAAGACCGAAAGGTCGAGCATGAGTCGTATAGAAGATACGATCAACATGAAGATGTTCACCGACGTTGGCTAGTCCGTCTCACGTGATGATCGGACACGGCCTAGTTGACTCGGATCATGTAATCACTTAGATGACTAGAGGGATGTCTATCTGAGTGGGAGTTCATAAGATGAACTTAATTATCCTGAACATAGTCAAAAGGTCTTCGCAAATTATGTCGTAGCTCACGCTTCAGTTCTACTATTTAGATATGTTCCTAGAGAAAAATTAGTTGAAAGTTGATAGTAGCAATTATGCGGACTAGGTCCGTAAACTGAGGATTGTCCTCATTGCTTCATAGAAGGCTTATGTCCTTAATGCACCGCTCGGTGTGTTGAACCTCGAACGTTGTCTGTGGATGTTGCGAACATCTGACATACACATTTTGATAACTACGTGATAGTTCAGTTAAACGGTTTAGAGTTGAGGCACCGAAGACGTTTTGAAATGTCGCGAAACATATGAGATGTTTCGAGGGCTGAAATTGGGATTTCAGGCTCGTGCTCACGTCAAGAGGTATAAGACCTCCGACGATTTTCTTAGCCTGCAGACTAAGGGAGAAAAGCTCAATTGTTGAGCTTGTGCTCAGATTGTCTGAGTACAACAATCATTTGAATCAAGTGGGAGTTGATCTTCCAGATGAGATAGTGATATTTCCCCAAAGTCATTGCCACCAAGCTGCTAGAGCTTCGTGATGAACTATAACATATCAAGGATAGAGATGATGATCCTTGAGGTATTCACGTTGTTTGACATCGCGAAAGTAGAAATCAAGAAGGAGCATCAATTGTTGATGGTTGGTGAAACCACTAGTTTCAAGAAGGGCAAGGGCAAGAAGGGATACTTCATGAAATGACAAATCAGCTGCTGCTCTAGTGAAGAAACCCAAGGTTGAACCCAAACCCGAGACTAAGTGCTTCTGTAATGAGGGAACAGCCACTGGAGCAGCATT
Organism: Triticum dicoccoides; assembly: GCF_002162155.2. Lineage (NCBI taxonomy): Eukaryota > Viridiplantae > Streptophyta > Magnoliopsida > Poales > Poaceae > Triticum > Triticum dicoccoides. The sequence goes on from NC_041391.1 coordinate 233,014,027, forward strand.
ACCCTAGATACTTGGTAGATGAGAAGGCTGGCAAGGTCGATAGAAGTATATTGGATATACATTATGTTAATGTGTACTTTACTAGTACTCCTAGTAGCACCAGGGTATTAAGATACCAGTGTAGTTGCTAAGTGTTAGTAACTCGAAATAAAAGAGCTACGGAATAAACGGAGACTAGATAAAGGTGAGCTGAGGATATGTGTTGGAAGTGTTTCCAATGTTGATATGATCATGCATCGCACGCTCCCTCTACCATCGAGATTGGTGTTAAACCTAAATAATGGTTATTTGGTGTTTGCGTTGAGCATAGACATGATTGGATTATGTCTATCGTGATACGATTATTCATTTAAGGAGAATAATGGTTACTCTGTTTATTTGAATAATACCTTCAATGGTCTTGCACCTAAAATGAATGGTTCATTGAATCTCGATCGTAGTGATACACATGTTCATGCCAAAAGATAGTAATGATAGTACCAAATACTTGTGGCACTGCCACGTAAGTCATATCAGTATAAAACGCATGAAGAAGCTCCATGTTGATGGATCTTTGGGCTCACTCGTTTTTGAGAAGTTTGAGACATGCGAACCATGTCTATTGGTGTATATGCATGAAACTCCATGCAAATGGACCGTTTGAACTCACTTGATTTTGAATCACTTGAGACATGCAAATCATACCACATGGGCAAGATGACTGAAAGCCTCGTTTTCAGTAAAATGGAACTAGAAAGCAACTTGTTGGAAGTAATACATTTTGATGTGTGCAATCCAATGAGTGCTGAGGCATGTGGTGGATATCGTTATGTTCTTACTTCACAGATGATTTGAGTAGATGTTGAGTATATTTACTTGATGAATCACGAGTCTGAATTATTGAAAGGTTCAAGTAATTTCAGAGTGAAGTAGAAGATCATTGTGACAAGAGGATAAAATGTCTATGATATGATCATAGAGATGAATATCTGAGTTACGAGTTTTGGCACACAATTAAGACATTGTGGAAATTGTTTCGCAATTAATACCGCCTGGAACACCATAGTGTGATGGTGTGTCCGAACATCATAGTTGCACCATATTGGATATGGTGCGTACCATGATGTCTCTTATCGAATTACCACTATTGTTCATGGGTTAGGCATTAGAGACAACCACATTCACTTTAAATAGGGCACCACGTAATTCCGTTGAGATGACACCGTATGAATTATGGTTTAGAGAAACCTAAGTTGTCATTTCTTAAAAGTTTGGGGCTGCGACGCTTATGTGAAAAAGTTTCAGGCTGATAAGCTCGAACCCAAAGCGGATAAATGCATCTTCATAGGACACCCAAAACAGTTGGGTATACCTCCTGTCTCAAATCCAAAAGCAATAAGGGATTGTTTCTAGAATCGGGTCCTTTCTCGAGGAAAAGTTTCTCTCGAAAGAATTGAGTGGGAGGATGGTGGAGACTTGATGAGGTTATTGAACCGTCACTTCAACAAGTGTGTGGCAGGGCACAGGAAGTTGTTCCTGTGGCACCTACACCAATTGAAGTGGAAGCTTATGATAGTGATCATGAAACTTCGGATCAAGTCACTACCGAACCTCGTAGGGTGACAAGGATACGTACTACTTCAGAGTGGTATAGTAATCCTGTCTTGAAGTCATGTTGCTAGACAACAATGAACCTACAAGCTATGGAGAAGCGATGGTGGGCCCGGATTCCGATAAATGGCTCGAGGCCATAAAATCCGAGAGAGGATCCATGTATGAAAACAAAGTGTAGACTTTGGAAGAACTACTTGATGGTCGTAAGGCTATTGAGTACAGATGGATTTTAAAAAGGAAGACGGACAATGATGGTAAATATCACCATTAAGAAAGCTCGACTTGTCGTTAAGATGTTTCCCGACAAGTTCAAGGAGTTGACTACGATGAGACTTTCTCACTCGTAGCGATGCTAAGAGTCTGTTGGAATTATATTAGCGATTACTGCATTATTTATGAAATCTTGCAGATAGGATGTCAAAACATTGTTTCCTCGACGTTGTTTTGAGGAAAGGTTGTATGTGATACAAACCGGAAGGTTTTGTCAATCCTGAAAGATGCTAATAAGTATGCAAAGCTCCAGCAATCCTTCTAAGGACTGGAGTAAGCATCTCGGAGTTGGAATGTACGCTTTGATGAGATGATCAAAGATTTTGGGTTTATACAAAGTTTATGAGAAACTTGTATTTCCAAAGAAGTGAGTGGGAGCACTATAGAATTTCTGATAAGCATATGTTGACATATTGTTGATCAAAAATGATGTAGAATTTCTAGAAAGCATATAGGGTTATTTGGAAAATATTTTTCAATGGAAAAGCCTGGATTAAGCTGCTTGAGCATTGAGCATCAAGATCTATAAGGATAGATTAAAATGCTTAATGGAACTTTCAAATGAGCACATACCTTGACATGATCTTGAAGGTGTTCAAGATGGATCAGTCAAAGAAGGAGTTCTTGCCTGAGTTGTAAGGTATGAAGTTAAGACTTAAAGCTCGACCACGGCAGAATAGAGAGAAAGGACGAAGGTCGTCCCCTATGCTTAAGACATAGGCTCTATAGTATGCTATGCAGTGTACCGCACCTGAAGTGTGCCTTGCCATGAGTCAGTCAAGGGGTACAAGAGTGATCCAAGAATGGATCACAGGACAACGGTCAAAGTTATCCTTAGTAACTAGTGGACTAAGGAATTTTCTCGATTATGGAGGTGGTAAAAGAGTTCGTCGTAAAGGGTTACGTCGATGCAAGCTTAACACCTATCCGGATAGCTCTGAGTAGAGATATCGGATACGTATAATGGAGCAAAAATTTAGAATAGCTCCAAGTAGAACAGTTATTTGGAATAGCTCCAAATAGAACGTGGTAGCTACATCTAGGAGATGACATAGATATTTGTAAAGCACACACGGATCTGAAAGGTTCAGACCCGTTGACTATAACCTCTCTCACAAGCATAACATGATCAAACCCAGAACTCATCGAGTGTTAATCACATGGTAAATGTGGACTAGATTATTGACTCTAGTAAACTCTTTGGGTGTTAGTCACATGGGGATGTGACCTTGAGTGTTAATCACGTATCGATGTGAACTAGATTATTGACTCTAGTGCAAGTGGGAGACTGTTGGAAATATGCCCTAGAGGCAATAATAAATTGATTATTATTATATTTCCTTGTTCATGATAATCGTTTATTATCCATGCTAGAATTGTATTGATAGGAAACTCAGATACATGTGTGGATACATAGACAACACCATGTCCCTAGTAAGCCTCTAGTTGACTAGCTCGTTGATCAATAGATGGTTACGGGTTCCTGACCATGGACATTGGATGTCGTTGATAACGGGATCACATCATTAGGAGAATGATGTGATGGACAAGACCCAATCCTAAGCCTAGCACAAGATCATGTAGTTCGTATGCTAAAGCTTTTCTAATGTCAAGTATCTTTTCCTTAGACCATGAGATTGTGCAATTCCCGGATACCGTAGGAATGCTTTGGGTGTACCAAACGTCACAACGTAACTGGGTGGCTATAAAGGTGCATTACAGGTATCACCGAAAGTGTCTGTTGGGTTGGCACGAATCGAGACTGGGATTTGTCACTCCGTGTAAACGGAGAGGTATCTCTGGGCCCACTCGGTAGGACATCATCATAATGTGCACAATGTGACCAAGGGGTTGATCACGGGATGATGTGTTATGGAACGAGTAAAGAGACTTGCCGGTAACGAGATTGAACAAGGTATCGGGATACCGACGATCGAATCTCGGGCAAGTATCGTACCGATAGACAAAGGGAATTGTATACGGGGTTGATCAAGTCCTTGACATCGTGGTTCATCCGATGAGATCATCGTGGAACATGTGGGAGCCAACATGGGTATCCAGATCCCGCTGTTGGTTATTGACCGGAGAGTCATCTCGGTCATGTCTGCATGTCTCCCGAACCCGTAGGGTCTACACACTTAAGGTTCGATGACGCTAGGGTTATAAAGGAAGTTTGTATGTGGTTACCGAATGTTGTTCGGAGTCCCGGATGAGATCCCGGATGTCACGAGGAGTTCCGGAATGGTCCGGAGGTAAAGATTTATATATGGGAAGTCCTGTTTTGGTCGCCGGAAAAGTTTCGCACTTTATCGGTATTGTACTGGGAGTGCCGAAAGGGGTCCGGGGGTCCACCGGGGGGGTCCACCTGCCCCGGGGGGCCACATGGGCTGTAGGGGGTGCGCCTTGGCCTATATGGGCCAAGGGCACCAGCCCCAAGAGGCCCATGCACCAAGGAAACTTGGGGAGGGAAGAGTCCTCAAGGGGGAAGGCACCTCTGAGGTGCCTTGGGGAGGATGGACTCCTCCCCCCCTCTTAGCCGCACCCCTTCCTTGGAGGAAGGGGCAAGGCTGCGCCTCCCCCCTCTCCCTTGCCCCTATATATAGTGGAGGGGAGGGAGGGCATCCATACCGGAGTCCCTGGTGCCTCCCTCCCTCCCGTGACACCTCCTCCTCTCCCGCAGGTGCTTGGCGAAGCCCTGCAGGATTGCCACGCTCCTCCACCACCACCACGCCGTTGTGCTGCTGCTGGATGGAGTCTTCATCAACCTCTCCCTCTCTCCTTGCTGGATCAAGGCGTGGGAGACATCGTCGGGCTGTACGTGTGTTGAACGCGGAGGTGCCGTCCGTTCGGCACTAGGATCATCGGTGATTAGAATCACAACGAGTACGACTCCTTCAACCCCGTTCTCTTGAATGCTTCCGCTTAGCGATCTACAAGGGTATGTAGATGCACTCTCCTTCCCCTCGTTGCTGGTTTCTCCATAGATAGATCTTGGTGACACGTAGGAAAATTTTGAATTTCTGCTACGTTCCCCAACACTGCTGTCATTGTTGGGGGGAGAGAAAGACGTATCGAGAGTGTGCGCGGTAGGCACAGAGGCACAACTAGTGAGTGTGTGTGTGTGTGTGTGTGTGTGTGTGTGTGTGTGTGTGTGTGTGTTTGAAAGAGGAGTAGATAGATTATTATCAAGATCGATGTGCCACCCTACTCCTTCAGTGCCGGGTAGTGTGTGTGTGTGTGTTTAAAAGAGGAGTAGATAGATTATTATCAAGATCGATGTACCACCCTACTCCTTCGGTGCCAGGTAGTGTGTGTGTGTGTATGTTTGAGAGAGAATCCAGTCGATGGATTAGTATTAAGATCGAGGTGTCACCTTACTCCTTTGGTGCCGGGTAGTGTGTGTGTATGTTTGAGAGAGAAGCCAGTCGATAGATTAGTATCAAGATCGAGGTGTCACCCTACTCCTTCGGTGTTGGGAAGTGTGGGTGTGGGGGGGGGCAATGACACTCACATATCTCTACTCTTATAAAACAGAGTTGGTGATGATGGTGTTCCTGCCATCCTGCAATATAGGCCATCCGATTTATATCCGACGGACAGGAAGGAAAATATGGCAATTTTGCAAAAAGATACCCACACCCCTCTCCGCATTTGCAAATAAGGCATTCCCTCGTTCATCCTTTTCTCCCACAAGATAAACTTCTCATACAAATGCATCTTGATGTTTCGTGCAACGCATGGGCATCTTGCTAGTAGGGAGAAGGAGTTTGTGTGACACATATCTAGCTATATTAAGGGATAGGCAGATAGCATATGTGTGAGAGACATTATTATAATTTGAGACATTAGTGGCTGTGGGTGGGCGGAATTAAAGGGGTGGGCGTGTTAGACATAGAGAGCATGTGTGTTTCTGTGTGAGAGACTCGTAGGACGGGGTAGGAAGACGAATTTAACCCTGACGGAGGGAGAGAAATACACGAAGTGCGCGTGTGTGATTCCGATGCCCACAGGGAAATGAGATATGTATGCGTGTGAGAGAGATTGCACAATTCATTCACGTATCACTATCTAGCGATCGTGGACGTGCATCGCTTGAACATAAGTCAATATCTACTTCGTATCGTGGCCAAAGGTACAATATCGATTCAATGCTATAAAGATTGGACACTCACATATCATATTTTTTTCTATTTAAATAAACATTTTCAGTTGTGCATGCCAAAGTTACAGTGATGTTTCTTCAAACAACCAATGTAGCTATCATGTACATGCAGCATTGTTACTCTTGCATTCAAATTCATTAGTCTTGGATGATTTAAGTTTCTATTTTGAAGTAATATATGTAATATTCATATATGAATTCAACGGGTACACAATTTATGAAATGGAGGCTATGTAATCATATGAGGTAACACTTTTAAGTAGCTGACTACAATATCCATTTCTTTTTGTGCGCCTCTACACTAACACGTCAATGCATTATGTTTAAAGTAAATAACCAATGGCACTAAATTATCTATTTACACGAGAAATACATAGGCTGAGCGTTTGATCCCTTTTTTGTGAACACGCCACTACACCTGTACAATTGGCCGCACCCGTGTGAACGTCCAAGTTATCGGCGCATCATCCCAAGTTATTGTCTTTTTTTCTGGGGTGGACTTCACACCAGTTATTAACTACTGACGCATGCCCCTTGTACACAGTCCAGCATGACCTTCCCGCTAGCACGGTCCAAAATTAGTTGAAACTGGATACGAACGATCCCGCGGGCGGCAAAATCTCCCGCCTCCTTCTAAAATTTCCGCCACCTTAGTCTTTAGCATGCGAAATCCCCCTTTTATCCTTGGTGCACGGAGACCAACAGTTACGATACCGCCCTCATCTACATGATAGGTCGGGGCTGCTTTGGTAACTTCCGCTTCCCCCCACTACACGGCACCCCCATTTCCTCTCCCCCTCCCGCAAAAACGACTAACTCCACAGCACCAGAGCATCTTACATCACGCCGTCCGTACTTCATCACCCTTTCTCCCATCCCCTCTCGAAACCCTAGACTGCTCATCCACCGGCATACCATAGCCCATTCACTGCCAGCGGCGTCCACCTTGCCGGATCTGCTTCTGTGGCCGCATCTACCCTTCTCGCCTCCCCTAGAAACAAGTAGACTGCTCATCCACCACTGTACCACAGCCCATTCAGTGCCGGCCTTGTCCACGGCGCCGGATCTGCTTCGCCGGTACTCTCGTCAACCGTCGTGCATCTGCAGCGGCTCATTCGTACTCCCCACAGGAGACGCTTCGTCCACACACCCCGGAGCTGCCCCACCGAAGCCCCTGTCGACGGCCTCTGATCCTCTTCGCCGACACCTTCCTCAACCTTACCGGAGCCGCTTCGCCGACACCTTCCTCAACCCTACCGGAGCCGCTTCGCCGACACCATCGTCAACCCTACCGGAGTAGCTTCGCTTATACCATTCTCAACCCTACCAGGGCCGCTTTGCCAACTCACAAGTCCACGGCCTCAGATCCGCTTCCTCGCACCCTCATCCAACCTACCGGAGCAGCTTCTGACGCCCCGTCCACGGCCGCAGATCCGCATCGTCAACACCACCCTTAACCCAATCACCGGAGCAGCTTCTGACGCCCCTTCCACGGCCGCAGATCCGCATCATCGACACCATCCTTAACCCAACCACCGGAGCAGCTTCTAACGCTCCGTCCACGGCCGCAGATCCGCGTCGTCGACACCATCCTTAACCCAACCACCGGAGCAGCTTCACCTACGCCCTCATCCACGGCCACAGATCCGCTTCGCCCACACCGTAGTCCACCCTACCGGAGCCGCTCCACAAACACCCTACTCGACAGTTCTAGATCTCCTTACCGGACCCCGACAGCCAGCGCAGCGTCATCACCCTCGATGTTTCTAACCTGATTCCCACCGTCTGGAGAGATGCCAAGTACCCGCCACGGCCTAGGTACTTGTCACCTTTAAACCCGTCCAGCATCACCTGCCCGATGTACTTCAAATATACTAACCGGTTGCTGTTACCTGTTATGCAGCTGGCAAAAACTACAAGGATGATGTTTCTTCTGGATCTAACAGCTTGGCCAACCAAGATCCTGGACTAAGGCATTGCTATGATCTTGTAAGTGCGTCTCTCTCTCTCTTGTATTGTTCTGTGCTTGCCAGCATGCTTTGCTAGGATTTTCGACCAGTAATCCCTTTGCGCAGAAAATGATTTCTACTACTGGCTGCTAAATTAGATATGTAGATGTCATACATGATACTACCTCGTACCTCCGTTCCTAAATATAAGTCTTTCTAGAAATTCCACTATAGGCTACATACGGAGCAAAATGATTGAATCTACACTCAAAAATGCATCTATATACATCTGTATGTGGTCCATACTGGAATCTCTACAGAGACATATATTTAGGAACAGGGGCACTACATTACACAAAATCGTAGGTGGCATGTAGGAATTCCAGTGCACTACATTAGGCTCCCTTAGAGTGCCTGCGAGTCCAGCATACAGAGTCATGATAACCCACAAGTGTAGGGGATTGCAACAGTTTTCGATAAGTAAGAGTGTTGAACCCAACGAGGAGCTAAAGGTAGAATAAATATTCACTCAAGTTCTATCGACCATCGATACTACTCTACGCACGCTTGACGTTCGCTTTACCTAGAACAAGTATGAAACTAGAAGTACTTTGTAGGTGTGATAGGATAGGTTTGCAAGATAATAAAGAGCACGTCAACATAAACTAGGGGCTGTTTAGATAAAGATGCAATAAAGTAAATAAAGCGAGTGTGGAAAAGTGGTGGTAGGAGTTGTGGAATTGTCCCTAAGCAATTGACTATGTTACTAGACCGGTAATCACTATCGCAATTCTATTTGAGGGAGAGGCATAAGATAACATACTTTCTCTACTTGGATCATATGCACTTATGATTGGAACTCTAGCAAGCATCCGCAAATACTAAAGATTCATTAAGGTAAAACCCAACCATAGCATTAAAGTATCAAGTCCCCTTTATCCCATATGCAAACAACCTACTTACTCGGGTTTCTGTTTCAGTCGCTCACGGAACCCACCATAAGCAAATCATAAACATATTGCAAACCCTACAGTGGGAATCCCTCACGCTTGCGCGACACGGAGGGCACAATAGGACAGCACCAATAATAAAACATGCAACTCAAACCAATCATAGTAATTCATCAATCACTGGTAGGACAACGAAAATCTACTCAGACATCATAGGATGGCAACACATCATTGGAAAATAATATGAAGCATAAAGCACCATGTTCAAGTAGAGGGTACAGCGGGTTGCGGGAGATTGGACCGCTGGATATAGATGGGGGAAGGTGATGGAGACGTTGGTGAAGATGATGGAGGTGTTGGTGATGATCGCGGTGATGATGATGGCCCCCGGCAACGTTCCGGCGCCACCGGAAGCAAGGGGGAGAGAGCCCCCTTCTTCTTCTTCTTCTTCTTCCTTGACCTCCTCCCTAGATGGGAGAAGGGTTTCCCCTCTGGTCCTTGGCTCCCATGGCTTGGGAGGGGCGAGAGCCCCTCCGATATTGGATCTATCTCTCTGTTTCTGCGTTCTCAGATTCTACCCCTTCGCCGTTTCTTAAATATCCGGAGATCCGTAACTCCGATTGGGGTGAATCTTTCGCCCAAATCTTTCTCATAAAATTAGCTTTCTTGCGCCAAAATAAGAGCGTCAACCACCTTACGGGTGGCCAACGAGAGCCCAGGCTGCGCCTAGGGGGAGGGCGGGCCCCCCTGTCTCGTGGCCACCCAGGACACCGTTTCGCGTTGATTTTACTTCCCAAAAATCATAAATATTCCAAAAAAAATCTCCGTCCATTTTTATCCTATTTGGACTCCGTTTGATATTAGGTTTCTGCGAAACAAAAAACATGCAATGGACGGGAACTGGCACTAGGCACTAGATCAATATGTTAGTCCCAAAAAATAGTATAAAAAGTTGCCAAAAGTATATAAAAGTTGAATAATATTGGCATGGAACAATCAAAAATTATAGATATGACGGAGACGAATCAAGTCATGGCTAGTTTATGGTACACACACAATCCTTAATTGGTGGTTTAAATATGCGCAAGGGATATGCAATGTAGTATCATGTAGAGATGTCTGAAATTAGCCGTGTCAACTTGCAGATATGGTTACACAATGAAAAAGTACAAGATGTATGTGGCAATTTCATGGAACATCACAAAAAAAGGAGAGGCAGCGGTGAGCCTATACAGTGTGCTATGGTACGTCACTCCTCCATTGCAATCATCGTGACATGTTATTTGTATGCCAGTTCTATTAGCCAAGTTTCTTAGGGACAGTTATTACGAGTTATCCTAAGAAAATAAGCACCTGTGAATATAAGCTCCATGTAATAAGCCAACCAGTTCTTTTCATTGCTTTTTCAGCTTATCTTTGGTATGATCAGTGGAAAGTCTAGATTGCATTATATATTTTTCATTTTGCTGCCCATATGGAAATTAATTTGACTTGCAAACATCACAAATTGAACCCAGTGCAGTAATTAATATGATAGGAAAACAGACCATCACTATTTGCTCAAAATGCAAATACAAAGATACCATCTACTTGGCACAATCTACTTTGGTCAATGTTTTCCATAGAGATCCCATTGCCTAATTTAAACGAAGAACGCATGACCCACATTTAAATGAAGAACAATTATTTATTGAAATTCGATGGTCCAAGTGGCTGGTTATTATCATATAGCAGCACCACCTGAAAGCATCATATAGCAGCAGCAGCAGCTCATAGCAACTCATCATACA
>NC_041391.1:233024868-233066938 GCF_002162155.2 Triticum dicoccoides
CAGGAGCAGCTCATAGCAATTCATCATATAGCAGCAGCAGGAGCATCTCATAGCAATTCATCATATAGCAGCAGCAGGAGCAACTTGTAGCAACTCATCATATAGCAGCAGCAGCAGCTCATAGCAATTCATCATATAGCAGCAGCAATAGCTCATAGCAACTCATCATACGGCAGCAGCAGCTCATAGCAATTCATCATATAGCAGCAGTAGGAGTAGCTCATAGCAATGCATCATATAGCAGCAGCAGAAGCAGCTCATAGCAATTCATCGTATAGTGGATCAGAATGAAAATTTGGCAAAAAATCAGAGGAGATCCTCACCTTGTTGGATGAGCTCATCCTTCAACAACACCTCAAGCCCATGGCCTGGGAGGAGGGAAGGGGGAAAAAGGTGCCTTCTGCCATAGTGTGGCATCAGCCGTAGTTGTGCAGCGCCCGCCGGAGTAGTGTGTTGGACGAACCACAGTGGAGCAGCTGCTGGAGACCATGAGAATGAGGGGCGGCGCCATAGGGAGGAGCAGCCAGGGAGATTTGCCCCTACCTGCCGGCCATGTAGCCTAGATGGACATAGCATCGTCGAGGACCAGGCCAGATGGGACCAGTGGCGATGGCTCGCTGGAGGAACCCTAGTGCTGCAGGAAGGGGATCGAGGTAGAGGGAAAGGGGAGAGGAGATGCAAGCGGGTAGGGCAATGAATGCTTGTATGTTTGTTTTTACTTCAGGGTCAGGTGTGACACGGGCGTCAGCGGTTGCATTTTGAGTGTAATATAGGCAGACAACAGACTCATTTTACTATTCCCCTTCCCTTCAATTTTTAGTGAGTTTCTACCCGAAACACCCCCCTCCAAAGCGAAATTAGTTAAATCCAAGCCCATAACTCAAAAATGACTTCTTTACATCTTTTATGGCTTATTTTGACAATATGCCCTGAAAAGGCGGAATCGAACTAGCCCTTAACCTGCAATTTAATTGTGCGTGCAATGATGAATCACTCCTGCCTGCTATCTGTACATTTAGGCATCATCATACATGGCATAACCTAATACAAGTGCATTCCATTATAGAATCTGGAATATGCAATGTTTATGTTAGTTCATACATTGCACATGATGTTTAAATGCCCCTTAAATCTGGTCAGTCAAGTGATGGTCTTTAAGCCTCCTTCTTTGCTTCTTTTCTTGATATGTAAGATTTGCTCACACATCTGTTCAATTGCTTGTTTGCATCAGCCAGCCATACTAGGACTGTTTGCTTTGATTACTTGTTGTTCCTGACCTAACACTCTAACAGAGCTTGTCAATGATTTAAACACTAAGGGCTGCTGTAGTGGGGCCTTGTCTAACTCATAGGTAACATAAAGGTTTGGTTGTACACTACAGTAGGCTCTCCAAGAGTACCTGGAGATCCAGTTCAAAGGTATGCCTAGTTTTTACATAGTGCGGACATAGTAAATTCTCATTTCATTGTGTGCAAGTGCAAGAGATGCGGCATGTTTCATTATGTGGTGTTGTTTTGTTATAATCTCATCCTTTTGTGTTCACAGACTGGAAAGTATGCATATTTATCTTCCAAGGAGACGAGTAACTAGTTTGTGTCACCTTGTAGAGGGGGTGCAATGAAGATAAGATTGAGAATTTCCAAGTACAAGATGTTAGGAAGGAGCTTTGCAAGAGAAGTAGGAGCTGCGCTGAGCCTCTTCAACCTGCTAAGGTAAGTCACTGTATGCAACTCAACAGTTCAATTCCTCGTTTGTTTCAGGCATAGTTAATTTTCTCTTTTCAATTGCTTTTTTGTCCTCACTTAATGAGATGCCCAAATAATCATGCCTGATGTTCGGTACTTGTATCACTATTAGTTGACATAATTAAAGGCCTTACCATTTAATTACTCTGCCGAAGTGTGCCTAAAGCTTTGAAGTCTATTAACCAACTATTATTGCATGAGGCTCACAATCTAGTTTATACTACGCTAATGATTGCATAGTTTTGCCTGCTGTAGTATGTTTGTATGAAACCCTTTGTTGTTCTTTATGCTCCCTAAGACTTTAATTGAGGTACAAAATGGCCAACTGATTGCTTACTTATACGCAACGTGTTGTCTAAATTTGTAACTTGCCTGTGCTTTCGATTGGGCCCCAACATCATGCTCCTCTGGTGAGCTAAGAGGGATTTCTGTATGCAGGCTGCACAGACTATCTTTTTTATAATTTTTAAAATATCACCTACTTATGCTTCATGACGTGTAACATTTTTTTGTGAAAGTGACGCGTAACATTATTGTTAGTCCTGTTTTGCCATGTAGTACAAAATAGTATCTTGTTCGCTTCGCTGTTGTAACTATATTTTTGCCCTAGTCATGTGTACTTACAGAAACATTTCAGGATGAAGTGACATCAACACAAAAATCTGCGAGCAGTGCGGCATGGCCGTTACTGAATGATTATGGATTGGAATTGGAATGTGCTGATGTTGTCGAGCTCAACTAGAGGTGGCAGGACAACGTGTACATGATTGTCAACGTATAATCAACAAGTTGAGACTGGACATGCAGGTATTAGATGTAGGAGTCAAAAAAATGAAACAAGACACCGAGGTAACCATGAAGGAATTGGAGATTTTGCAGACTGAAATTTGTGCTATCTGAATCCGGCTAATCCTATTTTCTGAAGAGATTATAGTTCAAATGGAGTTAAGTTGATGCGCATCCATGATGTATGAGTTGTATTTGCCCAGTGTATGTAATTTGCTGTTTGTGTATGCTTTATTATCACCTGTGCCGAACCATAATGCCCAGTGGGTATAATCGGCTGTAATTTCTTTATTGTATAGTGTAGGATTATTCTACCTTTCTATGCCTTGATCTCTTTGTTGTATAGTGTATGCTTTTTAGAGGTGATAGTATTGAGTAGGATAATTCTTTGAATATGCTATATCGTTCAAACGGGGGCCAACTCGCCCGACCATGGCCCTTCACGGGTCGTCGGATCCATGGGCCTTCTACGTCTCGTAGGATCCATGGGCCTTATACGTCTCGTAGGATCCATGGGCCTTCTACGTCTTGTAGGATCCATGGGCCTTCTACGTCTCGTAGGATCCATGGGCCTTCTACATCTCGTAGGATCCATGGGCCTTCTACGTCACGTAGGATCCATGCGCCACCGACTCATTTATGGGTCTTGTACGGGCCTTTAATGGGCCGTAGATGGGCCTTTAATGGAAATCGTATGTTTTATGGGTTGACCATAACGGGCCGTTAATAGGCCGTATTTGGTGATGCTATGAAAATGGCCCAACAGACTAACGGACCACAAACGGGCCGACTGTAATGATGGGCTGAATTTGGCCCACAAGCAGAAAATGACAGTAACGGGCCGTAAGTAACCGAATGCTGCAAATGAGCCCAAGAATAAATGGGCCCTCAGAAGGCCGAAAGTTAACTTGGGCTGGAAATGGCCCAACGGAATAACGGCATGTTAATGGGTATAAAGTGTTACACTGCTCATTACGGGCCAGTTTCACCGCGGGCTGTTAATGGGTGTAAAGTAATACACTGTTCATTACGGGCCAGTTTCAGCACGGGCCGCTAATGGGCCAAGAGTTACAAAGGGCCTCATATGGGCCGAAAGACGTCATGGGCCATACATGGGCCAGAAGTGAAAATGGGCTGGAATCATATTGGATGGCCCAGATGACACTACTGGCCTAATTCGCATAGGGCGTAACGGGCCTTGGGTTAGCGGGCTGTAAATGGGCTATATGCTAACATGCCGTTAACAGGCTTTCATGGGCCGGCCCGCCAGCTTTTGACCAAGTCAAAAAGGTCGGCCTTTTCACAGGAATGGGTCGCTGTTGGGCCGTGCCATGTGTCGACGTATCATAGGCGCCTTCTGTCCAGTGAGTGGATGACATCTGTCCCAATAATGAGCCGACACGTGTTTCCTCCAGCCAATGATGATTTTACACGTGGAAAATCCCCATTGGTCGGGGCTGTTAATGGGTTATCGGATCCAAAACCCGACACGATAGCTTACGGCGTTCCGTTACGGTGGATGCCACGTGTCGGTCACCCTTGACGAAAGCACTTTTGTGACGCGCGATTTATCGTCATGGAAGTGCACACTTCCGTGATGGTAATTTTGGTAATGTCATGGAACACTTCTATGACAGCACAGGTATGACTATCTTGATTTTGTCATAAAATCGTCATGGATGTACATGCATGATAAAAAACGTGACCTATTGTGACAAACACGTATCATCACGGAAGTGTATTTTTTTTGTAGTGTATGTGTGCGGACCCAAGTCAGAAAACAAGAAGGACTAATGTCAAAAATATTGCACTAATCACATCCATGGTCATACGAAGAATCAAGGACAGGTGTGGCCAAGTTGTTTCAGTAAGGTATCCTAACCAAGAAAATCAGGACCATAAAAAGGATGAGACTAACAGCAAAGCATGATTTCTTTGCAAGCTCCACAGTTTGACCTCAGCGACAACATGAAAGCATATCACCGCCTATTACTATAGATGGGTATATCAACCACATGAGAAAAATCAAAAGACGAGCAATCAGCTCAGACCCGGTATACTCACCGACAGAATCAAGTACCTGGTCAGTCTGTCAGGAAAAGCATTTGTCCGTTAGCCCTTGTCGGGCCAGTTTCAAGATGTAACTATTTGAGGTTTGACACAGCTATAACTCCATACACCGATATATTGCTCACGACAGAAGGCAGTCAAATCTTTGGTACATATCTCATGCTCGAGCCAAAGGCATAAATCAAGATAAATCACTGCCACCTCTGAGCAGTCAAATTCCATCAGGAGATGGCCATGATAATTCTCAGCATTTATGGAAACCAGAAGGCCTGCATTTATTTGAAGCAACCACATGACAAAAGCAAAAAGGTTTTCATGATCAAAAGAAAATTTATGCTCTGATCCATTGGATACCACCGCAGATATGAGAAGATTCAAGTCAACAAAAAGATTTGGTATATGAGCAAAGACCTGTCAGAAATTGGAAAAGGTGAAGCAAACCACCCCAGAGCAAGGTAAGTTGATCATCTGAAATTCTTGGGGGAACAATAAATAAAGGAAAAAGGATACCCAAGTTGGAAACGGTGTCCCCAAGTCATACTTGTTCCCTAAGCAACCAAATCTCGAGGACGAGATTTCTTTAAGGGGGGAAGGTTTGTAACAGCCTGAATTTTGGCCCTTTTCTTTTTCTTTGGATTTATTTGGTTTTTGCTCTGTTTTTCTTTTCGGAGTGGTTCAGTGGCCTTGCCACCTGGGAAATCATCCTCAATTCCCCTCCCAAGTGGCTCATCATTCTCAAAATCTTGCCAAGATCATGTCACTTCACTCCTTGACCAAACCCTAAACTCTTTTTCTAGGGAAAATTCCTTTTTCATTAAAGGAATAACCCTATCTGCCCTAGGTTGTGAAGCAACCTATATTTCTGTCCATCCAAAAATCCCCAAATAATTCTCATAATTCCTTTGGGTCATATATAGCTCAAATATGCCCAAACATTGCCTTGGACAGTTCAAAAATAATTCCCCAATA
The DNA here is from genome assembly GCF_002162155.2 of Triticum dicoccoides. Classification (NCBI taxonomy): domain Eukaryota; kingdom Viridiplantae; phylum Streptophyta; class Magnoliopsida; order Poales; family Poaceae; genus Triticum; species Triticum dicoccoides. The sequence continues at coordinate 233,030,439 of NC_041391.1, forward strand.
ATCCTTTTTCTATTCTTCCCTGAATGGCACTTTGTGAAGGAAGTGTCATTTATTTTTTTTCCTAGTGCCTCCCAACCTTTTTGGGCATGATTATATGTCCAAATAATTGCCCCATGCACAAGTTCAAATTTATTTGCCTAGCCAATCTTCCTCAGTGAATTTTCAAAGTTTCTATCAGACAGAAGGCTTTGTGAAGGAAGTACTATCTAGGACTATCCAAATAAGTTGAACTTTTGCACACTCCTTAATATACTCATATTAACCCCCTCCACCCATTTGAAGCTCCATCCAATCAACTATGTGAGCACAGGAGCAAATCTTTGTTTTTGGCAATATTTTCAGGTTGTGAAGCAAGTGCATTTTATATTGCTTCAAAAATCCTGATAAATTACCAGATCATTCTTCTACCCATAAAAAATCTCTCCACCCAATTTGGCATCATTTCATTGAGCCATTTGATCACCAAAATTATTCCAAGTTTCTGGTCAGCAGAGATGTTTGTGAAGCAAGTGCCATTTTGGCTTGTCCAACATGAGCTTTTTACAACATCTCCATATGACCAAATGATCCTGCCTTGCCCAATCTTAGCCCAAGTTGATACTCCATGTGAGTGCTTCTTCCTGTTTTTATTTCTGGACCAGTTTGTGTGGTTGTAAAGCAACTACTTTAAATCTTGATCCAAATCTCCTCAAACTTACCAGGATGAAAGTTCTTCTTTACCTCAACCTAGCAGACAAACTCTTTGGCTCCAAACCCTTTCCTGTTGACCACCAGTTCTCACCCAAGTTTACTGCAGTAAACTTCAGAGGGTGATGACTATTTAATCAGAGCCTGTTTAACCAAGTTACCACCTTAGTTCAAACCATCCTTCGACGGACTTACCACTAGACATCAATTGCCAGCTGTTTGCCTGCCTCACATGCCAGCACTGGTGGTGACCACCGTTTTGGCATGCCATGAGCGCGTCCAGTGGTTGTTTGTGCTTGGGCCCCTCTCCCTCTCACCAGCTTCGCGCTCGTGATGATGCCCAGTGGCTTCCTCTCCTCATCGTCATTCCCCTGGACCCCTCTCCCCTACGTCTGCTTGCTCACTAACACAAAGCACCACATGCCCACGGGCGCACTATGGCCGACCGAGCTTTAATGGACACTCGCCGGCAGCGCTCTGCCACGCCTCGCCTCTATTCTCGATTGGGAGGAAGAAGAAGACAGGCAGGGGAGGGAGTTGACCATCTGCGTGGACCCCGCGGGCCCCAGACATCAGTGACCCAAGCCTCGGCCCCACCCCTGCCAAGTGGATAAGTGGCGGGCCCCACCCGCATGGGACCCGCACGACAACGCTGATCGGTCCACGCCACGTCAAATAAGTGGAAACGTACTTCTGTTTTACGTTTTCAACTTCCGAAATCTATTTCTAACTTTACGCCTCTGCCTTATCCACTCAGGGACCCGACTGTGAATATTCTTTTTACAGAAAAGTCCCTGAACTTTAACCCTCCATAACTTTTTATCCGTAACTCCAAATGAGGTGAAACCAACGCTCACTTCTTCGTTCCGTTGAGCCCGTTCTGTTGGTATCACTTTCATTATGTTTTGGCATACTGAAAATGACCATTTTGCCCCTTCCCTTAATTATCCCCCTCCGAGAGAGAACGATTTCCGGCGATTCTTTCCGTGAGCTTCTCGCACTTTCCCCCGGTGATTTCTTCCACCCTAGGCAAGCCACACCCTCCATTTGCATCACTGTAATGCAGTGGCATGGTTTAATTCATTTTAAACTTGTTTAAAATATTGTTTTAGCAACATGACTCTGTGCATGGCATTTTCTCGGAGTATTATTTTGATCTTGTTGTTGCCATGCTATTGTTTGGATTACTAGGAGTTATGTTTGTAGTTGATGAGTACCATGTTGCCATTGGAGTATAAGTGGCTGGTATTATGTTTATTTCCATGATGATATCTGTGATTATGTTTGGAATATTACTTTGGATATCATGCTACCTTTGGATCATTAGTGGATAGTATGATTATTTTCATGATGCTAGTTGATGTTCTGTTGCTCTGAGTATTATTTCCGGAGATGATGGTTACTTGTGGATCTTAGCTGGATAGCTGTATTCTTGTTATTGGAGTAGTAGTGTTATTGTTCATCATGATAGTAGTGTTGTGCTACCCTTGGAATATTTTGAGATGATGATATTATGATCAGATTATTTGTTGGATATTGCTATGACCTAGATTATAGTTTGATGGTTGACATCGGAGTATCAGATATCATGGTTATATTTTGGGGATAAATTCTGTCAGTAAGTTGGTCAGGTGCCGCCGAATCGAACTTTTCCAGTGCAACCACATTTGCCGGTATGGGGCGGCCCTAATGCGGTCTATTGTCGTGCCTCTCGCCGGTGCCTCTAACGAGGGAAGGTTATGGGCGCGCGCTACCCTCATCAGGTAGGTGGACATAAGCCTTGTGTGCCCGTAATTGTTATAGCCGACGGATCCCCGTGTGGGATCGTTTATGTTTTGGCCACGACGGTGGTCGTTGTGTCTTGTGGTAGACACGAGGCCACCCATGATAGCCCAGAGGGGAGTGAGCCGGAGTGGCCGGGAGAGTGTCATGGCAGTAGATCGGTTTTGTCGGAACACCGTTGGTCCACCCGAATGGGAGCGCGAGGCCATGGGTTCCGTGGTGTGGGTACAATGCGCTACCTCTGCAGAGTGTGTGTGTTTAATCTATCGATAGACGCGTCCTCGGTCATGGGCATGGGTTCGTACTAGGGTACACTATTTGATCAATACTCACATGATGGAATGACGTATATTTGATGGGTATGTGGATATTTGGAGCAGTACAGATGGGCCATTTATTGGTCGGGTTGTGATCGCCGTAAGGATCACGGGCCATTTATTTTTCGGGTTGTGATCGCCGTAAGGATCACGGGCCATGTATTGGTCGGGTTGTGATCACCACAAGAATCATGGTTACAGTTTGGTTTTGATCACGAGGTGATCGAGATGGTATATTGCTTGGCCGGTTAGCCAAGAGAGATATGGTTATGGAGATCGGAGATGGTGACTTATCAGTATTGTAGTAGTTTCATATTATGCTTAGGAGTTGTTGTTATATCATGGTAGTTGTTAATTTAATTAACCTGCTTAATGCTATGTTGTTGTCGTCTTGCCTTGATATTTTTGGTTGTTGTGAGCTTGCAAGTACATTCAATGTACTGACCTGGCGTGTCATGCCAGATTGCAGGTGATGCCGTGATTGCTTGTCGTGGTTTCCGTTCGTGCGAGCTAGATCGTGTCCCAGCCAGAGTCCCCGCGGAGTGGAGTTCACCACCTTCGTCGTTGTTCCGCTGCTAGAAGATTTCCGCTGCTACGAGTTGTTCCGCTGCTAGCATACAGCAAGTGTTGTATCGCAGGCTAGTGTCGCCGTGCTGATGTGAACCTTTGTAACATCAGACCTTTGTATTTATTCTTGTAATAATAGAAAGCTGGTTTGTTCTATGTCAAGCATTGTCGTATTCCAGAAGACTTCTCCTCGATCTCTGGGCTAGAATATAGGGCGTTCCGGTTTCTCTAAGCCGGGGTGCCACAATGCGGGACTTTCTTCCTTTTGACTTCTCCTTATTGATCTCTACCACCACATTCTATTCCACCTATAGTGCTATATTCATGGCTCATGCTCATGTATTGTGTGGGGTTGAAAATGTTGAAGCACGTTAGAAGTACGATCCTATTACCTGGTTTGACACTGGGGTGCTCATGATTTATATTTATGCAGTGAAGGCAGAGTCATGCCATGCTAACATGATAAAATGCGTGGGCATAACATTCTTTAATATTGTATATTTTGAAAAAGTAATGATTATGCTTCTTATATTCATGCATATTATTGTGTTGATATTCTTACTTCATCGTTTCTCATCATTTATACCATAAAGAGATTACAAGATACACATGCTAGGTAGGACAATCAACTACAATTTTTTTTGTATCATTTACCTACTTGAGGACGAGCCACAATTAAGCTTTGGGATGTTGATACGTCTCCAACGTATCTATAAATTTTGATTATTTTATGCTGTTATAGATACTTTATATGCATTTTTATAATATTTTATATAATTTTTGGGAACTAGCCTATTAACCCAATGCCTAGTGCCCGTTGCTATTTTTTCTTTATTTTGGTTTTCCAGAAAATTAGTACCAAACGGAGTCCAAATGCTATGAAACTTTTTGACGATTTTTCCGGACATAAGAGACCCTAGAAAGCTCCGGGAGGAGACTAGAGGACAAACTAGGAGACGACAAGGCAACATGGCATGCCCAGGGGGTAGGGTGCACCATGTTACCTTGCGGGTCCCACATGGCTCCGCTTGACCTTATTCCACTTCTATAAATTCTCAAATATTGGGAAACCCCCAAAGATTCACTTGAAACACTTTTTCCGCCTCCGCAAGCTTATATTCTTTCGCGAACCATCTGGAGGTCTTTTCTGGTACTCTGCTGGAGGGGGAATGGGTCATGGAGGGCTTCTACATCATCCTTGCCGCCTTCCGATGATGCGTGAGTAGTTTACCATAGACCTACGGGTCCATAACTAGTAGCTAGATGGCTTATTCTCTCTCTTCTGTCTTCAATACAATGTTCTCCTCGATCTTCTTGGAGTTCTATTCGATGTAATTTCGTTTTGTGGTGTGTTTGTTGGGATCCAATGAATTGCGGGTTTATGATTAGATTATCCATTGAAAGTAATTAAGTCTTTTTTGAACTTTACTATGCATGTTTGTGATAGATTTGCATTTCTCTCTGATCTATCCGTTTGGTTTGGCCAACTAGATTGATTTATCTTCAGTGGGAGAGGTGCTTTGTAGTGGGTTCAATCTTGCAGCGTACTCACCCAATGACAGACAGGGTAGCGAGGCACGCATTGTGTATTGTTGTTACCAAGGATAAAACGATGGGGTTTAACATATTGATCGGGTTTACTTTGTCTACATCATGTCATCTTGCTTCAAGCCTTACTCTGTTTCTCATGAACTTAATACCATAGATGCATGCTGGACAGCTGTCGATTGGTGGAGTAATAGTAGTAGATGCATGAAGGAGTCGGTCTACTTTGTCATGGACGTGATGCCTATATGTGTGATCATTGCCATGAATACATCATAAATACACGCTTTTCTATCAATTGCCCAACAGTAATTTGTTTACCCACCGTATGCTATGTGTTCGAGAGAGGATCCTCTAGTGAAAACTATGGCCCCCGGGTCTACTTTTATCATATTATAAAAACCAAAAATACATTGTTGTAATTTATTACTTTTATTTTGTTTTGCAATTTATCTATCTATCTGTACAAGATTTGATCCTTACAAGTAATGAGTTCAAGGGGATTGCCAACCCTCTTGCCCACATTGGGTGCAAGTATTTACCTTTGTGTGTGTAGGTGTTGTTCACGAGGGTTTGCTTGGTTCCCCTATTAGTTCGATAAACCTTGGTTCTCACTAAGGGAAATACTTATCTCTACTGTACTACTTCACCGCTCATCTTTAGGGAAAACCCAATGCAGTTTACAAGTAGCAGGCCCCCTCACCATGCCACCCATGAAAAAAATGGTGTGGAGTGGCGTCTCACCCTCAAAGCCCCCCAGCAGGCAGGTACTCTAGCATCCTTTGTAGGTGTAATACACTCTTATATTTGCGGATGCTTAAAGGTATAATCATAAGTAGGTTGCTTGTTTGATACGTCTCCAACGTATCTATAATTTTTTATTGTTCCATGCTATTATATTATCTGTTTTGGATGTTTAATGGGCTTTATTATACACTTTTATATTATTTTTGGGACTAACCTATTAACCGGAGGCCCATCCCAAATTGCTGTTTTTTGCCTATTTCAGTGTTTCGCGGAAAAGGAATATCAAACGGAGTCCAAACAGAATAAAACCTTCGGGAGAGTTATTTTTGGAACAAACGCAATCCAGGTGACTGGGAGTGGATGTCAAGAAAGAAACGAGGCGGCCACGAGGTAGGGAGGCGCGCCCAGGGGGGTAGGCGCGCCCCCACCCTCATGGCTCCCCTGACGGACTTCCTTTGCCTATATATACTCTTATACCCTGAAAACATCCAGGAGCACCACAAAACCCTATTTCCACTGCCGCAACCTTATGTACCCGTGAGATCCGATCTTGGGGCCTTTTCTGGCGCTCCGCTGGAGGGGGAATCGATCACAGAGGGCTTCTACATCAACACCATAGCCTCTCCGATGAAGTGTGAGTAGTTTACCACAGACCTTCGGGTCCATAGTTATTAGCTAGATGGCTTCTTCTCTCTCTTTGGAACTCAATACAAAGTTCTCCTTGATCTTATTGGAGATCTATTCGATGTAATTCTTTTCGCGATGTGTTTGTCGAGATCCGATGATCTGTGGGTTTATGATCAAGATTATCTAGGAACAACATTTGAATCTCCTCTGAATTCTTTTATGTATGATTGGTTATCTTTGCAAGCCTCTTCGAATTATCAGTTTGGTTTGGCCTACTAGATTGATCTTTCTTGCAATGGGAGAAGTGCTTAGCTTTGGGTTCAATCTTGCGGTGTCCTTTCCTAGTGACAGCAGGGGCAACAAGGCACGTATTGTATTGTTGCCATCGAGGATAAAGAGATGGGGTTTATAACATATTGCTTGAGTTTATCCCTCTACATCATGTCATCTTGCCTAATGCGTTACTCTGTTCTTATGAACTTAATACTCTAGAAGCATGCTGGATAGCGGTCGATGTGTGGAGTAATAGTAGTAGATGCAGAATCGTTTCGATCTACTTGTCGCGGACGTGATGCCTATATACATGATCATGCCTAGATATTCCCATAACTATGCACTTTTCTATCAATTGCTCGATAGTAATTTGTTCACCCACCGTAATACGTATGCTATCTTGAGAGAAGCCACTAGTGAAACCTATGCCCCCCGGGTCTATTTTCCATCATATAAGTTTCCGATCTACTTTATTTTGCAATCTTTACTTTCCAATCTATATCATAAAAATACCAAAAATATTTATTTTAGTATTTCTATCAGATCTCACTTTTGCAAGTGGCCGTGAAGGGATTGACAACCCCTTTATCGCGTTGGTTGCAAGGTTCTTATTTGTTTGTGTAGGTACGAGGGATTTGCGTGTAGCCTCCTACTGGATTGATACCTTGGTTCTCAAAAACTGAGGGAAATACTTATGCTACTTTGCTGCATCACCCTTTCCTCTTCAAGGGAAAACCAACGCATGCTCAAGAGGTAGCATTGTTCAAGTAAGAACAACACCTATCATAGGTTTCATCGCACAACAAATTATCAAAACGATGAACGGTAACACAATGAATCTTGATAGAAGTAACTATATGAAATTCCCATGTGTCCTCGAGAAAGCTTTGCTCCATATAAGCAATACAACTAGCTTGTTCTTAGCACAATTAAGGATTGGACCATGATACGTCCATTTTGCATCAATGTTTTCCTATGGTTACTTATATGTTTTGGGTCATTATTTCACTTCATGATGCTATTCTAATGCCTTTTCTCTCTTATTTTGCAAGTTTCACATGAAGAGGGAGATTGCCGGTAGCTGGAATTCTGCACCTGAAAAAGCTACAATAGAGATAGATATTCTCCACAACTCCAAATGACTTGAAAATTTACAAAGAATTATTTTGGAATATATAAAAAATATTGGCGGAATAAATACCAGGAGGGGGCCACCAGAGAGCCACGAGCTCAGGGAGCGTGCCCCTCTCCCTAGGGCGTGCCTACTAAGCTCGTGGCCCCACCAGTAGGCCTCCAGGGCCCATATTCTCCTATAAGATGCTATTTGCCCTAGAACAAATGAGAAGAATACTTTCGGGATGAAGGGCCGCCGTCTCGAGGCGGAACCTTGGTAGGAGCACTTTTGCTCTCTAGCATTGCGATTCTGCCGGGGATACTTCCCTCCGAGAGGGGGAAATCGAAGCTATTGACAGCACCAACGATCCTCTCATCGTGGGAGGACCAATCTTCATCAACATCTTCAACAGAACCATCTCCTTTCAAACCCTAGTTCATCTCTTGCATTCAATCTTTGTCCCAAACCTTAGATTGGCACCTGTGGGTTGCTAGTAGTGTTGGTTACATCTTGTAGTTGATGCTAGTTGGTTTATTTGGTGGAAGATTAAATTTTCAGTTACTTCATCATTTTCAATACCCCTTTGATCTTGAACATGGATATGATTTGTGAGTAGTTATTTTTGTTCTTGAGGACATCGGAGAAGTCTTGTTATAAGTAATCATGTGAACTTGGTATTCGTTCGATATTTTGATGATATGCATGTTGTTCTTCCTTTAGTGGTGTCATGTGAACATGGACTACATGACACTTTACCATACTTAGTCCTAAGGGAAGGCATTGGGGAGTTATAAGTAGATGATGGGTTGCGAGAGTGACAGAAGGTTCAACCCTAGTTTATGCGCTATTTTACAAGGGGCTGATTTGGATCCATATGTTTCATGCTATGGTTAGATTTATCTTAATTCTTCTTTCGTAGTTGCGGATGCTTGCGAGAGGGGGTAATCATAAGATGTTTGCTTGTTCAAGTAAGAACAACACCCTAGCATCGGTCCACCCGCATATCAAATTATCAAGGTAGTGAACGTGAATCAACTAAACATGATAAACGTGACTAGACGACAACTCCCATGTGTCCTCGAGAATTCTTTGCTTGCTATAAGAGAACTTTCGGGCTTGTCCTTTGCTATAAAAAGGACTAGGCCACCTTGATGCGCCTTGTTACCATTGCTACTTGTTATGAATTATCTTGCTACAATCCATCAGTGCTACTTTCAGTACTTGCAGAAAATACCTTGTTGAAAACCAATTGTCATTTCCTTCTGCTCCTTGTTGGATTCGACACTCTTACTTATCGAAGGGACTATGATTGATCCCCTATACTTGTGGATCATCATGCCACTAGATGCACCTTCGCAACTTTGTTACTATTTACTTTCTTACAACTACATTTGTTATCAAACAATCAATAAAACAATATTTGCAGCATTTTACAGTGATGTTTTGCTACTTTCCACAATCCAATTCCTTCTACTCCTCATTGGGTTAAACACTCTTACTTATCAGAAATGCTAGGATAGATCCCCTATACTTGTGGATTAACATCCGCCACGCCCGCCGCCACCGCCGCCCTTGTTTTTAAGTGGTGCCTCCTTTGCCTTCTGTTTGAGGCAGCGGGCTTGTCGTGTCACCGAGTTGATCTTTCGGGCGGCCGCCTTCACCAGATCCAACAGCTCCGACGTCTCCGGTAGCTTTTCGTATGGGTCCATGCGGCGGCGGCGACGAGTTAGGATGAAAATTGGGGTGGAGAGTGGAGGGATAGTAACAGAGAGGGTTGAGAAAGGGGGTATTGTCATGGAAACAGTGCGGCTAGCTCCGAATGTGTGGGCTCTGCCTCAGTTTTGGGTGGGCCCGGGGTGTCGGAGTCCGACGTGGCGGGTGTCCGGAGTCCAGTAAAGCCCCTGCTTTTGCAAATTCGTCTTGAGAGTTAATGGTATCGAGCGGCGAGGAATCATCGTCCGTTGTATGCTTTAAGATTCGCGCGCTGGTCAATCTTTTCTCCTCATTTTTTGATATATGAAATGAATACCCTGACCAATACAGCAAGTGAACCCCACAACCGAGTAATATCTAGCCCATCCTTATCTCTTTCTCTCTCTCCCGCGAGAACCACATCCCCAGTCCACTTTCTCTCCCCTTCTCTCACATAATAAATCCAACCTTTTAATTCGTCTTGGCAAAATTAAATCGTACATATCTATTGAACCACAAGTTCATTTTTGAAATAAATTATATATTTGAACTCCTGACGCGAAGACCTTTAGCACTAGACCAATCTTGGATACATTTCGAACACGTTTAAATTTCAAGGTTTCACATTTCCCATGCGAAACAAACCTATTTCACTAGAAAAATATGAAACAGACCTATTTCAGTAGAAATATGTGAGACCAACTTGACACCTATTAAACCCAATTATGAAACTGAAATGGCAAGTTTGAAACTGAATATTTAAAAAATTGTAACACTTTATTTCAAAAGAGTGAAATATATTATTTCAAAAATATGTAATTGGAATGGATGTTATTTTTGTGAAACAAGCCAGTGGAAGGTGAAATATAGGTTGCGAAAGTGAAAAACAATATGAAACTGAAATGTTAACTTATGAAACTGATTATTTGAAAATGTGTAACAATTTATTTCAAAAGAGTGGAATATGTTATTTCAAAAATGTGCAATTTAAATAGGTGGGAGTTTTGCGAAATAAGCCAGTGCAATGTGAAATGTATGTTCTAAAACTGAAAAATAATACGAAACTGAAATGTCAACTGGTGAAACTGATTTTTTAGAAATGTGTAACAATTTATTCTAAAAGAGGAACATACGTTATTAAAAACATGTAATTGAAATAGATGTGATTTTTGCGAAACAACCAGTGAAAAGTGAAAAGTAGATTCTGAAACTAAACAAAAATATTAAATTGAATGTCAACTTGTGAAACTAATTAAAATCATGTTATTGAAAAGATTTCAAGTGAGTGAAATTACAGATTATGGATTTTCACTAACGTGAAATAGTAACTACAGAAAAGTGGAATTATAATGAATCACTGTGAAATTGATTTTTGCAAATGTGAAATGTACATTCGTATTTAAACATGGTTGAAAAATATCCATGATTGATCTTATTTAAAGGTTTTTTCTCAAGGGGTTGAAATATAAATATAAATTCAAAAACGAATATATGGTTTAAAATATATGAATGTTTGAAGTTAGTCAAGGTCAAATAAAAGGTTGGATTTATTGTGTAGAAGAAGAGATGGAGTGGTTCTGCTGCATTAATATCATCCTGCATGTGAAGTACAATGGGTCTGCTGCTGCTGGAATAACAATATTTTCTTAAATTAAAGACAAGATATGGTGCTAGGTGGCATTAGCCGATTGGGTAAGGCGTTGCTGGTGGGTAGCATCGGGAAAGTATTTGGTACTCTCATCGTTGGGTACTCCCCGTGCTCCAAAATAAAATAAAAAATAAATTTTAAATGTTTCAAAAAATTCTGGAAAAAATGTGAATGTTTACAACGAATGTGACTACAGCTCCTAAAATTTCAGGTCCAAACTGAAAATGCACAGTAAGAAATAAAAATGTGAAATCTAGCATGAATAGTGTAAAAAAAGACAAAAACAACATTGACACTATTTACATCTGGATTTCACTTTTTTGTTTCTCAATGTGCATTTCGAGTTTGAACCTAAGGTTATAGTCACTTTTTTTATGAACATTCACATTTTTTCGGGAATTTTTTAAAACATTTAAGAATGTTTTTTAAAATTTGGAGCACCAGGAGTATCCAAGGATGGGAGTGCATGATGCCTGATACTTTCCCAGGTTGCATCACCGCTCAATTTTTCTCTTTGCCCTGGTTTTCAGAACAGACGTTGGGACTGATCCACAAACAAATGCAGGACACAGTTGGCCTCCGGACGGCTGTCCGCGGTTTGGACAGATGCGGAAAGTTTGAGGGTGCGTTGCAGATACCTTTAGTGCTCAAGAAAAGTATCCAGAAATATGAGAGGGATGGATGCCTGAGCTCTCTCAGCGATTAGCGATTCTCGGCCGTTGGATCTCTCCCTTGATGCGTTTTCGTCCGTTGGATCGATAGGTGGAGGAACCTGCGCCGTCGGATCAAATCGGATCGAAAAAAAAAAGCTGCTGGCGCCTCCCCCCGCTCGTTTTTACTGCGTTCTATCCGTTCTAGAGTCGCTGCCGTGTGGGTCCGTCCGCTGGTTGGGCTCAGTTGTCAGCGACCGCGGCTTGGTTCCGGCCCGGTCGCCGCGTCGCGCGCGTCGGCGGGGGAAAGATCTCGCGCCACCGCACGTAATATCTTGCCCCCGCCGAGGGTAGTTTGGTCTTTTCGCGTCCAGGCCTCGTGCGTGGCCATCGCTGGTTGGCCCGTCGGTGGATGAGATGAGGACAGCGGCCTCTTCGTCCTCCCATTCGCCCCCTCCCCCCGCCCTTCTCTCTCCCTCTCTCGATCTCCTCTCCAAGCCGCCGCACACCCCCTGCCATCGCGCCGCCGACGTCGTTGCCGCTCGCGTCTCAGGGCGCCTCGTCGGCTCCCGAGCCCTCCTGCTCCGACCCCGCAGAGGGCGCTTCCATGGTCGGAGCGGAGGAGGAGATCCAGGCGGAGCGCGCCATCTCCATCGCCGCGGCCCCCGGCCTTCATCGAGCCGCTCGTCATCTTCCTCATCCTCGTCGTCAACGCCGCCGTCGGCGTCTGGCAGGAGACCAACACTGAGAAGGCGCTCGAGGCGCTGCGCCAGATCCAGTCCGACGCCGCATCCCCCGCCGGTCCTCCTTCTCCTCCTCCCTCACCTCTCTCTCTCCCTCCAAACGCTGCACCGTGCCCGCCTCCCAGCCCCACCGCCGTCCAGGTCCAGCCCCACACCGCCGTCGTCTTCTTGGCCCAGCGGCCGCCGCCGCACCGCATGCTCGTGTGCAGGGGCGAGAAGGGGAACCACCGCCCGCCCCCGGAGCGCGAGAGGTGAGACAGCGCCCAGATCCACGGCGGCATCGACGCGCCGTCGTCGACCTGAGCCGCTATGGTCTCACCCTGCTGTGCTCCTTCCCCTCCACGGCTCCTAGCTCGGGTAAGCACCCCCATCCCCATGGCCGTTTCACATTCCAGATCCTCCTTCTCTTATCTTTTGTGTGTGTGTGTGTGTGCGTGCTCAACTGCTCATGAAGCTTCTTTCTTCTCCATGGACGGGCCTCACCAGGCAACAACAAGCCATCTCAAGGGAGTGGATTCTCAAGTCACCCCACTTCCAATCCATGGACGCCATCCACAAGGACCAAGATGACGACGCACACATCCTCCCTCTCCGGTGAGTGATCCCACATCTCCGACCTCTGGCTTCATCTCTTTCTCTTGTGCTGCTCTAGGTAGGTGGTACTAGATGCTCTGTTTCATGGCTGTGTGTGTAGTGCTTGATGTGCTTCGATTATACTCTTGTATCATATCATGGGAAAGATTATGTTCTGTATCTACTATCACCTCCAGATTACTTACTTGTTTGTTTGATATATTCAGAGCTGCAGGCACCCTCCGTGGATGAGGACGACAACCAGGGCATCCATGGTCGACAGCTCGATGGCTCCTCGGGTAAGCAACACCCCCACATGGTCGCTTCAGTTTTCAACGCCTTCTTTTCTGTTTGTGGGCTGAAAATGTGTGAGCTTTACATGGCACAAGGGTGTGCATTCACCGATGAATCATTATATCTTTGATATTACGAATGTTTGAAGTCTGAACCTCCTATGTACGACGATGTGTTAGTTTGCTTCATCTAAATATATGATGTATTAATTTGGGAGGATTTTTATTCTGTTGGGAGGATTTTTATTCTGTTGTTAGTTTGCTTCATCTAAATATATGATGTATTAATTTGTACGCTGATGAACAATTTGGCTGATACATATGGTTCCTTAGCTTATATTTCCGACCATTACAGTTAGGTGTCTTGATTGGCTTTGTGACTTGATAACATATTGTGGTTCGACCAGATTGGATTGCGAGATGCGACATTATGCAGGGGAGTCCTATTTTTATTTCAAAAGCTCGGTATTTTTTTACAATGGATGGCACAACTTAGGCACGCTTCGCTTCTTTGCCCAACCTGTTCCCGGAATGTTTATTTTAGTTCCTTCCCGCATCAGTTCTTTTTTATCTTTAGGCTGAATGATAGAGTGGAGATGTTAAACTCCTTCATGATTAGAACATGGTGATGAGGAGAACATCTTTTTTGAGTTGTGAAAATATTTGAGATGTTTAGACAACGATTGCTACTTTCAAATTGATTTGATATGTTTCTCTGAAGTTTCATTCATTTCATGTGTGTTCAGGTATATATACTAGAAGTTGTTATGGCTCACTTCCATTTATATCATGTTGACACGGTGAATCAGCTGGTTAGAATTCTGTACATTTTTCTTCACCTTGTGAGAGGCACATCTTTCAACCAAGAATGTCATCAGTGACTATCCAGAGGACATGGTAAGAATACAATCTCAACACTTGCATTTTCATCTCCTTCTACCTTTTTGTTTCTTGAGGTGTTAGAATTTGTGGGATACAGTTCTGGATTTTTTTTGTGTATGGTAGTTTGCAAGTGAATTTGCGACTATTTTGGATACTGTCCCCAATTAAGGTTAATTAGAAATTGTGGATGCACACGTGGTTTGTGTTCTTTATCATGGGGTATCTGTTCTTTTGCACATAGGTAGAACGTGCAATATAAAGATTAATTAAAGGTATACCAGTTTGATTAGAGTTTGTCTATGCATTTCTAATATCTGTTCTTTATCATGGGGTATCTGTTTGTCTATGCATTTCTAATCTCTGTTGAATTGATGAAAGGATGCACAATTATGTTTCTACTTAGGAAAACCAGTTTGATTAGAGTTTTTCGTTCTCGTGGACTTTGGGATGGTCAATGTGATGTTCATTTAGCTTTCGACTATGCAATGTGAGGCAAGCCGCGTCCCCTATATCACGTTTGTGGTAAATGTAGCAAAGCTTGTGCCTACCCTTTTAGTATCAATATGGTTCAGATGCAATATTTTTTATTTCATTTTTTTTGCTTCCATCACACACATATGGCATTAAAGTTCTTTATCATGTATGTAGGCAGAGTTGCTGTATCACTTACTGATGCTCTTTGCTTTAGAACATTTTAAATTTAATTTTGTGACTGAAGTTTCACATAGTGGTCAACAGAGGTGTATTCAGGCCCAAACTTACAGAGCTGTAACAACAGAGGTGTATTTAACCGAACTAATGTGACCTTATTTAAAATATGACTAACAAAACTCTAGCACGATTAGAAATTTTTGGGTAACACGCAATGCTTTCTATATACATTGTTGCATTTTATCCATTTTGATGTGTAGCTTGGAAGTTGCATTTTGACATGTGGCACTCTATTTCTTATCCTGAATATTCATATGTGCATTTATTTTTTTAGTTTATTTTTGCTTCTGACAAAATTGGGGATGATTTTAACTTTCTAATTCTACTGGAAAAGTAAAAAATGTGCACAGAATGATAGTGGGTGAGAATATAAAGCTGGATGCGAATATAAAGTTTAAGGAATAGTCCTTATATTTTGTTTTATCCTGGATATTCATATATGCATTACTTTTTGAAAGCTAGGCGCGAATATAAAGTTTAAGGATTAGTCCTCATAATCATTTGCATTCCTTTCCAAATTATCCATATGTGTGAGGAATCGTTGGATTCAATTTTTTCTTTGTCTTGTACTAAACACATCAATCCAACTTTAGATTCTAAAACTGGTCTGCATACTAATGGGACTTAAAATAGTGGTCATGCGGTTAAATTATGATGTCCACTATTATTGATGCCTTCACCTTGATACATTATTGCAGGAAGAGCAAATTGCATACTTTATGAACTAATTGTCTCGATTATATGGTTGGCGAGTACCGACTAATTTGCTCGGTCAAGCAGTTTATTCTTTCAGCAGTTTTGTACCATTTGATTAAGAAAGTGGCTCTCTCTCATCTACTGATGAGCATTCACTGGCACTTCTATAGGCTAATAAGGTACTCCCTCTGTAAACTAATATAAGAGCGTTTAGATTACTATTTTAGTGATCTAAACGCTCTTATATTAGTTTACGGAGGGAGTATGTTCCTGTTTTCAGAAGAAAAAAAATTGTATCTCATGTATGTTGGTCCTCTTGCTTTTTTCCCCATGTTTCTGTTGTCTAAGAATTGTTGCACATGCACTTAGGGTGAATGCAATAGCTCAAGAAACTGAATCCTGAACATTCAAGGGAAAAAATACCTCGCCCTCGGAACCAGGAAGATGGCCGCCAAGAATGCGCTCGTGAGAAAGCTGCCCAATGTGGAGACTCCGGGCTGCACCACCGTTATCTGCTCTGACAAGACTCGGACACTGACCACCAACCAGATGTCAGTCTCAAAGCTCGCTGCGATCGGTGATGCCCCATGGAAAGTTAGGAGCTCAAGGTGGACGGCACGTCGCATGATCCCCGTGATGGAAAATTTTTACTACTGGCCTGCAGGGAGGATGGATGCAAATCTTGAGATGATTGCGAAGGTTGCCGCTGTGTGCAATGATGCCAGTGTCTCACATTATTCAAACCAGTATGTTTCCACCGGAATGCCGACCGAGGCTGCTTTAAAGGTGAGGATTGATACATTTCATGCTATTCTCAGTTTTCTTGAATTTCATAGTATGTTAAATATGGTGGTGCTTACTTGGTCCACAACTGAACAGTTTAGGATACAGTTATCACTAGAGTTTTGGTTGTGTCAGTCCAAATTCAGACAGTATTGATGTTGGAAGACATTCCATTCTTAGGCTTCCATGATGATTAATTTGTTGGTTGGTTTCTTGTAGGTCCTGGTTGAGAAAATGGGAGTACCTGAAGGAAAGAACGGTCTGTCGGTGGATCCGTCCGAGACATTAGGTAAGCATCAATGCATGCTTTTGAGCTTAGAAGCATAACATAACTTACTATTTCGATATTTTCTGATACGTCCTGCTGAGTTAAACTACAGCCGTATACTGTTTGTGTCAGTATAACATAACTTACTTTCTGCTTGCTTGTTTGTTTCAGTTTGGAGGTGAAACGTTGAGGCCCTTTGTGCTGTTGGAGGCTGATTGGTACTGTTGGTGCCGTTTGGTTCATTCATAAGGTAAGCCACACCCTTTGGCTGTACTTTGTGATAAACTGTTCTGACTATGTGAATGCTTGCTCCTTTATTTGTTCACTCTATTTGTGTGATGGAGTATCAGGGGCCTGCTGTTTTCATATGAGATGCACGTAAACTGAAGATTTTCTTTTTACTTTAGAACTAAAGCGATTATTTTACCTAGCCCAAAGAGAAATTTCTTTGTACATATTGTTTTGTTTACATGTATATGAGATACACGTTTGTGGCTAATACCTGAAACATATGATCGGTTATGGCTGATATAAGCATGCTCTCGAGCAGTCGAGGCACTTGTGGGTATTAAGTTGGATACCCCCTCGTTTCTTTGCCGTTTTGATCATGTTCTTATTTTAGTGGCTCTGTCCTTGGATGGTCATTTCTGATGAGTGATAACCAGGGCAGTTTCACCCTTGTAAGAACATCCAGAAACATGAGACCGATCGAAAACCAGGGCGCTGTATCGATGGGTTAGCTCGTTTGGCTCGCAGCGTCGCTCACTCGGTCTATTCGACCCGTGCTCGCTGGCGTGTGGGGCCCTTTGCGTGCCGTCAGCGACCGTGTGTGCGGGCATGGCCTGTGCGTCCAGTCACGTGCCCCACCGGTCGGAGGCCATTCTTGCTAGGGCAATGATGATTAACCATGGCTGAAATAAATGTGCCTTTGAGCAATCAAGACACCTGTGGGTATCAAGTTGGATCCTCCCTCTTGTCTCTAGGATCCTTTTTGATCTTGTGATACTTATTGTTCTGTCCTTGGATCGTCATTCTTGTTGAGTGATAACCAGGGCAGCTCCACTCTATAAACAGATTGATCTGGTGATAAGAGATGACGGGGGTGGGTCATATGATCGAGAAAAGGAGAATCTGAGCCCATAATGTATACTTGAACAATTAGGCATTCTTGATGACACCCTATTTTTTACTTTGGTATGTATTTTCTTTGTTGTTAGAACTATTGTTTTGCCTGTGCCTGGTTGCTATTCAGAGTTGTTAGAACTTTTGTTGATCCTTGCTGCTTGCTGATATTGTGGTATCTCTAGCCTGATTTTAGTGCGCTAGCGACAATTAGCACTGCTAAACTTGAAACCAAAATGAAGCTATGAGTTACCCCATAAGTTGTGTAGAAAACGAGATTCATCTTCAAATCAAGTCATGTTTATTCTTATTGTTTCAAGGAACATCCTGCTATTGTTTTTACCTCCTGAATTGTCAAGTTTTAAAATGTAAAAATATAAAAATTCACTGAATTAAGAACTTCCATATCGTTTTCTATTTTACCAGTTTGGAATCCATTGATCACCGATTGTGTGTATGTTCTGATCCAAGAAGCAAATTTTTCTGTTCAATCCTTTTGTTGAGGCTTGCAGAAAAACAGGTTAATCTATCTTTTGCTCACATGCCTTGCTACCTAATTTTACATGAGCTTGCTTCACGGATGTACATATATTTCTTTATCCTGTAATGTTGACGGGCTCATTTTTCTGGTAGTGAAGAAATGAGAGGAAGTGGAAGGATATAAGGTAGCTTCTGCAGAATCCAAGTAAGACTTTGTTCCTTACCCATGCTTGAACAAAGAGCAGCACACAACATGTATGTTAGTGTTTCAATTTCAAATGAGGGAATTTCATATCATTAATAGTGGTAACTAATGATTTAAAGTAACTTTTAGTTCTGCTAAAATTATTTTTCTTTTTTGAATTTCCACAAAATGGAATAGTAATGATTTTAAGCTAAATAATGAGTTCTCTTTGTGTGTCGCTAGGTAATAGAAGGAATAAGAAGCAAGTTTTATATATTATATGGAATACTTCTTTTAAATAGCTATTGAGTTATGCCGTGTAGTTTCTTCTTGGTGTGTATGTTGTTCTTATGCTATTTAAGATGGTGGCTATTTAATTTACTGTCATACGGTTAATTCCTTTGAAATTCTTGGTCACCTGCTTAGATAGTGACAAATAGTGTATTCTTTATTTATTTTTTTGTGCTGCGATCTTCATTTATATGCAGAACCAAACATGTGGGTAGCCTAAAAGTACATTTAAAACGCAAATCGCCCTAAGATATCCCAGTGTGTGGTTTAACCTGGCAGCGCTTGTTCCAGCCTCTGTTCGCGTCAGCTTGCTTTATATTTTCCACTGTACAATTAGCGATTCTGTTGGTTAACAGTTCCATCCATGCTTGTTCAGCTTCATAATTATAAGTTTGCATAGGTGCGCAATTGTGCTGGCAATAGGTGCGCAATTGTGCTGGCAAAAGTAGGAAGCAATTCTAATTATTATCTTTATCCAGCAGCGTATGTAGACGCTGCCAGTTTTGCTAATTGTCGTGTGCTCGTTATGTCGTGCAGAGATCGTTTGGTGCTGAGAGCCATTGCAGCGCGCCGCCGCTGCCAGGCTTGACGTGGGCAGCCTCCACAGCAGCAGCATGCTCCTAATGTCGCTAGAGTGATTCCAATGTTGTCGCCGTTCAATCCCAACTATCTGATGTTCATAGTTCAGACTTCGCCTAAGCTCCTTAATGGCATTGATGCTGGTAGCCTGTTTAAACAACCGCCTTTCATGATGAATAATGCGGTCGCTGCTTCTACCGTTGGTGTCTGTAAATCAAGGTAGATAATTTTTGCACCGTTTGCTTGTCCTATTTTTACAGGGGCGTGCCCAAGCCAAAGACAGCGCAATTAACTATCTTCTATGTTGGTTCTTTCAATTTCTTCAACAACGTTTCAGCATACAACACAGTTTCTTCTTATTGGTTTTCATGCCATTTAGGTTTGCTGGCTAAACTGAATAATTGTTCCTTATCGTTACAGTACCAGGAACTTATGTTCTTAGCTAGCAGAGGATCTCTTCCAGCTGCATCTAGGACTGTTACTCGCAGCCCAGATGCAACCTTTTCACTCCGGGTAAACTTGTGTTGCCTGAGATTTCACCTAAAAAGCTAATGCTACTTTAGATGCCACATCGTGTTTCGCCTCCTTTCTCAGGCATTTCCAAACTGATCTCCATGGTGTGTCAACCTGCATGCGTCCCCAAGAGCGCCTCCAGCTCCAACATTGACTCCGCAATGCCAAAATCTTCAGGCCAGTTTGTTGTGGCTCCCACGAATCAGCCTTTGTCGTCGACTCGTCCTGTGATGCTAGCCTCCAGCACTGCTGCGAGTATTATGCCAAGAGGTATGGATGCTTACGCGTGCATCTTGTGTTGTTTGATAATGTCTTCTCTGATGTCTCCCTTATTTGCATTCTTAATCAGTATACTTGGAGTCCACATCCAAGATCAAAGCATCTAGCTCTGTTCACTCAGGTTCTCAGGAGTATCTCACAAATGAGTCATCATAGGTGAGAGATGTCTCTACCAGCCGGACGATATTATTGACCATTTAATAGCAGCTGACCAACAGTTTTGGTAATTAGAGAAGAAGACAATTCCACAGAAGCAAAGCCAGTGCATTGGTAGGGAGCTAAATTAGCAGGCATGCTACCTATACTAAATGAAGATAGAAGTGAAATTTGAGGGCCAACAAATATAGATGAAGATAGAAGTGAAATTTGAGGGCCAACAAATATGTTGTATCGTGGATGTCCCCCTTTACATCATTGTTTTATGAAATGCACTAACGCTCCTGGAAGGTTGTTCTGAGTATATTTATATATTTTTTTACAACAAGTATGATTTGGTGTGAAGTTATCCAATGTCGTGTGATGAACCTTGATGTTTAGTATTGAATCATTAGTAAGTGTTTAGTAACCTGCTTTTTTAGATGTTACCTTTGTAGCGAAGTTGTTTTTGGCATAACTTTAATCTATATTGGGCAGTTGCCTTGCTTATGCATGGATGTGCTGCAAACTTTGTTTTAGATTAGGACATTGCTCTCTCATGTTCGCCCTCTTGGTACTGAACTGGATGGAAGTGGTTACCTTTCATGGTCTCATGAATGTACTGAACAATCTCACGACGATGTTGAACTCGATGATGTCTTCTATTAGAAATGAATGTTTCTTCTTCTTTTTCCTCTTCTTCTTCTTCGTTATTTTATTGTCCTATTTCAATACGTACGCTAAACCAGGATTTCTACTAACTCGAAAACTACTTGCTTCACCATATCGTTAGGACCGGCACCCCTTGGCGCGTTGCCGATCTAGTTGTTATTAGGGAACAAATCAGGCGACGTCGTCATCATCCAACGAGAGGGCGGAGTCCCATATGCCATTATTGCAGCTGCGGAGGTCGCAATTCCTCTCTCTTGGATAAGCATCGCTCCGCCTCTTCGCCTTCGTATAAGCGAAACTCCTGTCCGTTTCACATATCCCGCTCACGCCACGACCGTGCGCGCGCTCCAGCCTCCAGGGGTAGCCAAGCTCGCAAGAATCGTCGCCAGCGAGGAGGAAGACGAGGAGGAGCGCCATGGCGAGCGTGGTCATCGAGACCCACGACTCCGCGGTGGCCGGCGGCGGGGACGTGGTGTTCTGCGTCATCATCCTGTGCATGTCCGTGCTGTCCTTGGTCATCTTGGCGGCCTCCTCTGCCGTCGGCAGCGGCGACGGGGAAGAGGAAGGGAGGCGGCGGCGGCGCTCCTCCTCCCGCGGGAACGGGCCGGTGTTCGTGGGCGGCAGGGGCTGCGCCTGCGGCGGCTGCCGCGCCGGCGCCGGCGTCTGCGGCACCTACCTCTCGTGATCACCGCCGACCGTGCACGCGCCGCGCGCGCACTCCACATGTACATACAGCGTGGACGCACTCACCGCATAACGTAAGGAGGAGCATCGATCGGAGCTCTCGCCAGGCTTGCGCATGGCTACTCCGTTCTTCCTTTTCCTCTGTTTGTACTCCCTAAAGTAGTATAAGACGTTTTAGATCACTAAAAGGCATATTACTTACTACTGATAGATGCACATCCTGTGATGTGAATAAGCTGCAAGAGCATGGAGTGTTTTATCTGTTCCTTGAATAATCATCGATCCATGTGCGATCGGTTGCTTCTTCTATACTACTTTAGCTGATAGTTTCTGGATTTGGGTTCGGTCGATGGAAGTATGGAACAGTAGTGGCTGACGCCCATATGCTCCTACCGTTCTATATCTATGATCGTTTGTTGGGCAGTTGTTGGAGAGACATCTTGCTGGTAAACGAGTACTACAGTGTTTGGACCAGAAGGCGAAAGGGGAGAAGTGGGGAGCAGAACCGCCGAAGATGGCGAGACAACGACGCCCCGTCGACCAACTACCCCAATCAACCGATACAAAAGTCCACAAGTTTTTTTTTCCCGAGGGTACGCGACCTCAGCTTTATAGAAAGAGAGAAATAAGACATACAACAACGTCTACCACTCGCTGCGAACAATGAAGGCGACCAACTTCACACAGGTTCGTACAAGGACAACCAAACACAACAACGCAGCTACGGCACAAAAAGCCTACCCCAACACCGAGCCCCTCGCCGCGTCTCGGCCAACACTGAAGACCTCCGAAGAACAGCAACTCCAGCTTCCTTGGAATAGCCAGCGATGACCATACATGACGCCGGAGGAGAAAGATCCGGGCAGCGGTGAACATCGGAGGAGCGCATCATGGGACCTCGAGTCTCCCAGCACAATGCTCCCAACAGAGTAACAACCACAAAGACGTTGCCATCATGCCGATCCGACGAATCAAGGCTTTCGCCCCGGAGACAGCTGCCGATACGAGGTCGCGGGGAAGATGGCGTTGCACTCGGCGAAGCCTCCGGGAAGGTGAGTGACACCCGCAGGTGCCATCAACGCCGGTCCGGCCACAACCGAACAGGATTTTCATCCATAGCGCTGCACATCTCCACGTCTCCAAGATCCCGGCCAGTCCCGATCAGATGCCTCGCACCGCCGTCACCGCAACAACTTGTCATCGAAGCCCCCCTCACTGCCGAGGGAACACACCTAAAGCCATCACGTTCAACATCGACTAGGAGCCGCAGCAACCACCGAGCGGTGCAAAGCCAGTTCCGCCATGGTGGCCTTCACCCGCGCCAGGGGACTGCCACCAGAACGGATCCGACTCGCACCTACGACCACACTCCGGCACCCACACCGCCGAGGCATCGCCGCACGCCTCACACGGCAGCAACCGAACGCCCGCTGCCCGCCAAGACCGTTCCTGGCAAGGCATCGCAGTGCCGCCGTCGCCATGGCTGCGCTCGCACCGCCGCCACCGCCAGTGCCGGTGCACCACCTACACCCTCCATCCTGCTACACTCCACGCAAGGATCAAGAGACAACTGCCGCACTCCCTGTTGTGAGCACCCCAAGGACGTCGGCTATCGCCGAAGACACACCAGATCCGGGCCGAGATCCCCAGATCGGCGCTCCGGGCGCCGCCAACCAGCACCACCGACCCGCCGCTAGCCTCCACCGCCGGGAGCGAGTCGCCGCGGCGCCACCAGCCCCTGCTCTACCAGCTCCCGGAGGATAGAGCCTCGCCGCCGTCCAGCCTGGAGAGCGCCGCCCCGAGCCGCCTACCGACCAGCGAGTGCCGCCAGCCGTGGGGCGCTAGATCTGACCGCAGCCCGCCGACCCGCGCCAGGCCACGCATCCCCCGAGCAGCGCCCAGCACCAACACCTCCGAGCGCCGCCGGCCGTGGGCTCCAGATCCGGCCGGACCACGCCAGGCCGCGCCATCCCAAAGCAGCGCCCCGCTCCATCCAGCGCCGCCGGGCCACGTCGACACTGGCCTGACGCGCGCCGCTGCCGAGTCGCCTGGCACCAAGAGGAAGGGCCCCCCGCGCCGCCTGCGTGCCTCGAGGAAAGGGGGGACCACGCCGCCGCCGACGCGCGCACGGGCTTTGCCCGGCGGCGTCCGCTGGCGGCGGCGAGGGAGGAGAGGGGGTGGGGGGTGGCAGCGGCGGTGATTAGGGTTTCGTCCGGGCCGCTTGCGGGAGCGGCGCGGGGACTGGCTGTGTCCTATTTTTACGTCTTCAAATATGCAACCTTCCAGGAGGAATTCGGCACCTAAACCATCAACTATTCGGTGCTGCATGTGAAGAAAAGAAAACAAACGTTCGGTCATTGCAACCTTTTATTTTTCGGTCGTTGCAACCTTACACGGGTACCCTTCTTTGCACGGTGTTGAGAATCGTATCCTGGTAGATTATGAAGCCATTTTAAGACTTTGAGATAGGTCTACATAACAGCCCCAACAATTTAAAATTAGTTTTGAGCAAATTCCTTCCAGAATCCGTAGAACCAAAAGTTCTCTCTCCCTTTCTCCGTGTCAGCTCATCACCACAGTGGATCCTCCGACTTAGAGCATCTCCAATACAAGATGCAAATTTAAAGATGTAAAACAGAAGATTTAAAAATTTACATCTTTAAAAAATGTTTTTTGCATCTTAAAAAAGTGCCAACTCTAATACTCCCTCCGTTCGGAATTACTTGTCACAATGAATGTATTTACAACTAAAATACATCTAGATACATTCATTTCTTGAACAAGTAATTCTGAACGGAGGGAGTAGATGATGCAAAACGGAGATGCAAAAGAGCAACACCAATAAAAGATGTAAACCGGCCGCTGGCCACGCGGCTGTTGTTCGGCCACAGTTTAGCCGTTGTACAGCCGCATTTGCACATTGAATTTTCATAATTCTACCAACAAAGTGCATCATGAACCAAAATTTTAGACCCTACGAGTAAAAGTCAATTGTCTGAAACGAAGTTCTTGGTCCAACAAATGGAAATACACATAGACATCATTCAATTTGCGTCCTCTCCGTTGTCACTAGTGCCATTGTCAACGGTGGTATGATCATCATCAATGGCTTCATTCTCAATGTTTTCATGCGTTGAAGTCTCGTTGCCGCAAACTGTTGGAAATATGCCCTAGAGGCAATAATAAAAGCATTATTATTATATTTCTTTGTTCATGATAATTGTCTTTATTCATGCTATAATTGTATTATCCGGAAATCGTAATACATGTGTGAATAACAGACACCAACATGTCCCTAGTAAGCCTCTAGTTGACTAGCTCGTTGATCAATAGATAGTCATGGTTTCCTGGCTATGGACATTGGATGTCATTGATAACGGGATCACATCATTAGGATAATGATGTGATGGACAAGACCCAATCCTAAGCATAGCGTGAGATCGTGTAGTTCGTTTGCTAGAGCTTTTCTAATGTCAAGTATCTTTTCCTTTGACCATGAGATCGTGTAACTCCCGGATACCGTAGGAGTGCTTTGGGTGTATCAAACGTCACAACGTAACTGGGTGACTATAAAGGTGCATTACAGGTATCTCCGAAAGTGTCTGTTGGGTTGACACGGATCGAGACTGGGATTTGTCACTCCGTATGACGGAGAGATATCACTGGGCCCACTCGGTAATGCATCATCATAATGAGCTCAAAGTGACCAAGTGTCTGGTCACGGGATCATGCATTACGGTACGAGTAAAGTGACTTGCCGGTAACGAGATTGAACGAAGTATTGGGATACCGACGATCGGATCTCGGGCAAGTAACATATCGATTGACAAAGGAAATTGCATACGGGGTTGATTAAATCCTCGACATCGTGGTTCATCCGATGAGATCATCGTGGAGCATGTGGGAGCCAACATGGGTATCCAGATCCCGCTGTTGGTTATTGACCGGAGAGCGATCTCGGTCATGTCTACATGTCTCCCGAACCCGTAGGGTCTACACACTTAAGGTTCAGTGACGCTAGGGTTGTAGGGATATGTATATGCAGTAACCCGAATGTTGTTCGGAGTCCCGGATGAGATCCCGGACGTCACGAGGAGTTCCGGAATGGTCCGGAGGTAAATATTTATATATGGGAAGTCCTGTTTCGGGCATCGGGACAAGTTTCGGGGTTATCGGTATTGTACCGGGACCACCGGAAGGGTCCCGGGGGTCCACCGGGTGGGTCCACCTGTCCCGGGGGCCACATGGGCTGTAGGGGGTGCGCCTTGGCCTACATGGGCCAAGGGCACCAGCCCCACATAGGCTCATGCGCCTAGGGTTTGAGGGGGGAAGAGTCCTAGGAGGGGAAGGCACCTCCTAGGTGCCTTGGGGGGAGGGAAACCCCCCTTGGCCGCCGCCCCCCTAGGAGATTGGATCTCCTAGGGCCGGCCACCCCCCCTTGGCCCTCCTATATATAGTGGGGGAAAGGAGGGACTTCATACCTTGGCCTTTGGTTGCCTCCTTCTCCCTCTCCAACACCTCCTCCTCCTCCATAGTGCTTGGCGTAGCCCTGCCGGAGTACTGCAGCTTCATCAACACCACGCCGTCGTGCCGCTGCTGGTGCCATCTCCCTCAACCTCTCCTTCCCCCTTGCTGGATCAAGAAGGAGGAGACGTGGCTGTTCCGTACGTGTGTTGAACGCGGAGGTGCCGTCCGTTCGGTGCTAGGATCTCCGGTGATTTGGATCACGTCGTGTTCAACTACATCATCCCCGTTCTTTGAATGCTTCCGCTCGCGAGCTACAAGGTATGTAGATGCATCTAATCACTCATTGCTAGATGAACTCATAGATGGATATTGGTGAAACCGTAGGCAAATTTTTGTTTTCTGCAACGTTCTCCAACAGTGGCATCATGAGCTAGGTCTATGCGTAGTTCTTCTTGCACGAGTAGAACACAATTTGTTGTGGGCGTAGATTTGTCAACTTTCTTGCCGCTACTAGTCTTATCTTGCTTCAGCGGTATTGTGGGATGAAGCAGCCTGGACCAACCTTACACGTACGCTTACGTGAGACCGGCTCCACCGACTAAACATGCACTAGTTGCATAAGGTGGCTGGCGGGTGTCTGTCTCTCCTACTTTAGTTGAAGCGGATTCGATGAAAAGGGTCCTTATGAAGGGTAAATAGAAGTTGACAAATCACGTTATGGCTTTCACGTAGGTAAGAAAACGTTCTTGCTAGAACCCTACTTCAGCCACGTAAAACTTGCAACAACAATTAGAGAACGTCTAACTTGTTTTTGCAGCAAGTGCTTTGTGATATGATATGGCCAAAGTTGTGATGAATGATGAATGATCTATATGTCATGTATGAGATGTTCATGCTATTGTAATAGGAATCACGACTTGCATGTCGATGAGTATGACAACCGGCAGGAGCCATAGGAGTTGTCTTTATTTTTTGTATGACCTGCGTGTCATTGAAGAACGCCATGTAAACTACTTTACTTTATTACTAAACGCGTTAGTCATAGAAGTAGAAGTAGTCATTGGCGTGACAACTTCATGAAGACACGATGATGGAGATCATGGTGTCATGCCGGTGACAAGATGATCATGGAGCCCCGAAGATGAAGATCAAAGGAGCTATATGATATTGGCCATATCATGTCACTACTTTATATAATTGCATGTGATGTTTATTATGTTTTTATGCATCTTGTTTACTTAGGACGACGGTAGTAAATAAGATGATCCCTTACAACAATTTCAAGAAGTGTTCTCCCCTAACTGTGCACCGTTGCTAAAGTTCGTCGTTTCGAAGCACCACGTGATGATCGGGTGTGATAGATCCTTACGTTCACATACAACGGGTGTAAGACAGTTTTACACAGCGAAAACACTTAGGGTTAACTTGACGAGCCTAGCATGTACAGACATGGCCTCGGAACACGGAGACCGAAAGGTCGAACATGAGTCGTATGGAAGATACGATCAACATGAGAATGTTCACCGACGATGACTAGTCCGTCTCACATGATGATCGGACACGGCCTAGTCGACTCGGATCGTGTAACACTTAGATGACCAAAGGGATGTCAAATCTGAGTGGGAGTTCATTATAATTTGATTAGATGAACTTAATTATCATGAACTTAGTCTAAATATTTTACAATATGTCTTGTAGATCAAATGGCCAACGTAGTCCTCAACTTCAACGCGTTCCTAGAGAAAACCAAGCTGAAAGACGATGGCAGCAACTATACGGACTGGGTCCGGAACCTAAGGATCATCCTCATAGCTGCCAAGAAAGATTATGTCCTACAAGCACCGCTGGGTGACGCACCTGTCCTCCCTGTAGAACAAGACATTATGAACGCTTGGCAGGCACGTTCTGATGACTACTCCCTCGTTCAGTGCGGCATGCTTTACAGCTTAGAGCCGGGGCTCCAAAAGCGTTTTGAGAGACATGGAGCATATGAGATGTTCGAAGAGCTGAAAATGGTTTTCCAAGCTCATGCCCGAGTCGAGAGATATGAAGTCTCTGACAAATTCTTCAGCTGTAAGATGGAGGAAAATAGTTCTGTCAGTGAGCACATACTCACTATGTCTGGGGTTACATAACCGCTTGACTCAGCTGGGAGTTAATCTCCCGGATGATGCGGTCATTGACAGAATCCTCCAGTCGCTTCCACCAAGCTACAAGAGCTTTGTGATGAACTTCAATATGCAGGGGATGGAAAAGACCATTCCTGAAGTATTTGCTATGCTGAAATCAGCAGAGGTAGAAGTCAAGAAGGAACATCAAGTGTTGATGGTCAATAAAACCACTAAGTTTAAGAAGGGCAAGGGTAAAAAGAACTTCAAGAAGGACGGCAAGGTAGTTGCCGCGCCCAGCAAGCAAGCTGCCGGGAAGAAGCCAAAGAATGGACCCAAGCCCGAGACTGAGTGCTTTTATTGCAAGGAAAGTGGTCACTGGAAGCGGAACTGCCCCAAATACTTAGCGGACAAGAAGGCCGGCAAAACCAAAGGTATATTTGATATACATGTAATTGATGTGTACCTTACCAGTAATCGTAGTGACTCCTGGGTATTTGATACCGGTGCCGTTGCTCATATTTGTAACACACAGTAGGAGCTGCGGAATAAACGGAGACTGGCGAAGGACGAGGTGACGATGCGCGTCGGGAATGATTCCAAGGTTGATGTGATCGCTGTCGGCACGCTACCTCTACATTTACCTACGGGATTAGTTTTGAACCTCAATAATTGTTATTTTGTGCCAAGTTTGAGCATGAACATTGTATCAGGATCTCGTTTAATTCGAGATGGCTACTCATTTAAATCCGAGAATAATGGTTGTTCTATTTATATGAGAGATATGTTTTATGGTCATGCTCCGATGGTGAATGGTTTATTCTTTATGAATCTCGAGCGTAATACTACACATATTCATAGTGTAAGTACCAAAAGATGTAAGATTGATAGTGATAGTCCCACATACTTGTGGCACTGCCGCCTTGGTCACATGGGTGTCAAACGCATGAAGAAGCTCCATGCTGATGGACTTTTAGAGTCTCTTGATTACGAATCATTTGACACGTGCGAACCATGCCTCATGGGTAAAATGACCAAGACTCCATTCTCAGGAACAATGGAGCGAGCAACCAACTTATTGGAAATCATACATACTGATGTGTGCGGTCCAATGAGTGTTGAGGCTCGCGGTGGCTATCGTTATGTTCTCACCCTCACTGATGACTTGAGTAGATATGGGTATGTCTACTTAATGAAACACAAGTCTGAGACCTTTGAAAAGTTCAAGGAATTTCAGAGTGAAGTTGAAAATCAACGTGACAGGAAAATCAAGTTTCTACGATCAGATCGTGGAGGAGAATACTTGAGTCACGAGTTTGGTACACACTTAAGAAAATGCGGAATAGTTTCACAACTCACGCCGCCTGGAACACCTCAGCGTAATGGTGTGTCCTAACGTCGTAATCGCACTCTATTAGATATGGTACGATCTATGATGTCTCTTGCCGATTTACCACTATCTTTTTGGGGCTATGCTTTAGAGACTGCCGCATTCACTTTAAATAGGGCACCGTCGAAATCTGTTGAGACGACACCGTATGAATTGTGGTTTGGGTAGAAACCTAAGCTGTCGTTTCTAAAAGTTTGGGGATGCGATGCTTATGTCAGGAAACTTCAACCTGAAAAGCTCGAACCCAAATCGGAAAAATGCGTCTTCATAGGATACCCTAAAGAAACTGTTGGGTATATCTTCTACCTCAGATCCGAAGGCAAGATATTTGTTGCCAAGAATGGGTCCTTTCTGGAGAAAGAGTTTCTCTCGAAAGAAGTAAGTGGGAGGAAAGTAGAGCTTGATGAAGTATTACTTCCTGAACCGGAAAATGGCGCAACTCAAGAAAATGTTCCTGAGGTGCCTGCACCGGCTAGAGAGGAAGTTAATGATAATGATCAAGATACTTCTGATCAAGCTCCTACTGAAATTCGAA
Organism: Triticum dicoccoides; assembly: GCF_002162155.2. NCBI lineage: Eukaryota > Viridiplantae > Streptophyta > Magnoliopsida > Poales > Poaceae > Triticum > Triticum dicoccoides. The sequence goes on from NC_041391.1 coordinate 233,060,476, forward strand.
GGTCCACAAGGACACGTTCCACACCAGAGTGGTATGGCAACCCTGTCTTGGAAATCATGTTGTTAGACAACAGTGAACCTTCGAACTATGAAGAAGCGATGGCGGGCCCGGATTCCGACAAATGGCTAGAAGCCATGAAATCCGAGATAGGATCCATGTATGAAAACGAAGTATGGACTTTGACTGACTTGCCCGTAGAACGGCGAGCCATAGAAAATAAATGGATCTTTAAGAAGAAGACAGACGTGGATGGTAATGTGACCATCTATAAAGCTCGGCTTGTCGCTAAGGGTTATCGACAAGTTCAAGGGGTTGACTACGATGAGACTTTCTCACCGGTAGCGAAGCTGAAGTCCGTCCGAATCATGTTAGCAATTGCCGCATTTTATGATTATGAAATTTGGCAAATGGACGTCAAAACGGCATTCCTTAATGGTTTCCTTAAGGAAGAATTGTATATGATGTAGCCGGAAGGTTTTGTCGATCCTAAAAATGCTGACAAGGTGTGCAGGCTCCAACGCTCGATTTATGGGCTGGTGCAAGCATCTCGGAGTTGGAACATTCGTTTTGATGAGATGATCAAAGCGTTTGGGTTTACACAGACTTATGGAGAAGCCTGTGTTTACAAGAAAGTGAGTGGGAGCTCTATAGCATTTCTCATACTATATGTAGATGACATACTTTTGATGGGAAATGATATAGAACTTTTGGACAGCATTAAGGCCTACTTGAATAAGAGTTTTTCAATGAAGGACCTTGGAGAAGCTGCTTATATATTAGGCATCAAGATCTATAGGGATAGATCGAGACGCCTCATAGGTCTTTCACAAAGCACATATCTTGATAAGATTTTGAAGAAGTTCAAAATGGATCAGTCCAAGAAAGGGTTCTTGCCTGTTTTGCAAGGTGTGAAATTGAGCTCAGCTCAATGCCCGACCACGGCAGAAGATATAGAAGAGATGAGTGTCATCCCCTATGCCTCAGCCATAGCTTCTATTATGTATGCCATGCTGTGTACCAGACCTGATGTAAACCTTGCCGTAAGTTTGGTAGGAAGGTACCAAAGTAATCCCGGCAAGGAACACTGTACAGCGGTCAAGAATATCCTGAAGTACCTGAAAAGGACTAAGGAAATGTTTCTCGTTTATGGAGGTGACGAAGAGCTCGTCGTAAAGGGTTACGTCGACGCTAGCTTCGACACAGATCTGGATGACTCTAAGTCACAAACCGGATATGTGTATATTTTGAATGGTGGGGCAGTAAGCTGGTGCAGTTGCAAGCAGAGCGTCGTGGCGGGATCTACATGTGAAGCGGAGTACATGGCAGCCTCGGAGGCAGCACATGAAGCAATTTGGATGAAGGAGTTCATCACCGACCTAGGAGTCATACCCAATGCGTCAGGGCCGATCAAGCTCTTCTGTGACAACACTGGAGCTATTGCACTTGCCAAGGAGCCCAGGTTTCACAAGAAGACAAGGCACATCAAGCGTCGCTTCAACTCCATTCGTGAAAATGTTCAAGATGGAGACATAGAGATTTGTAAAGTACATATGGACCTGAATGTAGCGGATCCGTTGACTAAACCTCTCCCTAGAGCAAAACATGATCAACACCAGAATTCCATGGGTGTTCGATTCATCACAATGTAACTAGATTATTGACTCTAGTGCAAGTGGGAGACTGTTGGAAATATGCCCTAGAGGCAATAATAAAAGCATTATTATTATATTTCTTTGTTCATGATAATTGTCTTTATTCATGCTATAATTGTATTATCCGGAAATCATAATACATGTGTGAATAACAGACACCAACATGTCCCTAGTAAGCCTCTAGTTGACTAGCTCGTTGATCAATAGATAGTCATAGTTTCCTGGCTATGGACATTGGATGTCATTGATAACGGGATCACATCATTAGGATAATGATGTGATGGACAAGACCCAATCCTAAGCATAGCGTGAGATCGTGTAGTTCGTTTTCTAGAGCTTTTCTAATGTCAAGTATCTTTTCCTTTGACCATGAGATCGTGTAACTCCCGGATACTGTAGGAGTGATTTGGGTGTATCAAACGTCACAACGTAACTGGGTGACTATAAAGGTGCATTACAGGTATCTCCGAAAGTGTCTGTTGGGTTGACACGGATCGAGACTGGGATTTGTCACTCCGTATGACGGAGAGATATCACTGGACCCACTCGGTAATGCATCATCATAATGAGCTCAAAGTGACCAAGTGTCTGGTCACGGGATCATGCATTACGGTACGAGTAAAGTGACTTGCCGGTAACGAGATTGAACGAAGTATTGGGATACCGACGATCGGATCTCGGGCAAGTAACATATCGATTGACAAAGGGAATTGCATACGGGGTTGATTAAATCCTCGACATCGTGGTTCATCCGATGAGATCATCGTGGAGCATGTGGGAGCCAACATGGGTATCCAGATCCCGCTGTTGGTTATTGACTGGAGAGCGATCTCGGTCATGTCTACATGTCTCCCGAACCCGTAGGGTCTACACACTTAAGGTTCAGTGACGCTAGGGTTGTAGGGATATGTATATGCAGTAACACGAATGTTGTTCGGAGTCCCGGATGAGATCCCGGACGTCACGAGGAGTTCCGGAATGGTCCCGAGGTAAAGATTTATATATGGGAAGTCCTGTTTCGGGCATCGGGACAAGTTTCGGGGTTATCGGTATTGTACCAGGACCACGGGAAGGGTCCCGGGGGTCCACCGGGTGGGTCCACCTGTCCCGGGGGGCCACATGGGCTGTAGGGGGTGCGCCTTGGCCTACATGGGCCAAGGGCACCAGCCCCACATAGGCCCATGCGCCTAGGGTTTGAGGGGGGAAGAGTCCTAGGAGGGGAAGGCACCTCCTAGGTGCCTTGGGGGGGAGGGAAACCCCCCTTGGCCGCCGCCCCCCTAGGAGATTGGATCTCCTAGGGCCGGCCACCCCCCCTTGGCCCTCCTATATATAGTGGGGGAAAGGAGGGACTTCATACCTTGGCCTTTGGTTGCCTCCTTCTCCCTCTCCAACACCTCCTCCTCCTCCATAGTGCTTGGCGTAGCCCTGCCGGAGTACTGCAGCTCCATCAACACCACGCCGTCGTGCTGCTGCTGGTGCCATCTCCCTCAACCTCTCCTTCCCCCTTGCTGGATCAAGAAGGAGGAGACATGGCTGTTCCGTACGTGTGTTGAACGCGGAGGTGCCGTCCGTTCGGTGCTAGGATCTCCGGTGATTTGGATCACGTCGTGTTCGACTACATCATCCCCGTTCTTTGAACGCTTCCGCTCGCGATCTACAAGGTATGTAGATGCATCTAATCACTCGTTGCTAGATGAACTCATAGATGGATCTTGGTGAAACCGTAGGAAATTTTTTGTTTTCTGCAACGTTCTCCAACACAAACTCCACCGGAAGCACCTTCATTTCCATCTCCCATGCCGTTCATGTTGCCATCGAAGCCACCTCCCATGCCACTCATCATGTTGCCGCCGAAGCCACTTCCCATGCCACTCATATGTTGCGCCAAAGCCACCTCCTATGCCACTCATCATATTGCGCCAAAGCCACCTCCCATGCCGCTCATGTTGCCGTTGAAGCCACCTCCCATGCCACCGAAGCCACCATCCATGTTGCCACCAAAGCCACCTCCCATGTTTCCACCAAATGCACCATTCATGGCACCTCCCATCATGTTCATGTACCCGCCCATTCCACCTCACATTCCTCTCCCCATGGCACCTGCCATTCCTCCCATGGGACCTCTCATTCCTCCTTCCGTCATGCTTCACATGAGCATTTGTTTCTTCATGACCATTTCATCGCGACAAAGTTCGACATACGCCTTTGCCTTCGCATCAAGAGTAGATAAGTCCATGAACATAAACTTGACTGCTTTCTCCTCCACCATCTTCGTCTCCTCGGCCGCCGCCTTTCTCTCCTCAAATTTGACCTTTCTCTCCTTGGTCGTCGCCAACCTCTCTTCGGTCGCCACCACTTCTCCTCAGTCGCCGCCCTTAATCGCTCGACTTCACTCCTCTCCTCCATTTCTTTGAGCTTCAACAATCTTTTTTCTTCCGCATACTCTTTCCTTGCCATGACAATGGCATCAAATCCTTCCTTGAGATAATTGTCTCTGACCTTGGTTCCCTTCACTTTCTTAGTTCCATCGGGCCTATACGATTTAGTCGCCGAGTGAGGAGTGGGGCTCCTTCTCTCGTCACTGGGGCCATCTTCTTCATCCTCCAGCACCACACTCTTCTTCTTCGAAGCATCGAATACTTCTCTAGTTTTTCACTTCTCCAAATCCTTGAGCTCTTTGTAGCAATGATGGAAAGTGAAAGCTCTTCCTTCCTTCTTCCTCTTTTCTCCGTTGTTGTTCATGTCTCGAAATAATCTTTCCATGCGATGCAAATCAACACATCTTTGGCGTTGGTGTAATTTGCGGTTCTTCCCTTCACAACGAAGCCATCATCATCCATGTCGAGATTGTCATCGCCGAATTGTTGAGTTTCATATTCTTATGATGCATACTCATGTGAATAATCATCATTTGTCATATTTATCGCGCGCATGAAAGCTTCATCATAAAGACTATAGAAATGGAGGTACATGTAATCAACTTCACATTCTATTAGAATCAACAATTGAAACAACAGACAAATGCATGAACGAAATTGTTTACCCTTGCAACATATCGTCGAACACGTTGGATGCGGTTGTCTTCGGCGTGGCACATCTTCCTCCATGGCCGCCGGCAGTGGAAGCGGAGGTGGATGAGGAGCTCTGTGGCCGGAGGAGAACGCCAAGGTCGGCATCGGCTGTCCGGCTTCGAGATTTTTGGCCGACCGAGGTTGGTTCCCCGCCGGGTTGTGGCCCTGCGCCGCCGGCCGCTTCACACCTCCAACGTGTGGCTTGGCGGCCTGCTGCTTCTTTGCAGGCGCCTCCAGTGCGACGACAACTGGCCAGGGTGGGGCAAATCCATGGCAGCGGCATGGACGCGATGGCGGCATCAGGGAAAGTTGACGCAGAGGCGGCGACCACGGTGAGGTGGGCCAGGGCACCAGCGGCGGAATCGGAGAAGACGGCGGGGCCATTGGCCATGGCGGCGGCGGGCGGGAGGCGGACGGGTGGGAGTCGGGCGGCAGCTGGTCGCGCAGAAGAGAATGGAGCGAGAGTTGGGCAGTTGGCGGGCGGTTGCGTTTTTACATCTCCATATGGTGGAGATGCATATTTGCAACTTGAAGTGTTGTATTTTACATCTCCGAGAGACGGAGATATGATTCTTTTTCATCTACATCATCTGTTGAAGAGGTATTTTTGGGGCTCGAAGATGGAAAATATGGTTATTTTTGCATCTATGTCTTGTATTGGAGATGCTCTTAATGTAGATCAATCGCACAACTGAATGGCCTAAGATCAACTCCAGCGGAGATGCTCTTAATATTGACCGTATCATCGTAATACCTGTTATTATGATGCTTTTTTTTAAATGGCACTCTAACAAGTCAGTTTTTTTTAAACATGGGATATTTCATTGATCTAGCAACAGCGTACATATACAATTGTGCATTGCAGCACAGGGCCATCTGCAAATACAACTGTATTAAGATAGTTTTCATTGCTACTCCCTTCGTCCGGAAATACTTATCATCAAAACGAATAAAAAGAAATGTATCTATATGTATTTTAGTTCTAGATGCATCCTTTTTTGTCCATTTTAATGACAATTATTTTCGGACGGAGGGAGTAGAAGCTAAACATCTAAAACTTGAACATCTATTCTGAATCTTTAGTGCTAGCTTGGCCTGGTGCTCGGTATCTAACTCCTAGGAATGTGGTAGATCCTGTAAGCATTGAAGGCTGAAGAATCTGCCATGTGGGATACCTGCGGCCTGATGGTCCAATGACCCGGAGTGAGGAAGAGATTTTGATCTGCTGCCGCCTTCGCCAAAGTAGCATTGTCCGTTAGGGAAGTAGCCTGGTGAAGCTGAAGCAAACCTACAATGTGGGTGGCAAGCATCAAACTGAAAGCTTCTGCCGCCCATACACGGACCAACGCGCAGATATTCACCGGCAAGCGGGGTGAAGTGACCGGTAACCACCCGTCCATTAATAGCACACCCGCTCCCTCAGATTCCCGAGGTGGTCATTTGGATTTAGATGTATTTTTTACTTCCGGTTTTTTTTGTACTACCTTAAACAGCTGATGAATAGATTGGAAGTTATTATCGCAAAAAAAGGATGGCCACCATGCTGCATCAACATGATGTCGTCCCGGCTATAAAAGCCCGGCGGCAAGGCATCCCCTTCACCTAAACCTTATTTGCCGCCTTCCCCTTCTCATCGTCTCTCGCCTAGCCATCTCTTAACCTCTCCGCGGCAATGCAGTCGTGCCAAAAGAACACAACCTATTTGTTGAAACTAACATCTCATATGCAGTGCACCAATGG
>NC_041391.1:233067265-233085442 GCF_002162155.2 Triticum dicoccoides
ATTAGTGGCGGCAGTCGGCACTTCCACCTCCTGCAGCAGCTCCCGTTATGGAAGCCGCGAGAGATATGCCGACTCCCATGGCAGCGACTGACGGCGAACTGCCACCTCAGGCGCAATCGTACCCGTCAATGATACCACCCCCATCGACGTTGATGGCACCGTCACCCAGGACTGGAGCCCAAGGACCCTCGTCGTCGTAAGGTAGTGCAGGTAGACGGCATCAATGGCGGTGATAGTGCAGGTAGTAAGACGTAGCATAGTGACATTTCATATTTTAGAAAATGTCGCTTACGACACTTGAAGTCGCAAAAATATGTAATGTGATGACTTTTGGCCACTAATATAAGTTTATTATATTTGATGATGATCTGAACTGGTTTTGTTTGATTGAATGTACTTTAAATTGAACATACAAATTTGAAGTGAATGAAAAAAAACAAATATGGAAGCAGCATTTTGTCTGACTCTGTGTTTGTGTGTCGCCTCCATAACCTCCAAATGCATATAAAGCGCATTTCATATGCCATATGCTGACTGCCCGTATCACGACTCTGCTAGAGTTTCTCTAATTGAGCATTACCTATTCATGGTTTTGACAAGGTTGATCATATGGTTTTTCCGGTTTCAGGAAGATCCAAGAATGTTCTTGCCTGGTTTTTTGTTTTTTTGTCTTTTATGTTGTTTTCGTTATCGATTTTTCATTTTCTGTATTATTTTCATTTTTAATTTTCCTTATTGTTTCAATTTTTTTAAATCATATTTTTTTAAATGCTCACAAAATTTGGAAGTATTCACATTTTTAAAAATGCTCACAATATTTAGAAAATATTCACATTTTTAAAAAAGTGTTCTTGTTTTTAAAAATGTTTCATTTAAAAGAAAAATGTTTGAGTTTTTTTAATTCGTGTTTTTAAAATGTTGTGAGTTTTAAATACTCACTTTTTTATGAAATGTTTGCATTTTATAATTTTTTTTCAAAAAACTAGTAAAATGTTCTGTATTTTTTTAATGTGTTCACAAAATTTATAAGAAAATCACTTTTTAGTTTACGATTTTTTAACCTGTTTCCTACTGCAACTTTTTTTTTGGAAAAAGCTTAAAACCTACTATAGTGACATGGGTCGACCAGCCATGGATGCCCGTGTGATTGGCCGATAGAACATCGCAATGAGCGACAACTAGGACGTCCCCATCACCACATCCAATCCAACTGGGACCGATATCCTTTTGGTTTCTTTTCCTTCCTCGCATGGGTCACGGTAAAAGTGAGTCCAACTCTCCCTTGACCTAATCCAGACAATTATGTGTAGTTGTGGTGCCACCATAACTCCTTGCCCATCGGTTCGCACGCCCTACATAAAAAAGACACACGTCACCCTTGCTACCGCCATGCAAGCGCAAGCACACTGCCTCACCCCTAAGCTTTGAACTCTCAAGAATTCAACACCTCGCTCTCTGAAGTCCAGTTAGGTTTTGTTTTCGAGGTTCATTTCCTAATCAACGTCGATCTCTCATTCGATGGCTAGAATCATCACTTATCTCTTCACCATAAGTCTTTACTTCTAGCCAGCACGTATCTTCAATGAAACAGTCCTAGAGAGTCAAGATGAGACAATGTTTTATTTTTTTACTATACCCACCTACTTTGATTAAAGCCTCACATCCTCGTTGTAGTAGGCATTGATCTTGTATCTGGTTAAACCACCACTATTTATGGTCAGGCCCAAGCCCCCCTTTTATAACCAAAAAGCTTTACGAGAGGACATATGCTCACATGTAGCTTTTGATTATCCTGTATCTGCATTTCATATTACTTATATAGCTAACATAGGCCCTCCACCCATCTTGATAGTGCTCAGTATGCTCATTGGAAAACTCTAATGGAGATACATCTGTATGGAGCTAGCTTTGGTCTCTGGGAAGTAACTATGCAAGGTTTCTCTTCGGTGAATCCAAAGAACCTCATTCCCACTTAGATAAAGGAATGTCATTCCAACTTCCTAGATTTCACAACGATTCTCAAGGCTATGACCCCCACCATCTTGATGTGAGATAAAGGAATGACAATGCAACTTCCTAGCTTTCGCCATGGTTCTCAGGGCCATGACTCCCACCATCTTGGGATACTCTATACCAATTCCATGAAGGCAACTTAAGCATCAAGATGCCCAACTAATCAACCTCTAAGAGCAAGATGTATTTGTTTGCTTTGGCGGAAGACAAATCACCTGAAGATAGATTTACTAGACTCGATGATCTTTCTCTTTCTTTGAAATGCTTCCAGCAATAGTGGGTAAATGAGGAGTTCATTGTTGAGAAGTTCTTCAGAGCACTCATGCCAAATCATGCTAGCATGGTGGTACATATCAAACAATGACCAGATCTCAAGACCCTCTCCACCTACCATGTTCTTGCCATGTTCGTCACCCATGAGAACTTTGCCAAAACCTCCTAAAAATTTCATGTCAATCAAATCTCCAGGAAAAGCCAAGCCTTGACCTAAAATACAACCTTGTGCAAGGTCAATAGTATAATGAAGCTGGGAGTCAAGAAGGACAAGTCGAGCTATTCCAAAATAGATTAGAAGCTCTCATGGAAAGGAATTTTAGCAAGTTCAACAAGAAGGGTGAAGGTATCAAGAATGGCTATCAAGAGGTTTTGCTACAAATGCGTTAATCACAATCATTTCTCCGCTTACTGTCACCACACAAAGAATGACAAGAAATAAGAGAAGGATGAGAATAAATACCATAAGAAATGCTTCTACAACCATAGCAGGCCTTACAAAAAGGACAAGCAACCAAAGTCTTTTATTGGTAGGAAGCACAACTTTGGAGCCTCCGACTCGCATGAAGGCGTTGAGATCGTCGGGGTAGCCATTTGCGCACCAACCAAGTTCACTCCCCTCTTCAGACTTGACGACTTCAAGGATGGGGATGATCATCATATTTGCCTCATGGCAAGAGAATGTAATGTATATGACCCAACTACTGCTCCACCATCTCCTAAGCCTATCTGAAGTTACAATGGATGATACAAGCGATAAAGAAATAAATGAAAAATGTTTTTGAGATCTTGAAACTCTTAATGGATTTCCTCTAGAGCGTTTTAGAAACCATATTAATAGTTTTTTGGATCATAATGCTTTACTTGACGAGTAAAAGGGGTTTTCTATTAGAGGAAAGGATTTAAAGACATGTCCAAGCGATCTCCATGAACAACCAAAAAACACTTACATATAAAGTTCTTAAAAGAAGGTAAGAAGTTAAAAACTTTGCTTAACCTGCCAAAAGAATACAAAACTTCAAGAAAATGAACTTGAGATTGCTCGAGATTGCTCATAATAACCTTAATGTGGACATTGGGCACCTCAAAAACCCAAAGTCATTAAAGAGGAGTTCATTAAGGTCGCCATGTCTTATGAGAGAGTTCGAGTGACTTATAAGAAACTTGTTGTTACATCCCCGCCTAGCAGTTATATTGGTATTGATATTGATGGCATGTTTGGTCGAGAAGAATGGGAACGTTGCATGGGAAACAAAAAAATTCCTACGCTCACCAAGATCCAATCTAGGAGATGACCATCTACGAGAGGAGAGATTGTATCTACATACCCCTGTAGATCACTAAGCGGAAGCGTTAAGAAACGTGGTTGATTTAGTCAAACTTCTTCGCAATCCAATGACGACCCATCCCACGAACTCCCGATCCAAGTGACGAACGGACGACACCTCCGCATTCAACACACGTACGGCTTGATGACGCCTTCACCTCGATCCAAAGAGCGATGGTGAAGTAGTAGCTCGAGTCCTCCAGCAGCACGACGGCGTGGTGGCGGTGGTGGTGACAGAATCTCAGCAGAGCTTTGCTAAGCACTACGGAGAGGAAGAGGGATGCGGGAGAGAGGAGAGGCAGCGTCGTGGCATGGAGATGTGTTCAAGGGTGCGGCTGCCCTCTCTCTACCTCTCTATATATAGGGGAAGGGAGGAGGGGTGGCGCCCTTAGGGTTTCCCCTAGGGGGGCAGGGCAGATGGGATCTCCCCTAGGGTGACTTGCCCCCCAAGCCAGGTGGAGGGAACCCTAGAGGGGGCCCCACCTGTCTTGGTTACGTGGGAAAGGGTGAGGGGGCACACAACCCCTTAGTGGGCTAGTTTGCCCCCTCCCCTTGGCCCATGCCCCCCCCAACACTTGCGGGGCCCCCCGAAACCCCTTTCGGTCATGCTGGTCATCACCTGGTATTATCGAAACAATTCCGGACTCCAATACACTTCATCCAAATATATCAATCTTCACCTCCATAATGACCTAGATCTCATCCGGGACTCCGAACAACCTTCGATAACCACCATAATGACTCAAATATACTTATATCGTCACCAAATGTTAAGTGTGTAGAACCTCCGGGTTCATGAACTATGTAGACGGACAACTCTACGGTCAATAACCAATAGCGGGACCTGGATGCCCATAATGGTTCCTACATATTCTATGAAGATCTTATCGGTCGAACCTCAATGCCAAGGATTCAGCTAATCCCATATGCAGTTCCCTTTGTCTATCGGTATGTTACTTGCCCGAGATTTGATCACCGATATCTCCATACCTAGTTCAATCTCGTTACCGGCAAGTCTCTTTACTCGTTCCGTAATACAAGATCCCTTGGCTAACCCATTAGTCACATTGCTTGCAAGCTCATTGTGATGATGTATTATCGAGTGGGCCCTGAGATACCTCCCCATCACATGGAGTGACAAATCCCAGTCTTGATGCATGCCAACTCAATAGACACCCTCAGAGATACCTATAGAGCACCTTTATAGTCACCCGTTTACATTGCGATGTTTGGTACACAAAAGGTACTCCTCCGGTGTCAGTGAGTTGCATGATCTCATGGTCATAGGAACATATACTTGACATGCCAAAAATGATAGCAACAAACTTGATATGATCATATGTTACGTTCATAGTTTGGGTCTTGTCCATCACATCATTCTCCTAATGATGTGATCCCGTTATCAAATGGCACACTTCCGCACCCTTATCTAAGATTTGAACTCTCAAGAATTCAACACCTCGCTCTCTGAAGTCCAGTTAGGTTTTGTTTTCGTGGTTCATTTCCTAATCAACGTCGATCTCTCATTCGATGGCTAGAATCATCACTTATCTCTTCGCCATAAGTCTTTACTTCTAGCCAGCACGTGTCTTCAATGAAACAGTCCTAGAGAGTCAAGATGAGACAATGTTTTATTTTTTACTATACCCACCTACTTCGATTAAAGCCTCACATCCTCGTTGTAGTAGGCATTGATCTTGTATCTAGTTAAACCACCACTATTTATGGTCAGGCCCAAGCCCCCCTTTTATAACCAAAAAGCTTTACGAGAGGACATATGCTCACATGGAGCTTTTGATTATCCTGTATCTGCATTTCATATTACTTATATAGCTAACATAGGCCCTCCACCCATCTTGATAGTGCTCAGTATGCTCATTGGAAAACTCTAATGGAGATACATCTGTATGGAGCTAGCTTTGGTCTCTGGGAAGTAACTATGCAAGGTTTCTCTTCGGTGAATCCAAAGAACCTCATTCCCACTTAGATAAAGGAATGTCATTCCAACTTCCTAGATTTCACAACGATTCTCAAGGCTATGACCCCCACCATCTTGATGTGAGATAAAGGAATGACAATGCAACTTCCTAGCTTTCGCCATGGTTCTCAGGGCCATGACTCCCACCATCTTGGGATACTCTATACCAATTCCATGAAGGCAAGTTAAGCATCAAGATGCCCAACTAATCAACCTCTAAGAGCAAGATGTATTTGTTTGCTTTGGCGGAAGACAAATCACCTAAAGATAGATTTACTAGACTCGATGATCTTTCTCTTTCTTTGAAATGCTTCCAGCAATAGTGGGTAAATGAGGAGTTCATTGTTGAGAAGTTCTTCAGAGCACTCATGCCAAATCATGCTAGCATGGTGGTACATATCAAACAATGACCCGATCTCAAGACCCTCTCCACCTACCATGTTCTTTCCATGTTCGTCACCCATGAGAACTTTGCCAAAACCTCCTAAAAATTTCATGTCAGTCAAATTTCCAAGAAAAGCCAAGCCTTGGCCTAAAATACAACCTTGTGCAAGGTCAATAGTATAGTGAAGCTGGGAGTCAACAAGGACAAGTCGAGCTATTCCAAAATAGATTAGAAGATCTCATGGCAAGGAATTTTAGCAAGTTCAACAAGAAGGGTGAAGGTATCAAGAATGGCTATCAAGAGGTTTTGCTACAAATGCGTTAATCACAATCATTTCTCCGCTTACTGTCACCACACAAAGAATGACAAGAAATAAGAGAAGGATGAGAAGAAATACCATAAAAAATGCTTCTACAACCATAGCAGGCCTTACAAAAAGGACAAGCAACCAAAGTCTTTTATTGGTAGGAAGCACAACTTTGGAGCCTCCGACTCGCATGAAGGCGTTGAGATCGTCGGGGTAGCCGTTTGCCCACCAACCAAGTTCACTCCCCTCTTCAGACTTGACGACTTCAAGGATGGGGATGATCATCATATTTGCCTCATGGCAAGAGAATGTAATGTATATGACCCAACTACTGCTCCACCATCTCCTAAGCCTATCTGAAGTTACAATGGATGATACAAGCGATAAAGAAATAAATGAAAAATGTTTTTGAGATCTTGAAACTCTTAATGGATTTCCTCTAGAGCTTTTTAGAAACCATATTAATAGTTTTTTGGAGCATAATGCTTTACTTGACGAGTAAAAGGGGTTTTCTATTAGAGGAAAGGATTTAAAGACATGTCCAAGCGATCTCCATGAACAACCAAAAAACACTTACATATAAAGTTCTTAAAAGAAGGTAAGAAGTTAAAAACTTTGCTTAACCTGCCAAAAGAATACAAAACTTCAAGAAAATGAACTTGAGATTGCTCGAGATTGCTCATAATAACCTTAATGTGGACATTGGGCACCTCAAAAACCCAAAGTCATTAAAGAGGAGTTCATTAAGGTCGCCATGTCTTATGAGAGAGTTCGAGTGACTTATAAGAAACTTGTTGTTACATCCCCGCCTAGCAGTTATATTGGTATTGATATTGATGGCATGTTTGGTCGAGAAGAATGGGAACGTTGCATGGGAAACAAAAAAATTCCTACGCTCACCAAGATCCAATCTAGGAGATGACCATCTACGAGAGGAGAGATTGTATCTACGTACCCCTGTAGATCACTAAGCGGAAGCGTTAAGAAACGTGGTTGATTTAGTCAAACTTCTTCGCGATCCAATCACGACCCATCCCACGAACTCCCGATCCAAGTGACGAACGGACGGCACCTCCGCATTCAACACACGTACGGCTTGATGATGCCTTCACCTCGATCCAAAGAGCGATGGTGAAGTAGTAGCTCGAGTCCTCCAGTAGCACGACGGCGTGGTGGCGGTGGTGGTGACAGAATCTCAGCAGAGCTTTGTTAAGCACTACGGAGAGGAAGAGGGATGCGGGAGAGAGGAGAGGCAGTGTCGTGGCATGGAGATGTGTTCAAGGGTGCGGCTGCCCTCTCTCTACCTCTCTATATATAGGGGAAGGGAGGAGGGGTGGCGCCCCTAGGGTTTCCCCTAGGGGGCAGGGCAGATGGGATCTCCCCTAGGGTGACTTGCCCCCCAAGCCAGGTGGAGGGAACCCTAGAGGGGGCCCCACCTGTCTTGGTTACGTGGGAAAGGGTGAGGGGGCACACAGCCCCTTAGTGGGCTGGTTTGCCCCCTCCCCTTGGCCCATGCCCCCAACACTTGCGGGGCCCCCCGAAACCCCTTTCGGTCATGCTGGTCATCACCTGGTACTATCGGAACAATTCCGGACTCCAATACACTTCGTCCAAATATATCAATCTTCACCTCCATAATGACCTAGATCTCATCCAGGACTCCGAACAACCTTCGATAACCACCATAATGACTCAAATATACTTATATCGTCACCAAACGTTAAGTGTGTAGAACCTCCGGGTTCATGAACTATGTAGATGGACAAGTCTACGGTCAATAACCAATAGCGGGACCTGGATGCCCATAATGATTCCTACATATTCTATGAAGATCTTATCGGTCGAACCTCGATGCCAAGGATTCAGCTAATCCCATATGCAGTTCCCTTATGTTACTTGCCCGAGATTTGATCACTGGTATCTCCATACCTAGTTCAATCTCGTTACCGGCAAGTATCTTTACTCGTTCCATAATACAAGATCTCGTGGCTAACCCATTAGTCACATTGCTTGCAAGCTCATTGTGATGATGTATTATCGAGTGGGCGCTGAGATACCTCCCCGTCACGTGGAGTGACAAATCCCAGTCTTGATCCGTGCCAACTCAATAGACACCCTCGGAGATACCTATAGAGCACCTTTATAGTCACCCATTTACATTGCGATGTTTGGTACACAAAAGGTACTCCTCCGGTGTCAGTGAGTTGCATGATCTCATGGTCATAGGAACATATACTTGACATGCAAAAAAGATAGCAACAAACTTGATACGATCATATGTTACGTTCATAGTTTGAGTCTTGTGCATCACATCATTCTCCTAATGATGTGATCTCGTTATCAAATGGCAACTCATGTCTATGACTAATAAACCATAGCCATCATTTGATCAACGAGCTAGTCTAGTAGAGCCTCACTAGGGACACATTGTTGTCTATGTATCCACACATGTACTTGAGTTTGCAATCAATACAATTCTAGCATGGATAATAAACGATTATCATGAAAAAGGAAATATGATAATAACCAGTTTATTATTGCCTCTAGGGCATATTTCCAACAGTCTCCCACTTGCACTAGAGTCAATAATTTAGTTCACATCGCCATGTAATTAACACTCATAGTTCACATTGCCATGTGACTAACACCCAAAGAGTTTAATAGAGTCAATAATCTAGTTCACATCACCATGTGATTAACACTCAATGAATTATGGGGCATGTGCACTTCGCAAATCTTTATGTCATATTGTAGATGCTGCTACCACGCTCCACTTGGAGCCATTCCAAATGGCTGCTCTACTATATGTATCCAGTTTTCTACTAAGATTCATTCAGAATGGTGTTAAATCTTGCATCGGTGTAACCCATTATGCCGAACTCTTTATCACCTCCATAACCGAGAAACATTTCCTTATTCCTCTAAGGATAGTTTTGACCGCTGTCCAGTGATCCACTCCTGGATCACTCTTGTACCCCCTTGCCAGACACATGGCTAGGCACACATCAAGTGTGGTACACAACACGGCATACCGCATACAGCCTATGGCTAAGGCATAGGGGACGACCTTCGCCCTTTCTCTTCTTCTGCCGTGGTCGAGCTTTGAGTCTCACTCAACTTCACACCTTACCACTCATGCAAGAACTCCTTTGACTGATCCATTTTGAACTCCTTCAAAATCATGTCAGGGTATGTGCTCCGTGAAAATCTTATCAAGCGTCTTGATCTATCTCTATAGATCTTGATGCCCAACCTGTAAGCAGTTTTACCCAGGTCTTCCTTTGAAAAACTCCTTTCAAACAACCCTTTATGCTTTCTAGAAATTCTACATCATTTTCGATCAATAATATGTCATCCACATATACTTATCAGAAATGTTGTAGTGCTCCCACTCACTTTCTTGCAAAAACAAGTTTTTTGCAAACTTTGTAAAAACTCAAAAGCTTTGATCACCTCATCAAAGTGTATATTCCAACTCCAAGACGCTTGCACCAGTCCATAGAACGATTGCTGGAGCTTGCATATCTTTTAGCATCCTTAGGATCGACAAAACCTTCCGGTTGTATCACATAAAACTTTTCCTCACAAAAACCGTTAAGGAAACTCTGTTTTGACATCCATATGCGAAATTTCGTAATGGAAAAATGCAAGAACTGCTAACATAATTCTGACAGACTCAATCATCACTACGGGTGAGAAAGTCTCATCGTAGTCAACTCCTTGAACTTGTGCAAACCCCTTTGCCACAAGTCGAGCTTTATAGACGGTGACATTACTGTTCGCGTCCGTTTTATTCTTGAAGATCCATTTATTCTGAATGGCTTTTCGCCCTTCAGGTAATACTTCCAAATTCCAGACTTTGGTTTCATACATGGATCCCATCTCGGATTTCATGGCCTCTAACCATTTGTCGGAATCCGGGCCCACCATCGCTTCTCCATATCTCGTAGGTTCACCGTTATCCAACAACATGACCTCCAAGACAGGGTTGCCGTACCACTCAGGAGTAGTACGTATCCTCGTCGACCTACGAGGTTCAGTAGTAACTTGATCTGAAGCTTCATGACCATCATCATTAGCTTCCACTTCAACTGACGTAGCTGCCACAGAAACATCTTTCTGTGCTACACTACTTTCTGGTTGAAGTAAAGGTTCAACAATCTCATCAAGTTCTATCTTCCTCCCACTCAATTATTTTGAGAGAAACTCTTTCTCGAGAAAGGAACCGTTTTTAGCGAAAATCACTTGCCCTCGGATCTGAGATAGAAGGTATACCCAAATATCTCCTTTGGGTATCCTATGAAGACACATTTGTCCACTTTGGGTTCGAGCTTTTCCGCCTGAAGTCTTTTGACATAAGCATCGCAACCCCAAACCTTAAGGAACGACAGCTTAGGTTCCTTGCCAAACCGGAGTTCATACGGTGTCGTCTCTATGGACTTAGATGGTGCTCTATTTAAAGTGAATGTAGTTGTCTCTAATGCATAACCCCAAAACGATAGTGGTAGATCGGCAAGAGACATCATAAAACGCACCATATCCAATAAGGTACGATTACGACGTTTGGACACACCATTACACTGTGGTGTTCCAGGTGGCCTCAACTGTGAAACAATTCCAAATTGTCTTAAGTGACTGCCAAACTCATAACTCAGATATTCTCCCCCTCGATCGAATCGTAGGAATTTAATCTTTTTGTTGCGATGATTCTCAACTTTACTCTGAAATTGCTTGAACTTTTCAAATGTTTCAGACTTATGCTTTATTAAGTAAATATACCCATATCTACTCAAATCATTGATGAAGGTGAGGAAATAACAATATCCACCGCGCGCGTCAAGACTCATCAGACCGCACACATCAGTATGTATGATTTCCAACAAGTCATTTGCCCGTTCCATTGAACCGGAAAACGGGGTTTCAGTCATCTTGCCCATAAGGCATGGTTCACATGTGTAAAGTGATTCAAAATCAAGTGACTCCAAAAGTCCATCAACATGGAGTTTCTTCATGCTCTTTACACCAATATGACTTAACCAACAGTGCCACAAGTATGTGGTACTATCATTATTAACTTTGCATCTTTTGGCATCAATATTATGAACATGTGTATCACTATGATCGAGATTCAATAACCATTCACATTGGGTGCATGACCATAGAAGGTATTATTCATGTAAACAGAATAACCATTATTCTCTGACTTAAATGAATAACCGCATTACCACAAACACGATCTCATCTTGTTCATGCTCAACGTAGACATCAAATAACATTTATCTAGGTTTAACACTAATCCAGAAGGTAGAGGGAGCGTGCCATGGTGATCACATCAACCTTGGGAACACCTCTAACACACATCGTCACCTTGCCCTTAGCTAGTCTCTGTTTATTCTGCACCTTTTGTTTCGAGTTACCAATATTAGCAACTAAACTAGTATCTAATACCCAGGTGCTACTAGGAGTACTAGTAAGGTGCACATCAATAACATGTATATCAAATATACTTTTGTTGAAGTTGCCAGCTTTCTTATCTACCAAGTATTTGGGGTAGCTCCACTACAAGTGACCGTTCCCCTTACAATAAAAGCACTTAGTCTCGGGTTTGGATTCAACCTTTGATTTCTTCACTAGAGCGCCAACTGGCTTGCCATTCATGAAGTTTCCCTTCTTGCCCTTTCCCTTATTGAAACTAGTGGTTTTGTTAACCATCAACACTTGATGCTCCTTCTTGATTCTACCTCCGCGGCCTACCACGAACAGCTCCGGGACCATCTCCACCCCTTGCATGTTACAGTTCATCACGAAGTTCTAGTAGCTTGGTGATAGTGTCCGGAGAACTCTATCAATCAATATCTTATCTAGAAGATTAACTCACACTAGATTCAAGCGATTGTAGCACCTAGACATTCTAAGCACATGCTCACTGGCTGAGCTATTCTCCTCCATCTTGTAGGCAAAGAACTTGGCAGAGGTCTCATACCTCTCAACACGAGCATGAGCCTGAAATACCAATTTCAGCTCTTAGAACATCTCATATGTTCCATGGCATTCAAAACGTCTTTAAAGTCCCGATTCTGAGCCGTAAAGCATGGCGCACTAAACTATGAAGTAGTCATCCGAACGTTGCTAGATGTTCACAACATCCACAGACGATGCTAGAGGGGTTGGTACACCGAGCGGTGCATCAAGGACATAAGCCTTCCGTGCAGCAGTGAGGACAATCCTCAGACTACAGACCTAGTACGCATAATTGCTTACAATATCTTTCAACTTAGTCTTTCTCCAGGAACGTATTAAAATAGGGAGCTACAACGCGGGCTATTGATCTACAACATAAATTTGCAAAGGCAACTTTAGACTATTATTCTTGGTAATGAGTTCAATTAATCATATTACTTAAGAACTCCCACTCAAGTTGAAATCCTTCCGGTCATCCGAGTGTAACATGATCCAAATTCACCAACCCAAGTACGATCATCACATGAGATGATGAGGTTTCAATGGTGAACATCTCCATGTTGATCATATCTACTATATGACTCATGTTCGTCCTTTCGGTCTCTTGTGTTCCAAGGCCATGTCTGTACATGCTAGGCTCGTCAAGTTTAACCCAAGTGCTCCGCATGTGCAAAACTGGCTTGCACCCGTTGTATGTGAACGTAGAGTCTATTACACCCGATCATCACGTGGGCTTTGAAACGACAAACTTTCGCAACGGTGCACACTTGGGGAGAACACAATTTATCTTGAAATTTTAGTGAGGGATCACCTTATAATGCTACCCTCGTCCTAAGAAAAATAAGATTCATAAAAGGATTAACATCACATGCAAATCATAAGTGACATGATATGGCCATCAATTTGTGCTTTTTATCTCCATCTCCAAAGCACCGACATGATCTCCATCGTCACCGGCATGACACCATGATCTCCATCATCATGTTGCCATCGGGGTTGTCACGCCACCATGCTTCTACTACTATTGCTACCACTTAGCGATAAAGTAAAGCATTACAATGATTGACACACAGGTCATACAATAATTAAATACAACTCTATGGCTCATGCCAGTTGCCGTATGCATCGACCTGCAAGTCGATATAAACTATTACAAACATGATCATCTCATACATCAAATATATTTCATCATGTCTTTGGCCATATCATATCACACCATACCCTGCAAAAACAAGTTAGACGTCCTCTAATTGTTGTTGCATGTTTTACGTGGCTGCTATGGGTATCTACCAAGAACGATTCATATCTACGCAAAGCCACAACGGTGATATGCAAGTTGCTATTTAACCTTCTACAAGGACCGCCTTTGTCGAATCGATTCAACTAAGGTGGGAGAGATAGACACCCACCAGCCATCTTTATGCAACAAAGTCACATGTCTGTCGATGGAACCGGTCTCATGTACGTGGACATGTAAATTTGGTCCGGGCCGCTTCATCTCACAATACCGCCGAATCAAGAAAAGGCCAAGGAAGGAAGCAATCTGAATATCAACGCCCACAAACTCCTTTGTGTTCTACTCGTGATGTCATCTACGCATACACCTAGCTCATGATGCCACAGTTGGGGAACGTTGCATGGGAAACAAAAAATTTCCTACGCTCACAAAGACCCAATCTAGGAGATGACCATCTATGACAGGAGAGATTGGATCTACATACCCTTGTAGATCGCTAAGCGGAAGCATTAAGAAACATGGTTGGTGTAGTCGAACGTCTTTGCGGTCCAATCACGATATGTCCCACGAACTCCCGATCCAAGTGTCGAGACTAAGTGCTTCTATTGTAAGGGGAACGATCACTGGAAGCGGAACTACCCCAAATACTTGGTAGATAAGAAGGCTGGCAACTTCAGCAAACGTATATTTGATATACGTGTTATCGATGTGTACCTTACTATTACTCCTAGTAGCACCTGGTTATTAGATACCGGTTCAGTTGCTAATATTGGTAACTCTAAACAAAAGCTACGGAATAAACAGAGGCTAGTTAAGGGCGAGGTGATGTTTTGTGTTGGAAGTGTTTCCAAGGTTGATGTGATCACCATCGCACACTCCCTCTACCATCGGGATTAATGCTGAACCTAGATAAATGTTATTTGGTGTCTGTGTTGAGCATGAACATGATTAGATCGTGTTTATTGCAATACAGTTATTCATTTAAGTTAGATAATAATGGTTATTCTGTTTACATGAGTAATACCTTCTATGGTCATGCATCCAATGTGAATGGTTTATTGAATATCGATTGTAGTGATACACATGTTCATAACATTGAGGCCAAAAGATGTAGAGTTGATAATGATAATACCACTTTCTTGTGGCACTGCCACTTAGGTCATATTGTCGTGAAGAAACTCCATGTGGATGGACTTTTGGAGTCACTTGATTTTGAATCACTTGACACATGTGAACCATGCCTTATGGGAAAGATGACTAAAACCCCGTTTTCCGGTACAATGGAACGGACAAGTGACTTGTTGGAAATCATACATACTGATGTGTGCGGTCCGATGAGTGTTGCCGCGCCTGGTGGATATCATTATTTCCTCACCTTCACCTACGATTTGAGTAGATATGGGTATATTTACTTAATAAAGCATAAGTCTGAAACGTTTGAAAAGTTCAAGCAATTTCAGAGTGAAGTTGAGATT
The DNA here is from genome assembly GCF_002162155.2 of Triticum dicoccoides. Lineage (NCBI taxonomy): Eukaryota > Viridiplantae > Streptophyta > Magnoliopsida > Poales > Poaceae > Triticum > Triticum dicoccoides. The sequence continues at coordinate 233,082,222 of NC_041391.1, forward strand.
CATCATAGCAAGAAGATTAATGTGACGCCCCCGATACAATCGTATACTAATCATGCACGCAAATGTGTACGATCAAGATCAGGGACTCATGGGAAGATATCACAACACAACTCTAAATACATAAATAAGTCGTACAAGCATCATAATACAAGCCAGGGGCCTCGAGGGCTCGAATACAAGTGCTCGATCATAGACAAGTCAGCGGAAGCAACAATATCTGAGTACAGACATAAGTTAAACAAGTTGCCATAAGATGGCTAGCACAAACTGGGATACAGATCGAAAGAGGCGTAGGCCTCCTGCCTGGGATCCTCCTAACTACTCCTGGTCGTCGTCAGCTAGATGCACGTAGTAGTAGGCACCTCCGGTGTAGTAGGAGTCGTCGTCGACGGTGGCGTCTAGCTCCTGGGCTCCGACATCTGGTTGCGACAACCAGGTAGAAGGGAAGGGGGGAAAAGGGGAGAAAAGCAACCGTGAGTACTCATCCAAAGTACTCGCAAGCAAGGAGCTACACTACATATGCATGGGTATATGTGTAAGGAGGCAATATGGGTGGACTGAACTGCAGAATGCCAGAATAAGAGGGGGATAGCTAGTCCTATCGAAGACTACGCTTCTGGCAGCCTCCGTCTTGCAGCATGTAGAAGAGAGTAGATTGAAGTCCTCCAAGTAGCATCGCATAGCATAATCCTACCCGGCGATCCTCTCCTCGTCGCCCTGTTAGAGAGCGATCACCGGGTTGTATCTGGCACTTGGAAGGGTGTGTTTTATTAAGTATCCGGTTCTAGTTGTCATAAGGTCAAGGTACAACTCCGGGTCATCCTTTTACCGAGGGACACGGTTATTCGAATAGATTAACTTCCCTGTAGGGGTGCACCACATAACCCAACACGCTCGATCCCATTTGGCCGGACACACTTTCCTGGGTCATGCTCGGCCTCCGAAGATCAACACGTCGCAGCCCCACCTAGGCCTAACAGAGAGGTCAGCACGCCGGTGTAACTCCTATGGCGCAGGGGTCTGGGCCCATCGCCCATTGCACACCTGCACATTGCGTGGGCGGCCGAAAGGAGAACTAGCCCCCTTAATACAAGAGCAGGCTTACATTCCAATCCGGCACGCGCCGCTCAGTCGCTGACGTCTAGAAGGCTTCGGCTGATACCACGACGTCGAGTGCCCATATCTTTCCTGCGTAGTTGGTTAGTGCGTATAGCCAGTGGCCAGACTCAGATCAATTACCAAGATCTCATTAAGCGTGTTATTATGAAGCAACCGCGGACGCCGACCAGGGCCAGGCCCACCTCTCGTCTAGGTGGTCTCAACCTGCCCTGTCGCTCCGCCACAAAGATCCACACAGAGGGCCGTCGGGACAAAGGTCCTTTCAGCCCCCAATCCGTGAATCACTCGCGGGTACTCTTCGAGCGGACCCGACTTTAGTCTCCATCTGTAGTATGTATATATGTATAGTATATACCCGTGATCACCTCCCGAGTGATCACGGCCCAATAGTATAGCAAGGCAGACTGACAAGAATGTAGGGCCAATGATGATAAACTAGCATCCTATACTAAGCATTTAGGATTGCAGGTAAGGTATCAACAGATGTAGCAACAATGTCAGGCTATGCATCAGAATAGGATCAACGGAAAGCAGTAACATGCTACACTACTCTAATGCAAGCAGTATAGAGGAGAATAGGCGATATCTGGTGATCAAGGGGGGGGGGCTTGCCTGGTTGATCTGGCAAGAGAGAGGGGTCGTCAACTCCGCAGTCGAACGGGGCGGCAGCAGCGGCGGTCTCGTAGTCTACCAGAGAGAAAAGGGGGAAGAAACAATGAATACAATGCAAACAGGTGCATAACGATGCATGACAAAGCAATGTGTGATGCTAGGCGTGCCCTAACGCGGTATGAGGTGATACCGGTGAAGGGGGGAAACATCCGGGAAAGTATTCCCGGTGTTTCGCGTTTTCGGACAAAGGCACCGGAGGGAGAAAGTTGCATGTTCGGTATGCTAGGGGTGTGTGGCGGACGAACGGGTTGCGTATCCGGATTCGTCTCATCGTTCTGAGCAACTTTCATGTAGAAAGTATTTTCATCCGAGTTACGAATTAAAAGATATGATTTTCTAAAGATTTAAATCATTTTCTGATTTTAATTATTTATTTAAATCCAACATTATCCAAAACAGTGAATGATGACGTAGGCATGACATCAGAGTGATGTCAGCAGGTCAACTGGTCGGTTGACCAGTCAAACCAGATAGGTGGGTCCAGTGGGTCCCACATGTCATTGTCTGGGTCACAATAGGGGGGTTTAGTCTAACTAAATGGGTTAATTAGTGGGTGGGACCCAGTAGTCAGTGACTGTTTAGTTAATTAAATTAATTAACGAAATAATTAGCATTTGATTTGTTTACAAAATGTTTTAAGTGGCGCGGGGCCGCATGTCATGGCAGTAGCTGCCACATCAGCGTAGTTGACCCGGTCAACTTGGCCAGTTGGGGCCCCCAAGCCCACTGGCAGTGACCCAGGGTGGGGCCCCACGCATGCCACGTCAGCCGGCCGGCGTTTAGACGCAGGCGAGTTCGTTTTCGCGGCGGCGCGGCTCCGGCGAGCGTCGGATTTCGCCCATGGGGCACCAAATCAAGCGCGGCCAGGCTCTCTGGAACGGCCTCTTCACGCTGCGTCCGATGGAGGGGAGCACGTCGGTGGGGGTGGTCGGAATCGAGCGCTACAGGCTCGACGGTGGCGAGGTGGTTTGGGCGTGAGACGAAGACGGCGACGCAGCGCGCTTCGGGGTGAACGAGAAGGCTAGGGTGGAGCTGCGTGACGCGCTGAGCACAAAGGGCTCGGCTCCGTGACCATTTGGTCACCGGAAGGGCGCCGGTGACGCGCGCAGGCGGCGGTGCAGTCGGGAGCTCGAGGAAAGTGGAGCTGGGGCGAGCTAGCGAAGAAATGGAGAGGTTGGGGAGGATCTACGGGGCGTGATGAGGGTAACCGACATGAGCCCGTGACCATTTGGTCACCGGAGACTCGTCGGCGATGGGGTCCGCGGCGAAGCGCTCGGGTGCTTCGGCGGCAGCTAGCTAGGGCGTGCGAGGGAGCTAACGGAGAGAAGGAGGGGGTGGAGCTCACCGAGCGGCACACACGAAAGGCCCGTGGTAGTTTTGTAGCAGCAGGGGGTGTCGCCGGAGTTGGGGAAGAACTGCGGCGACTGGAG
>NC_041391.1:233085805-233105798 GCF_002162155.2 Triticum dicoccoides
GTTCGGACGTGGTGGGGAACGAGGGGGAGAGCGAGGTGGATCTAAGGGGGGAGGCGCGGGGACCGAGGGGAGAGTGGGGGCGAGTGGGAGGAGAGACCGAGGGGGCGCGGCATCAGCGTCCTTATCCACCTCGACACCGGCGAGCGGGTCCGGTGGCGACCGCGCCCTGTAGCAGCGCGACCGAGGAACAGGAAGGGGGTGCGGTGCGGGGAGTTGGGCCGGCTGGGCCGACCAGGCTGGTTGCGGTCCAGGGGGGCAGGGGCCGTGGGCGTGCGGGTGGGTTGGCCGGTTTGGGACCGGCCTAGCTAGCAGTTGGGCCGATTGGCCCAGTGGGGAGGGGGGATTCTCCTTTTGTTTTATTTTCACCTTTTCCTTTTGTTTATTTCCTTTTCTGTTTTATTTCATTTCAAAGTAATTAGGCATTTTCTAAAAATGTGTTTACTTCACCATAATTACCATTGCAATATTTGGCACCCACCGAACATTTTTGTTTTGGCTTTTGAAAACATTGGGTGTTTGTCACTAATTCATTTTACTGTAGATGACATAGATGACATAGATGACATGGCATCATCAGGAGAGTTTTACTGTAGCCTAATTATCCGGGCGTTACAAATCTCCTCCACTACAAGAAATCTCGTCCCGAGATTAGGAGGTAGAAGGAAACAGTGCGGGGTATTCATCACGCAGGCGATCCTCGCGTTCCCAAGTGGCTTCATCTTCAGAATGGTGCGACCACTGTACTTTGAGGAACTTGATCGCCTTCTGACGTGTGCGGCATTTAGCTTGGTCGAGAATACGAACCGGCTGCTCTTTATAGGAGAGGTCCTGTTGGAATTCGAGCACTTCATGATCCACTCCTCGAATTGGGTCCTCGAAGCAGCGGCGGAGTTGTGACACATGGAACACATCGTGAACCTGAGAAAGGTTCGGCGGAAGCTCCAGTTGATATGCCACTTTTCCACGCCTTTCAAGAATAGTGAATGGGCCAATATAGCGAGGAGCTAGCTTGCCCTTGATCCCAAAGTGGTGAGCACCCTTCATTGGTGTGACTCGAAGATAAGCCTTTTCGCCAGGTTGATAGACCATGTCTTTATGATGAAGGTCATAATGACTCTTCTAACGTGACTGGGCAGTCTTGAGATTCTCGCGAATAATGCGAACTTGTTCTTCGGCATGTTGGATAATATCCGGACCGAAGAGTGGACGTTCCCCAGTTTCTGACCAGTTCAGAGGGTTCGGCACTTTCGTCCATATAACACTTCGAAGGGGGCCATCTTCAGACTAGCTTGATAGCTATTATTATAAGAGAACTCAGCATAAGGGAGAGATTCCTCCCATTTCTTGCCGAAGGAGATAACACAAGTTCGAAGCATGTCTTCGAGAACTTGGTTGACACGTTCAACTTGCCCTTGCGACTGAGGATGAAAAGCAGTGCTGAAAGACAGATGAGTTCCCATAGCTTCTTGGAAACTTGCCCAGAATCTTGAAGTGAATAAGCTGCCACGGTCTGAACTGATTAGCAATGGAATACCATGAAGCGAGACAATTCTGGACATGTAGAGGTTTGCCAGCTAACTAGCAGTGATCGTTTCCTTGACAGCCAGAAAATGTGCAACTTTAGAAAGCTGGTCAATGATGACAAGAATAGCATCATTACCTTTCTGCGATTTGGGGAATCCAGTGACGAAGTCCATTTCAACATGGTCCCAGTTCCATTCAGGAATAGAGATAGGTTGCAGAGTTCCAGCAGGCTTTTGATGCTTTGCTTTGATACGACGACAAACGTCACATTCATCAACATAACGAGCAATATCTTGCTTCATATTAGACCACCAGAATCTTTGACGAATGTCTTGGTACATCTTGGTACTACCGGGATGAATAGACAAAGGTGTATCATGAGCTTCTTTCATAACCCTTGGAGTCAGATTCAAGTTTTCCCTCTTACTCGGTACCACTAGGCGACCTTTGAAGAATAAGGTGCCGGCGTCATCAACAGTGAAGAATGAGGGCTTTCCTTCTGCGAGACTTCATCGTCACATTTTTGTATCCATTTGATGGTGTCCACAAGATCTGGTCTAGCAACTATGGTATTTAGAGAACCCCGGGAAACAACGTGGAGGTTCATCTTGCGAAACTCCGGGGGAGGGGGAGCGAGTGCACCAGGAGGAACAATATGGAGGTTCAGCTTTCTGAATTCTTCAACAAGCGAGGGCTGAACTTTGTGAACCTGGAGGTGGTTGCAGTAAGACTTGCGGCTCAAGGCATCAACCATTAGATTAGCCTTGCCTGGGGTATACGAAATACCCAGGTTAAAATCTGCAACAATCTCCATCCATCTGTGCTGACGGAGGTTCAGATCTTGTTGAGTAAACAGATACTTCAGACTTTGGTGGTCGGTGAAGATCTCGCAACGATTACCGAGAAGGTAATGCCGCCACTGTTTCAGTGCATGGATAACCGCAGCAAGCTCGAGGTCGTGAACTGGATAGTTCTCTTCATGAGGGCGCAATTGATGAGAGGCATAAGCAATCACTTTGCGCTCTTGCATTAGGACAGCGCCTAGGCCTTGACGTGAAGCATCACAATAAATGACGAAGTCCTTCTTAGTATCTGGAGGAGCAAGCACTGGGGCAGAGGCCAACTTGTCTTTGAGCGCCTGGAAACTTTCCTGACACTTTTCTGTCCACTGAAACTTGACGCCCTTATGAAGCAGGTTAGTCAGAGGTCTAGCAATCTTGGAGAAGTTCTCGACGAATCGACGGCAATAGCTGGCAAGTCCGAGAAAACTTCTGACTTGCTTGACATTCTTCGGAGGAGTCCAATCGAGAATAGCCTGAACTCGTTCAGGGTTGACGGCAATACCATCCTTAGGGATGACATGCCCAAGATAAGTTACTTCGGGAAGCCAGAATTCACACTTGGAGAACTTGGCATAGAGTTGATGCTCTCGTAGCTTTTCCAGAACAAGACGAAGATGTTCAGCATGTTCTTCTTCGTTCTTGGAATATACGAGGATATCATCCAGATAAACCACGACAAATTTGTCGAGGTATTCCATAAAGATATAGTTCATCAGACGAGAGAAGGTGGCTGGAGCATTGGTTAATCCAAAAGACATGACGGTGTACTCGTATGATCCATAACGAGTCACAAATGCAGTCTTCGGGATATCTTCTTCACGAACACGGATCTGGTGGTAACCCAACTTCAAGTCGAGTTTAGAGAACACTGACGAACCAGCCAGTTGATCATATAGATCATTGATCCGAGGAAGAGGATATTTGTTCTGAATGGTAGCTTGGTTAATAGGACGGTAGTCTTGGACCAATCGGTTTGTCCCATCCTTCTTCTTGATAAAGAGAGAAGGTGCTCCCCAAGGAGAGCAACTTGGGCGAATGAAACCACTTCGAAGAGATTTGTCGATTTCCTCCTTAAGCTCAGTGAGTTCATGCGGCGGCATCTTGTAGGGCCGTTTGGCTATAGGAGTGGTGCCTGGTTTTAAGTCAATGATGAATTCGACAGCTCTAGCAGGGGGAATCCCTGGAAGTTCTTCAGGAAAGAAGTCTTGGAATTCGCGAACGACAGGAATGTTTTCAATGCCCTCGAGGGGTGCAACGTTCAATGCGTTCAAGGCATAAAGCCTTGCCTCGGCATTCGGAACCAGATGAGCATTGTAGCTAATTATTTCATCAGAAGGGTGTAGCAGATGGACGGTCTTAGTGGCGCAAACTATAGAAGCAGTATGCGCTTTTAACCAATTCATTCCCATAATGAGATCAATGCTACAGGACTTCAGTATGATGGGAGAGACAACGAATTCTAGTCCTTCGATTTCAACGGGGACGTCGTTGCAAATCATGGAGGTCCGACATTGGCCCGCAGGGGTGTGCACTAATAGAGAAGCGTTCATGTCCTCACATTTAATGTCGTGCAAGCATGCAAAATCTTCTGACATGAATGAATGTGATGCACCTGTATCAAATAAAACGGATGCTGGTACTGAATTTATGAGGAGTGTACCCATCACAGTAGCAGGCTGGTCTTGAGCTTCATTGAGATCAACGTGGTTGGCATGAACACGACCATAAGACTTGGCATTGTTGTTGCGAGGCTGGTGGTTTCCACGGCTAGCTGCGGGAAGGGCCAGTTGATTCTGATTCTGATTGCAGTCCCTGGCACGATGACCCGGTTGACCACACTTGTAGCACAGACCATTATTGGGAGTGGGAATAGGAGCTTGGGGTGGTGGAGCTGGAAGCCTTGGCTGCCTAGATGGTGGAGGAGGCAGACGAGGTGCAGCATAGGTCTGCCTTGGGGCAGGTGCATTTGGACGGTATATGCTGTTCGGGATCCATATCTTACGCTTTTGTGAGAGCGGGCCCGAAGATGAGCCCGTGTCACGGTTGCGCCTGTGAGAGCTCTGGTGTTCCTGCAGACCAGTCTCGACATTGACGGCCTTGTTCACCAAGGTGGCGAAATCGGCAAAGTCTTGCACTAGAAGTGCAAGCTTGATGTCAGCTTGAAGGCCGTCACGGAACTTCTCCTGTCTACGTGCATCAGTTGCAATGTCTTCTTCAGCATAGCGGGACAAGTCCAGAAACTCCCGCTGATAAGCTTCCACAGTTTTGTTGCCCTGGGTGAGGTTGCGGAACTCACACTTCTTCCTATCCATGATCCCCTGAGGAATGAAGCGGGCACGAAAGGCAGCTTGAAAGTCTGGCCAGGTGATGATTGTCCCAACTGCCAGAGTATGCCTATGGCTGTCCCACCATTGAGCTGCGGGTCCCTTCAGAAAGAAGGAAGCAAAGGTGACATAGCTGGCAGGGGCTACCTCAGCATACTCCATCTCATAGGTGATGTCATGGAGCCAGTCATCAGCATCCAGCGGCTGAGTTGAGCTGCGGTACACGGTTGGGTTGAGGCGCATGAAATCCTGCAGAGTCACTTGGGCTGGCTGCTCGTTCATATTGGGGCGAGGGAACTGAGCCATCATATTCTCCATGAACTAGCGATTCATCTCAAGCTGTTGGACCATACCAGCCATGTACTCAGGCGGTGGTGGGGCGTTGTCGCCACGACCACGACCAGCTGGTCTAACCATCCTGCTAATATATAACAGGGGTAGTTCAGCATTGAGAAATTTGCATAGAGAAAAATCATTCATGATGAAACATGCATAATGAAAGGAGCACGACAGATACTACATAGTAGTCGGCATATCTTACAAAAGGGGTCGGACATAGAGTTCAGTACACAGAGTTCAGTACATAGACTAAGTCATCATAGGCGGCACGCAGGCTCGCAGCGAATGCATCTAATACTAATAAGCAAGACTACATCAGTCCCAGGAGGTACTGTGGAGGTAGTCGTAGCCTAACAATTGGTAGTGAGGCAACGAATAGTCCACGTCAGCGGCCTGGGGGCCACAGATACTCTGGTGTAGAGCCCGACGCTTAGGTGGCAGAAGAGGACCAAGTGCGGGAGAGTAGCCTCCCACCTCTGGCCAACCGACACCGTCGGGCATCACGGTCCTAGCTGGGTAGATCGCAGAACGCGGCAGCTGTCTAGATAGAACAAAGGGGTGCAACAGCGTCAGAGCCCTGTAAAGGTGCTGACGAGTGGTGTACAACTCATGGCGAAGAGCTCGGTTAGCTCGGTCCAACCCATCAGCATGCAGAACCAGGCTCTGATGGTGGAAGGGCTCTCGGGTGACGGTGGAGTAGGCAGCGGTGTAGTATCCCTCTGCACCAACGTCGGATGCGATAGCAATGTGCCTGAAAGGGGAAGTGTCGAACGCCTGATACTCTCCACGAAGACATGTCAGAGCAGCATAGGCAGCATCGTGAACTGCCATCTCGATGGTCACTCCAACACCATAAGCGGTGTGCAACACAGTAGTGGAGTCATACTCCCGAGAGTAGAGGTGGATGATGGCACGGTACTGCTCCTGGTTAAAGTCCTGGTACTCCTCATAGACGGTGTACTCAGGGTGCCAGCGATAACCCAGATAGGTCATCATCTCAGCTAGCACAGCAGGTGATCCTGAGGCACCAATGGCCGCCGTGTGGCGCACGACCTACCTCGTGGGCTCCATCTGAAAACAAAGATGTTTCAATGGAGTCAAATGATAATGTGGGTACTATTCAAAATACTATCCTACAGAATAACTATGGATTATCCAACTTTTGGGTGAACGTGGTAGCGGGATCCTAATGTTAGAGTTAGTAAATTCGTTTAACCCGAGTAGGAGAGAGTTCAGAGCCCCAGAGTAAAGGTCGAGAAGTAAAAGATCCTAATACCACCCAATGGCGACGTGGGACCGTAAGGCACACAACCAAGTTAGTAAAAGTTTTGTAGTGACTAGACTCGACTTCGACCAAGGAATGTGGAAGGGGGATTCCTACAGGCAGTCGGCTCTGATACCAACTTGTGACACCCCCGATTCAATCATACACTAATCATGCACGCAAACGTGTACGATCAAGATCAGGGACTCACGGGAAGATATCACAGCACAACTCTAAAAACATAAATAAGTCATACAAGCATCATAATACAAGCCAGGGGCCTCGAGGGCTCGAATACAAGTGCTCGATCATAGACGAGTTAGCGGAAGCAACAATATCTGAGTATAGACATAAGTTAAACAAGTTGCCATAAGATGGCTAGCACAAACTAGGATACAGATCGAAAGAGGCGTAGGCCTCCTGCCTGGGATCCTCCTAACTACTCCTGGTCATCGTCAGCGGGCTGCACGTAGTAGTAGGCACCTCCGGTGTAGTAGGAGTCGTCGTCGACGGTGGCGTCTAGCTCCTGGGCTCCGACATCTGGTTGCGACAACCAGGTAGAAGGGAAGGGGGGAAAAGGGGAGAAAAGCAACCGTGAGTACTCATCCAAAGTACTCGCAAGCAAGGAGCTACACTACATATGCATGGGTATATGTGTAAGGAGGCAATATGGGTGGACTGAACTACAGAATGCCAGAATAAGAGGGGGATAGCTAGTCCTATCGAAGACTACGCTTCTGGCAGCCTCCGTCTTGCAGCATGTAGAAGAGAGTAGATTGAAGTCCTCCAAGTAGCATCGCATAGCATAATCCTTCCCGGCGATCCTCTCCTCGTCGCCCTGTTAGAGAGCGATCACCGGGTTGTATCTGGCACTTGGAAGGGTGTGTTTTATTAAGTATCCGGTTCTAGTTGTCATAAGGTCAAGGTACAACTCCGGGTCATCCTTTTACCGAGGGACACGATTATTCGAATAGATTAACTTCCCTACAGGGGTGCACCACATAACCCAACACGCTCGATCCCATTTGGCTGGACACACTTTCCTGGGTCATGCCCGGCCTCCGAAGATCAACACGTCACAGCCCCACCTAGGCCTAACAGAGAGGTCAGCACGCCGGTGTAACTCCTATGGCGCAGGGGTCTGGGCCCATCGCCCATTGCACACCTGCACGTTGCGTGGGCGGCCGAAAGCAGAACTAGCCCCCTTAATACAAGAGCAGGCTTACATTCCAATCCGGCGCACGCCACTTAGTCGCTGATGTCTAGAAGGCTTCGGCTGATACCACGATGTCGAGTGCCCATATCTTTCCCGCGTAGTTGGTTAGTGCGTATAGGCCAGTGGCCAGACTCGATCAAATACCAAGATCTCGTTAAGCGTGTTATTATGAAGCAACCGCGGACGCCGACCAGGGCCAAGCCCACCTCTCGCCTAGGTGGTCTCAACCTGCCCTGTCGCTCCGTCACAAAGATCCACACAGAGGGCCGTCGGGACAAAGGTCCTTTCAGCCCCCAATCCGTGAATCACTCGCGGGTACTCTTCGAGCGGACCCGATTTTAGTCTCCATCTGTAGTATGTATATATGTATAGTATATACCTGTGATCACCTCCCGAGTGATCACGGCCCAATAGTATAGCAAGGCAGAGTGACAAGAATGTAGGTCCAATGATGATAAACTAGCATCCTATACTAAGCATTTAGGATTGCAGGTAAGGTATCAACAGATGTAGCAACAATGTCAGGCTATGCATCAGAATAGGATCAACGGAAAGCAGTAACATGCTACACTACTCTAATGCAAGCAATATAGAGGAGAATAGGCGATATCTGGTGATCAAGAGGGGGGCTTGCCTGGTTGCACTGGCAAGAGAGAGGGGTCATCAACTCCGTAGTCGAACGGGGCGGCAGCAGCGTCGGTCTCGTAGTCTACCTGAGAGAAGAGGGGGAAGAAACAATGAATACAATGCAAACAGATGCATAACGATACATGACAAAGCAATGCGTGATGCTAGGCGTGCCCTAACGCGGTATGAGGTGATACCGGTGAAGGGGGGAAATATCCGGGAAAGTATTCCCGGTGTTTCGCGTTTTCGAACAGAGGAACCGGAGGGGGAAAGTTGCATGTTCGGTATGCTAGGGGTGTGTGGCGGACGAACGGGCTACGTATCCGGATTCGTCTCGTCGTTCTGAGCAACTTTCATGTAGAAAGTATTTTCATCCGAGTTACGGATTAAAAGATATGATCTTCTAAAGATTTAAATCATTTTCTGATTTTAATTATTTATTTAAATCCAACATTATCCAAAACAGTGAATGATGACGCAGGCATGACATCAGAGTGATGTCAGCAGGTCAACTGGTCGGTTGACCAGTCAAACTAGACAGGTGGGTCCAGTGGGTCCCACATGTCATTGTCTGGGTCACAATAGGGGGGGGGGGTTTAGTCTAACTAAATGGGTTAATTAGTGGGTGGGACCCAGTAGTCAGTGACTGTTTAGTTAATTAAATTAATTAATGAAATAATTAGCATTTTATTTGTTTACAAAATGTTTTAAGTGGCACGGGCCCGCATGTCAGTGGCAGTAGCTGCCACATTAGCGTAGTTGACCCGGTCAACTTGGCCAGTTGGGGCCCCCAGGCCCACTGGGGGCCCCAACTGGCAGTGACCCAGGGTGGGGCCCCACGCATGCCATGTCAGTCGGCCGACGTTTAGACGCCGGCGAGTTCATTTTCGCGGCGGCGCGGCTCGGGCGAGCGTCGGATTTCGCCCATGGGGCACCAAATCAAGCGCGGCCAGGCTCTCTGGAACGGCCTCTTCGCGCCGCATCTGATGGAGGAGAGCACGTCGGCGGGGGTGGCCGGAATCGAGCGCTACAGGCTCGACGGCGGCGAGGTGGTTCGGGCGTGAGACGAAGACGGTGACGCAGCGCGCTTCGGGGTGAACGAGAAGGCTAGGGTGGAGCTGCGCGACGCGCTGAGCACAAAGGGCTCGGCCCCGTGACCATTTGGTCAACGGAAGGGCGCCGGCGACGCGCGCAGGCGGCGACGCAGTCGGGAGCTCGAGGAGAGTGGAGCTGGGGCGAGCTAGCGAAGAAATGGAGAGGTTGGGGATGATCTACGGGGCGTGATGAGTGTAACTGACATGAGCTCGTGACCATTTGGTCACCGGAGTCTTGTCGGCGACGGGGTCCGCGGCGGAGCGCTCGGGTGCTTCGGCGGCAGCTAGCTAGGGCGTGCGAGGGAGCTAACTGAGAGAAGGAGGGGGTGGAGCTCACCGAGCGGCACACACGAAAGGCCCGTGGTAGTTTTGTAGCAGCAGGGGGTGTCGCCGGAGTTGGGGAAGAACTGCGGCGACCGGAGATGTGGAAGAAGGGGGGGCATTGCAGCAGCGCCTCCGAGCTCCAGTTGTGGCCACCGGTCAACGAGGAAGATGATGGCGGTGATGACGGACACGCAGGCGCGGCGAGGCGATGGCTGTGGCCGCGCGATTCACGGCGGCGGGTCCATGGCAGCGTTTGGACGTGGTGGGGAACGAGGTGGAGAGCGAGGTGGATCTGAGGGGGGAGGCGCGGGGACCGAGGGGAGAGTGGGGGCGAGTGGGAGGAGAGACCGAGGCGGCGTGGCATCGGCGTCCTTATCCACCTCGACGCCGGCGAGCGGGTCCGGTGGCGACCGCGCCCTGTAGCAGCGCGCGACCGAGGAACAGGAAGGGGGTGCGGTGCGGGGAGTTGGGCCGGCTGGGCCGACCAGGCTGGTTGCGGTCCAGGGGGGCAGGGGCCGTGGGCGTGCGGGTGGGTTGGCCGGTTTGGGACCGGCCTAGCTAGCAGCTGGGCCGATTGGCCCAGTGGGGAGGGGGGATTCTCCTTTTGTTTTATTTTCACCTTTTCCTTTTGTTTATTTCCTTTTCTGTTTTATTTCATTTCAAAGTAATTAGGCATTTTCTAAAAATGTGTTTACTTCAACATAATTACCATTGCAATATTTGGCACCCACCGAACATTTTTGTTTTGGCTTTTGAAAACATTGGGTGTTTGTCACTAATTCATTTTACTGTAGATGACATAGATGACATAGATGACATGGCATCATCAGGAGAGTTTTACTGTAGCCTAATTATCCGGGCGTTACAAATCTCCTCCACTACAAGAAATCTCGTCCCGAGATTTAGGAGGTAGAAGGAAACAGTGCAGGGTATTCATCACGCAGGCGATCCTCGCGTTCCCAAGTGGCTTCATCTTCAGAATGGTGCGACCACTGTACTTTGAGGAACTTGATCGCCTTCTGACGTGTGCGGCATTTAGCTTGGTCGAGAATACGAACCGACTGCTCTTTATAGGAGAGGTCCTATTGGAATTCGAGCACTTCATGATCCACTCCTCGGATTGGGTCCTCGAAGCAGCGGCGGAGTTGTGACACATGGAACACATCATGAACCTGAGAAAGGTTCGGCGGAAGCTCCAGTTGATATGCCACTTTTCCACGCCTTTCAAGAATAGTGAATGGGCCAATATAGCGAGGAGCTAGCTTGCCCTTGATCCCAAAGTGGTGAGCACCCTTCATTGGTGTGACTCGAAGATAAGCCTTTTCGCCAGGTTGATAGACCATGTCTTTATGATGACGGTCATAATGACTCTTCTAACGTGACTGAGCAGTCTTGAGGTTCTCGCGAATAATGCGAACTTGTTCTTCGGCATGTTGGATAATATCCGGACCGAAGAGTGGACGTTCCCCAGTTTCTGACCAGTTCAGAGGGGTTCGGCACTTTCGTCCATATAACACTTCGAAGGGGGCCATCTTCAGACTAGCTTGATAGCTATTATTATAAGAGAACTCAGCATAAGGGAGAGATTCCTCCCATTTCTTGCCGAAGGAGATAACACAAGTTCGAAGCATGTCTTCGAGAACTTGGTTGACACGTTCAACTTGCCCTTGCGACTGAGGATGAAAAGCAGTGCTGAAAGACAGATGAGTTCCCATAGCTTCTTGGAAACTTGCCCAGAATCTTGAAGTGAATAAGCTGCCACGGTCTGAACTGATTACCAATGGAATACCGTGAAGCGAGACAATTCTGGACATGTAGAGGTTTGCCAGCTGACCAGCAGTGATCGTTTCCTTGACAGCCAGAAAATGTGCAACTTTAGAAAGCTGGTCAATGACGACAAGAATAGCATCATTACCTTTCTGCGATTTGGGGAATCCAGTGACGAAGTCCATTTCAACATGGTCCCATTTCCATTCAGGAATAGAGATAGGTTGCAGAGTTCCAGCAGGCTTTTGATGCTTTGCTTTGATACAACGACAAACGTCACATTCAGCAACATAACGAGCAATATCTTGCTTCATATTAGACCACCAGAATCTTTGACGAATGTCTTGGTACATCTTGGTACTACCGGGATGAATAGACAAAGGTGTATCATGAGCTTCTTTCATAACCCTTGGAGTCAGATTCAAGTTTTCCCTCTTACTCGGTACCACTAGGCGACCTTTGAAGAATAAGGTGCCCGCGTCATCAACAGTGAAGAATGAGGGCTTTCCTTCTGCGAGACTTCATCGTCACATTTCTGTATCCATTTGATGGTGTCCACAAGATCTGGTCTAGCAACTATGGTATTGAGAGAACCCCGGGAAACAACGTGGAGGTTCATCTTGCGAAACTCCGGGGGAGGGGGAGCGAGTGCACCAGAAGGAACAATATGGAGGTTTAGCTTTCTGAATTCTTCAACAAGCGAGGGCTGAACTTTGTGAACCTGGAGGTGGTTGTAGTAAGACTTGCAGCTCAAGGCATCAACCATTAGATTAGCCTTGCCTGGGGTATACGAAATACCCAGGTTAAAATCTGCAACAATCTCCATCCATCTGTGCTGACGGAGGTTCAGATCTTGTTGAGTAAACAGATACTTCAGACTTTGGTGGTCGGTGAAGATCTCGCAACGATTACCGAGAAGGTAATGCCGCCACTGTTTCAGTGCATGGATAACCGCAGCAAGCTCGAGGTCGTGAACTGGATAGTTCTCTTCATGAGGGCGCAATTGATGAGAGGCATAAGCAATCACTTTGCGCTCTTGCATTAGGACAGCGCCTAGGCCTTGACGTGAAGCATCACAATAAATGACGAAGTCCTTCTTAGTATCTGGAGGAGCAAGCACTGGGGCAGAGGCCAACTTGTCTTTGAGCGCCTGGAAACTTTCCTGACACTTTTCTGTCCACTGAAACTTGACGCCCTTATGAAGCAGGTTAGTCAGAGGTCTAGCAATCTTGGAGAAGTTCTCGACGAATCGACGGCAATAGCTGGCAAGTCCGAGAAAACTTCTGACTTGCTTGACATTCTTCGGAGGAGTCCAATCGAGAATAGCCTGAACTCGTTCAGGGTTGACGGCAATACCATCCTTAGGGATGACATGCCCAAGATAAGTTACTTCAGGAAGCCAGAATTCACACTTGGAGAAATTGGCATAGAGTTGATGCTCTCGTAGCTTTTCCAGAACAAGACGAAGATGTTCAGCATGTTCTTCTTCGTTCTTGGAATATACGAGGATATCATCCAGATAAACCACGACAAATTTGTCGAGGTATTCCATAAAGATATAGTTCATCAGACGAGAGAAGGTGGCTGGAGCATTGGTTAATCCAAAAGACATGACGGTGTACTCGTATGATCCATAACGAGTCACAAATGCAGTCTTCGGGATATCTTCTTCACGAACACGGATCTGGTGGTAACCCAACCTCAAGTCGAGTTTAGAGAACACTGACGAACCAGCCAGTTGATCATATAGATCATTGATCCGAGGAAGAGGATATTTGTTCTGAATGGTAGCTTGGTTAATAGGACGGTAGTCTTGGACCAATCGGTTTGTCCCATCCTTCTTCTTGACAAAGAGAGAAGGTGCTCCCCAAGGAGAGCAACTTGGGCGAATGAAACCACTTCGAAGAGATTTGTCGATTTCCTCCTTAAGCTTAGTGAGTTCATGCGGCGGCATCTTGTAGGGCCGTTTGGCTATAGGAGTGGTGCCTGGTTTTAAGTCAATGATGAATTCGACAGCTCTAGCAGGGGGAATCCCTGGAAGTTCTTCAGGAAAGAAGTCTTGGAATTCGCGAACGACAGGAATGTTTTCAATGCCCTCGAGGGGTGCAACGTTCAATGCGTTCAAGGCATAAAGCCTTGCCTCGGCATTCGGAACCAGATGAGCATTGTAGCTAATTATTTCATCAGAAGGGTGTAGCAGATGGACGGTCTTAGTGGCGCAAACTATAGAAGCAGTATGCGCTTTTAACCAATTCATTCCCATAATGAGATCAATGCTACAGGACTTCAGTATGATGGGAGAGACAACGAATTCTAGTCCTTCGATTTCAACGGGGACGTCGTTGCAAATCATGGAGGTCCGACATTGGCCCGCAGGGGTGTGCACTAATAGAGAAGCATTCATGTCCTCACATTTAATGTCGTGCAAGCATGCAAAATCTTCTGACATGAATGAATGTGATGCACCTGTATCAAATAAAACGGATGCTGGTACTGAATTTATGAGGAGTGTACCCATCACAGTAGCAGGCTGGTCTTGAGCTTCATTGAGATCAACGTGGTTGGCATGAACACGACCAAAAGACTTGGCATTGTTGTTGCAAGGCTGGTGGTTTCCACGGCTAGCTGCGGGAAGGGCCAGTTGATTCTGATTCTGATTGCAGTCCCTGGCACGATGACTCGGTTGACCACACTTGTAGCACAGACCATTATTGGGAGTGGGAATAGGAGCTTGGGGTGGTGGAGCTGGAAGCCTTGGCTGCCTAGATGGTGGAGGAGGCAGACGAGGTGCAGCATGGGTCTGCCTTGGGGAAGGTGCATTTGGACGGTATATGCTGTTCGGGATCCATACCTTACGCTTCTGTGAGAGCGGGCCCGAAGATGAGCCCGTGTCACGGTTGTGCCTGTGAGAGCTCTGGTGTTCCTGCAGACCAGTCTCGACATTGATGGCCTTGTTTACCAAGGCGGCGAAATCGGCAAAGTCATGCACCAGAAGTGCAAGCTTGATGTCAGCTTGAAGGCCGTCATGGAACTTCTCCTGTCTACGTGCATCAGTTGCAATGTCTTCTTCAGCATAGCGGGACAAGTCCAGAAACTCACGCTGATAAGCTTCCACAGTTTTGTTGCCCTGGGTGAGGTTGCGGAACTCACGCTTCTTCCTATCCATGATCCCTGAGGAATGAAGAGGGCACGAAAGGCAGCTTGAAAGTCTGGCCAGGTGATGATTGTCCCAACTGGCAAAGTACGCCTATGGCTGTCCCACCATTGAGCTGCGGGTCCCTTCAGAAAGAAGGAAGCAAAGGTGACATAGCGGGCAGGGGCTACCTCAACATACTCCATCTCATAGGTGATGTCATGGAGCCAGTCATCAGCATCCAGCGGCTGAGTTGAGCTGCGGTACACGGTTGGGTTGAGGCGCATGAAATCCTGCAGAGTCACTTGGGCTGGCTGCTCGTTCATATTGGGGCGAGGGAACTGAGCCATCATATTCTCCATGAACTGGCGATTCATCTCAAGCTGTTGGACCATACCAGCCATGTACTCAGGCGGTGGTGGGGCGTTGTCGCCACGACCACGACCAGCTGGTCTAACCATCCTGCTAATATATAACAGGGGTAGTTCAGCATTGAGAAATTTGCATAGAGAAAAATCATTCATGATGAAACATGCATAATGAAAGGAGCACGACAGATACTACATAGTAGTCGGCATATCTTACAAAAGGGGTCGGACATAGAGTTCAGTACACAGAGTTCAGTACATAGACTAAGTCATCATAGGCGACACGCAGGCTCGCAGCGAATGCATCTAATACTAATAAGCAAGACTACATCAGTCCCAGGAGGTACTGTGGAGGTAGTCGTAGCCTAACAATTGGTAGTGAGGCAACGGATAGTCCATGTCAGCGGCCTGGGGGCCACGGATACTCTGGTGTAGATCCCGACGCTCAGGTGGCAGAAGAGGACCAAGTGCGGGAGAGTAGCCTCCCACCTCTGGCCAACCGACACCGTCGGGCATCACGGTCCTAGCTGGGTAGATCGCAGAACGCGGCAGCTGTCTAGATAGAACAAAGGGGTGCAACAACGTCAAAGCCCTGTAAAGGTGCTGACGAGTGGTGTACAACTCATGGCGAAGAGCTCGGTTAGCTCGGTCCAACCCATCAGCATGCAGAACCAGGCTCTGATGGTGGAAGGGCTCTCAGGTGACGGTGGAGTAGGCAGCGGTGTAGTATCCCTCTGCACCAACGTCGGATGCGATAGCAATGTGCCTGAAAGGGGAAGTGTCCAACGCCTGATACTCTCCACGAAGACGTGTCAGAGCAGCATAGGCAGCATCGTGAACTGCCATCTCGATGGTCACTCCAACACCATAAGCGGTGTGCAACACAGTAGTGGAGTCATACTCCCGAGAGTAGAGGTGGACGATGGCACGGTACTGCTCCTGGTTAAAGTCCTGGTACTCCTCATAGACGGTGTACTCAGGGTGCCAGCGATAACCCAGATAGGTCATCATCTCAGCTAGCACAGTAGGTGATCCTGAGGCACCAATGGCCGCCGTGTGGCGCACGACCTGCCTCGTGGGCTCCATCTGAAAACAAAGATGTTTCAATGGAGTCAAATGATAATGTGGGTACTATTCAAAATACTATCCTACAGAATAACTATGGCTTATCCAACTTTTGGGTGAACGTGGTAACGGGATCCTAATGTTAGAGTTAGTAAATTCGTTTAACCCGAGTAGGAGAGAGTTCAGAGCCCCAGAGTAAAGGTCGAGAAGTAAAAGATCCTAATACCACCCAATGGCGACATGGGCCCGTAAGGCACACAACCAAGTTAGTAAAAGTTTTGTAGTGACTAGACTCGACTTCGACCAAGGAATGTGGAAGGGGGATTCCTACAGGCAGTCGGCTCTGATACCAACTTGTGACACCCCTGATTCAATCGTACACTAATCATGCATGCAAACGTGTACGATCAAGATCAGGGACTCACGGGAAGATATCACAACACAACTCTAAAAACATAAATAAGTCATACAAGCATCATAATACAAGCCAGGGGCCTCGAGGGCTCGAATACAATTGCTCGATCATAGACGAGTCAGCGGAAGCAACAATATCTGAGTACAGACATAAGTTAAACAAGTTTCCATAAGATGGCTAGCACAAACTAGGATACAGATCGAAAGAGGCGTAGGCCTCCTACCTGGGATCCTCCTAACTACTCCTGGTCGTCGTCAGCGGGCTGCACGTAGTAGTAGGCACCTCCGGTGTAGTAGGAGTCGTCGTCGACGGTGGCGTCTAGCTCCTGGGCTCCGACATCTGGTTGCGACAACCAGGTAGAAGGGAAGGGGGGAAAAGGGGAGAAAAGCAACCGTGAGTACTCATCCAAAGTACTCGCAAGCAAGGAGCTACACTACATATGCATGGGTATATGTGTAAGGAGGCAATATGGGTGGACTAAACTACAGAATGCCAGAATAAGAGGGGGATAGCTAGTCCTATCGAAGACTACGCTTCTGGCAGCCTCCGTCTTGCAGCATGTAGAAGAGAGTAGATTGAAGTCCTCCAAGTAGCATCGCATAGCATAATCCTACCCGGCGATCATCTCCTCGTCGCCCTGTTAGAGAGCGATCACCGGGTTGTATCTGGCCCTTGGAAGGGTGTGTTTTATTAAGTATCCAGTTCTAGTTGTCATAAGGTCAAGGTACAACTCCGGGTCATCCTTTTACCGAGGGACACGATTATTCGAATAGATTAACTTCCCTGCAGGGGTGCACCACATAACCCAACACGCTCGATCCCATTTGGCCGTACACACTTTCCTGGGTCATGCCCTGCCTCCGAAGATCAACACGTCGCAGCCCCACCTAGGCCTAACAGAGAGGTCAGCACGCCGGTGTAACTCCTATGGCACAGGGGTCTGGGCCCATCGCCCATTGCACACCTGCATGTTGCGTGGGCAGCCGAAAGCAGAACTAGCCCCCTTAATACAAGAGCAGGCTTACGTTCCAATCCGGCGCGCGCCACTCAGTCGCTGACGTCTAGAAGGCTTCGGCTGATACCACGATGTCGAGTGCCCATATCTTTCCCGCGTAGTTGGTTAGTGCGTATAGGCCAGTGGCCAGACTCGATCAAATACCAAGATCTCTTTAAGCGTGTTATTATGAAGCAACCGCGGACGCCGACCAGGGCCAGGCCCACCTCTCGCCTAGGTGGTCTCAACCTGCCCTGTCGCTCCGCCACAAAGATCCACACAGAGGGCCGTCGGGACAAAGGTCCTTTCAGCCCCCAATCCGTGAATCACTCGCGGGTACTCTTCGAGCGGACCCGACTTTAGTCTCCATCTGTAGTATGTATATATGTATAGTATATACCCGTGATCACCTCCCGAGTGATCACGGCCCAATAGTATAGCAAGGCAGACTGACAAGAATGTAGGGCCAATGATGATAAACTAGCATCCTATACTAAGCATTTAGGATTGCAGGTAAGGTATCAACAGATGTAGCAACAATGTCAGGCTATGCATCAGAATAGGATCAACGGAAAGCAGTAACATGCTACACTACTCTAATGCAAGCAGTATAGAGGAGAATAGGCGATATCTGGTGATCAAGAGGGGGGCTTGCCTGGTTGCTCTGGCAAGAGAGAGGGGTCGTCAACTCCGTAGTCGAACGGGGTGGCAGCAGCGTCGGTCTCGTAGTCTACCGGAGAGAAGAGGGGGAAGAAACAATGAATACAATGCAAACAGATGCATAACGATGCATGACAAAGCAATGCGTGATGCTAGGCGTGCCCTAACGCGGTATGAGGTGATACCGATGAAGGGGGGAAATATCCAGGAAAGTATTCCCGGTGTTTCGCGTTTTCGGACAGAGGAACCGGAGGGGGAAAGTTGCGTGTTCGGTATGCTAGGGGTGTGTGGCGGACGAACGGGCTACGTATCCGGATTCGTCTCGTCGTTCTGAGCAACTTTCATGTAGAAAGTATTTTCATCCGAGTTACGGATAAAAGATATGATTTTCTAAAGATTTAAATCATTTTCTGATTTTAATTATTTATTTAAATCCAACATTATCCAGAGGGAAAATTTTGTTTTTGCCACTCTAGATTTTGCCAATTTTCCTTATGCCACTCTAGATTTTCACATTTCACTTTTGCCACTCTTAGTTTTTGACAATTATCACAATTGCCATTCCCGTGACAAAAGCAAAATTTTCAGAGTGGTAATTGTGATAATTATCAAAAGCTAAGAGTGGCAAAAATGAAATAAAATTATTTTGCTGTCGACACAAACTGGCAATTGTGATAAATGTCAAAAACAAAGAGTGGCTAAAGTAAAATGTCAAAATCTAGAGTGGCATAAGGAAAATTGGCAAAATCTAGACTGGCAAAAACAAAATTTTCCCTTATCCAAAACAATGAATGATGACGCAGGCATGACATCAGAGTGATGTTAGCAGGTCAACTGGTCGGTTGACCAGTCAAACCAGACAGGTGGGTCCAGTGGGTCCCACATGTCATTGTCTGGGTCACAATAGGGGGGGGGGTTTAGTCTAACTAAATGGGTTAATTAGTGGGTGGGACCCAGTAGTCAGTGACTGTTTAGTTAATTAAATTAATTAACGAAATAATTAGCATTTTATTTGTTTACAAAATGTTTTAAGTGGCACAGGCCCGCATGTCAGTGGCAGTAGCTGCCACATTAGTGTAGTTGACCCGGTCAACTTGGCCAGTTGGGGCCCCCAGTGCCCCCAGGCCCACTGGGGGCCCCAACTGGCAGTGACCCAGGGTGGGGCCCCACGCATGCCACGTCAGTCGGCCGACGTTTAGACGCCGGCGAGTTCATTTTCGCGGCGGCGCGGCTCGGGCGAGCGTCGGATTTCGCCCATGGGGCACCAAATCAAGCGCGGCCAGGCTCTCTGGAACGGCCTCTTCGCGCCGCGTCCGATGGAGGAGAGCACGTCGGCGGGGGTGGCCGGAATCGAGCGCTACAGGCTCGACGGCGGCGAGGTGGTTCGGGCGTGAGATGAAGACGGCGACGCAACGCTCTTCGGGGCAAACGGGAAGGCTAGGGTGGAGCTGCGCGATGCACTGAGCACAAAGGCTCGGCCCTGTGACCATTTGGTCAACGGAAGGGCGCTGACGACGCGCGCAGGCGGCAGCGCAGTCGGGAGCTCGAGGAGAGTGGAGCTGGGGCGAGCTAGCGAAGAAATGGAGAGGTTGGGGAGGATCTACGGGGCGTGATGAGTGTAACCGACACGAGCCCGTGGCCATTTGGTCACCGGAGACTCGTCGGCGACGGGGTCCGCGGCGGAGCGCTCGGGTGCTTCGGCGGCAGCTAGCTAGGGCGTGCGAGGGAGCTAACGGAAAGAAGGAGGGGTGGAGCTCACCGAGCGGCACACACGAAAGGCTTGTGGTAGTTTTGTAGCAGCAGGGGGGTGTCGCCGGAGTTGGGGAAGAACTGCGGCGACCGGAGATGTGGAAGAGGGGGGGCGTTGCAGCAGTGCCTCCGAGCTCCAGCTGTGGCCACCGGTCGACGAGGAAGACGATGGCGGTGATGACGGACACGCAGGCGCGGCGAGGCGATGGCTGTGGCCGCGCGATTCACGACGGCGGTTCCATGGCAGCGTTCGGACGTGGTGGGGAACGAGGGGGAGAGCAAGGTGGA
>NC_041391.1:233106455-233165171 GCF_002162155.2 Triticum dicoccoides
GAGTGGGAGGAGAGACCGAGGGGGCGCGGCATCGGCGTCCTTATCCACCTCGACGCCGGCGAGCGGGTCCGATGGCAATCGTGCCCTGTAGCGGCGCGTGACCGAGGAACAGGAAGGGGGTGCGGTGCGGGGAGCTGGGCCGGCTGGGCCGACCAGGCTGGTTGCGGTCCAGGGGGCAGGGGTTGTGGGCGTGCGGGTGGGTTGACCGGTTTGGGACGGGCCTAGCTAGCAGCTGGGCCGATTGGCCCAGTAGGGAGGGGGGTTCTCCTTTTGTTTTATTTTCACTTTTTCCTTTTGTTTATTTCCTTTTCTATTTTATTTCATTTCAAAGTAATTAGGCATTTTCTAAAAATGTGTTTACTTCACCATAATTACCATTGCAATATTTGGCACCCACCGAACATTTTTGTTTTGGCTTTTGAAAACATTGGGTGTTTTTCACTAATTCATTTTTGAATTTGCAATGTTTTTGAACTACCACTTAATTAGCAACAGTAACATAGATGACATGGCATCATTAGGAGAGTTTTACTGTAGCCTAATTATCCGGGCGTTACAATTAAATTCCTACGATCCAATCGAGGGGGAGAATATATGAGTTATGAGTTTGGCAATCACTTAAGACAATGTGGAATTGTTTCACAAGTTGACGCCACTTGGAACACCACAGCGTAATGGTGTGTCCGAACATCGTAATCGTACCTTATTGGATATGATGCATTCTATGATGTCTCTTGCTGATCTACCACTATCATTTTCGGGTTATGCATTAGAGACAACAACATTCACTTTAAATAGGGCACCAACTAAGTCCGTGAAGATGACACCATATGAAATGTGGTTTGGCAAGAAACCTAAGTTGTCGTTTCTTAAGGCTCGGGGCTGCGATGCTTATGTCAAAAGGCTTCCGCCGGAAAAGCTCGAACCCAAATTGGACAAATGCGTCTTCATAGGTTACCCAAAAGAGATGGTTTGGTATACCTTCTACCTCAGATTGAGAGCAAAGTGTTTGTCACTAAGAACGGGTCCTTTCTCGAGAAAGAGTTTCTCTCGAATGAATTGAGTGGGAGGAAGATAGCACTTGATGAGGTTGTTGAACATTTACTTCAACCAGAGAGTAGTGAAGCATTGAAAGATGTTTATGTGGCACCTACGTCAGTTGAAGAGGAAGCTAATGATGATGATCATGAAGCTTCGGATCAAGTTACTGTCGAACCTCGTAGGTTGACAAGGGTACATGCAGCTTCTGAGTGGTACGGTAACCCTGTCTTAGAGGTCATGTTGTTGGACAACAGTGAACCTACGAGATATGGAGAAGCGATTGTCGGCCTGGATTCCAACAAATGGCTAGGAGCGATGAAATCCGAGATAGGATCCATGTACGAGAACAAAGTATGGACTTTGGTGGACTTGCCCGATGATCGGTAAGCCATTGAGAATAAATGGATCTTTAAGAAAAACACAGACATTGATGGTAATGTCACCATTTATGAAGCTCGACTTGTTGCAAAGAAGTTTTTGACAAGTTCAAGAAGTTGTTGCATTATCAATTATGAAATCTGGCAGATGGATGTCAAAACAACATTCCTTAATGGTTTCCTTAAGGAAGAGTTGTATACGATGCAACCGGAAGGTTTGTCGATCTAGAGAATGCTGACAAAGTGTGCGAGCTCCAGCGATCCATTCATGGACTAGAGCAAGCATTCGGAGTTGCAACATACGTTTTGATGAGGTTATCAAAGTTTTTGGGTGTATACAAAGTCTGCAAGAAACTTGTATTTACAAGAAAGTGAGTGGGAGCACTACAACATTTCTGATAAGTATATGTGGATGACATATTGTTGACCGAAAATGATGTAGAATTTCTGGAAAGCATAAAGGGTTGTTTGAAAGGAGTTTTTCAAAGGAAGACCTGGGCAAAGCTGCTTACATATTGGGCATCAAAATCTATGGAGATAGATTAAGACGCCTAATAAGACTTTCACAGATCACATACCTTGACATGATTTTGAAGGAGTTTAAAATGGATCAGTCCAAGAAGGGGTTCTTGCCTGAGTTGTAAGGTGTGAAGTTGAGTAAGACTCAAAGCTCGACCACGGCAGAAGAAAGAGAAAGGATGAAGGTCGTCCCCTATGCCTTAGTCATAGGCTCTATACCATATGCCATGCTATGTACCGCACCTGATATGTGCCTTGCCATGGGTCTGGCAAGGGGGTACAAGAGTGATTCGGGGGTGGATCACTGGACAGCGGTCAAAATTATCCTTAGAAGGATAAGGAAATGTTTCTTGGTTATGGAGGTGATAAAGAGTTCGGTGTAAAGGGTTACGTTGATGCTAGCTTTAACACTAATCTGGATGAATCTAAGTAAAGTTTCTCGGTTATGGAGGTGATAAAGAGTTCGGCGTAAAGGGTTACATCGATGCAAGCTTTAACACCAATCCAGATGACTCTAGAAAACCGGATACATATAGTGGAGCAGCCGTTTAGAGTAGTGATGACCCACAAGTATATGGGATCAATTGTGGCTCTTTTCGATAAGTAAGAGTGTCGAACCCAACGAGGAGCAGAAGGAAATGACAAGTAGTTTTCAGTGAGGTAATGTCTGCAAGTGCTGAAACTGTAAGTAGCGAGTAGTTTGATAGCAAGATAATTTGTAACGAGTCAGTAACGATAGTAACAATAAGTATGTAGCAAGGTAGCCCAATCCTTTTTAGAGAAAGGACATGCTAAAATGGTCTCATATAACAAGCAAAGCATTCTTGAGGGTACACGGGAACTAGTTACTTTCGTCATGTTGATTTGATTTGTGTTCGCTACTTTGATAAGTTGATATGTGGGTGGACCGCTGCTTAGGTGCTGTTCTTACTTGAACAAACCTCCTACTTATGATTAACCCTCCCGCAAGCATCTGCAACTATGAGAAAAGTATTAAGAATAAATTCTAACCATAGCATTAAACTCTAGGATCCAATTGGTCCCTTACGGAATAGTGCATAAACTGGGGTTTAAGTTTCTGTCACTCTCGCAACCCACCATCTATTTACCACTCAACAATGCATTCCCTTAGGCCCAAATATGGTTAAGTGTCATGTAGTCGATGTTCACATGACACCACTAAGGGAATCACAACATACATACTATCAAAATATCAAAAACATATCAAATTCACATGATTACTTGCAACATGATTTCTCCCGTGACCTCAAGAACAAAAGTAACTACTCACAAATAATCAACATGCCCATGACCAGAGGGGTATTAAATAGCATTATAGATCTGAACATATAATCTTCTACCAAATAAACCATATAGTAATCAACTACAAGATGTAATCAACACTACTAGTCACCCCCTAGCACCAATCTATAGTTTCGGTAACAAGATTGAATACAACAAATGAACTAGGGTTTGAGATGAGATGGTGCTGGTGAATATATTGATGGAGATTGCCCTCCCCAAGATGGGAGAGTTGTTGGTGATGATGATGACGATCATTTCCCCCTCCGGGAGGGAAGTTCCCGGGTAGAATCGCTCCACCGGAGGGCAAAAGTGCTCCTGCCCAAGTTCCGCCTCGAGGCGGCGGTGCTTCATCCCGAATGTCCTCCTCTCCTTTTTTCTAGGTCAAAATGACTTATATACTAGAAGATGGGCACCAGAGGTGGGCCGAGGATGGCACAACCCACCAGGGCGCGCCTGGGCTCCCTGGCGCGCCTAGGTGGGTTGTGCCCACCTGGTGGGCCCCTCTAGTAGTTATTTGCTCCAGTATTTCTTAAATATTCCATAAAAATTCTCTGTGAAGGCTCAGCTTGTTTGGAGTTGTGCAGAATAGGTAGCCTGACATAGCTTTTTGAGGTCCAGATTTCCAGCTGCTAGAATTCTCCCTCTTGGTGTGTACCTTGCAAATTATGAGAAAAAAGGCATTAGAATTACTCCAAAAAGCATTATTATGGATAAAAACATTATAAATAACAGTAAGAAAACATGATGCAAAATGGACGTATCAACTCCCCCAAGCTTAGACCTCGCTTGTCCTCAAGCAAAAAACCGAAATCGAAAAACATGTCCACATGCTTTGAGAGAGAGGTGTCGATAAAAACAAAAATACAGACATAGAAGCATCATGTTGATTATTATAACAGCAACAAAATTGAACATAAGACTTTTATCATTGAACTTGCATCATATACTTCCCATGAATTAGTAACAGTCCATCACATAATCAAAGTATAAAGCAAAATCTCTATTAAAAACCAACAAACTACGTTCTCAATCAACTTTGCAACTACAATTCATCATCTTTTCAGGAAGAGCCACGTGTCGGAGCCTTTTAGCAAGTGCACATACTCAACCATCATATAGTCTTATATGATTGCTAGCACTCACCTCGTACCCATGAGCAAAATGTTTCAACCGGACACCTAGAAAGATAGGGGCTTATAGTTTTGCCTCCCAACATACTCACCTCAAGGATGATGTCAACAATAATATCTCATGCTATCTATATTCAACTGGACATATGTGCCTAGATATTTCCTCACCACATCATGCTTGCCAAAAGAGAAAATAAAAAGGAATAGAAGGAAAACTTTGAGTCTTTGCATAAAAGTAAATAGATAAAAGTAAAAGATAGGCCCTTCGCAGAGGGAAGCAGAGGTTGCCATGCGCTTATTTGTTTGCATGCTCAATCCCTTAGTGCAAGAGAACGTCACATTGTATTGCCCCTTAAGATGACAACCTTTATTATGTACTCGCTTTTATTCTTTGTCATCCAAGTTCGTACAACGCTCAATTTTCTCTTACACTAAATGATCTCACATATTTAGAAGCAATTTTTATTGCCTTTTTGCACCGATGACAACTTACTTGAGGGATCTTGCTCAATCCATATGTAGGTATGGTGGACACTTGAAAAAGATTTGGGTTTAAGGGTTTTGGATGCACAAGTAGTATCTCTACTTGGTGCAGAATTTTTGGCTAGCAAAGATAGGGGGCAAGCATCACATGTTAAAGGATCTATGACAATATGACTTTTATGTGAATATAAATATACATAAATCATTAAGTTGTATTCCTTGTCCAACGTCAACAATTTTGGAATATAATATTTTGATGAGGGCGCACACTCACAAAAGATTTCTACGATAGTATATTTATATGTGAATCTTCTCTTCCCTTATTAATTCTTTCATTAGTTGCATCATTGACTAATGCTTTGTTTGTCAATCTCTAATAAAATTTTCTACTTATACTTTTCCTTATGTAGTGCTATCACCTACCATAGGATTAGTATATGATCTTATTGATTTATTCCTTTCTTTTATTTTTTTTCTTCCTTTCTTATTTCTTTTCTTTATTTGCAACATGAAAGTAAAGAAAGCAAAACTCAGACTAACTTTATTATATAACTTGCACACGATTACGAGGATAGATCACTAAGCAGACTCTCAAATAAGAAAGGATCGAACTAACTTTATTTCATCTAAAGCAAAAAAGATCGAACTAAGATAAGTAAAAGCAAAAAGATAGTGGGATGATACGATACCAGGGCACCTCCCCCAAGCTTGGCGGAAGCTAAGGGGAGTGCCCATACCCGATACTCAGTTTTCCTTTGGTGGTGAAGAAGCTTCTTCCTCCTCCTCAGCCAGCAGTGCTTGTGCTGTCACCGGGGATGGATTTACGGTAGCTTCCTTGCCCTTGCCTCCCTTGAGCGTCCGTAAACTCCTCCCTCTTCGTCTCGATCTTCATCAGCCAAGCATTTTCTTCCATGTTGTTGGAGGAGCAGGAAGACGTGATGCCTAGCTTGATAAATCTGACCAGGAACAGCAAGAAAAGAGAACAGAGGATTTCTTCGCGATACGGTGGTTAACAGGTTCGGGAAGTATATATAGAATTTTTATCTTGCAGGACAAGTATACAGAAGAAAAATAGAGTCTGGAAGGTGCCCCAGGTGGGCACAACCCACATAGGCGCGCCAAGCATGCCTGGCGCGCCCTGGTGTCTTATGTCCACCAGGGGACGTCTCCTGGGAGTTTCTTTATTTCCGAAATTCTAAAATATTCCAAAACTAACAAAAAATATTATTGCGGATTTTTCAGAGATCGTTTACTTACCGTATCATGTAGCTCCTAATTTTGACGATTCTGGGGTGTTCCGGAAGGACTCTTTTATGTGTTCTTCCGGTGTCAAAGTTTGGATAATATTACTTTCAACATTGATAGGCGTACCTGAGATATAATGCTTTATTCATTGCCCGTTGACAACCTTTGGGTTAGTGCCTTTGAAATTATTTATTTTGATGGCTCCAGACCGGTAAACCTCCTCGATGACATATGGGCCTTCCCATTTCGAGAAGAGCTTTCCTGCAAAAAAATTAAAATGAGAGTTGTACAAAAGAACATATTCCCCGACTTTGAACTCACGCTTTTGGATTCTTTTGTCATGCCATCTTTTAACTTGCTCTTTGAATAATTTTGCATTTTCATAAGCCCGGGTTCTCCATTCATCTAAAGAGCTAATATCAAATAACCTCTTTTCACCGGCAAGTTTGAAATCATAGTTGAGTTCTTTAACTGCCAAGTATGCTTTATGTTCTAACTCAAGAGGCAAATGACAAGCTTTTCCATAAACCATTTTATAAGGAGACATACCCATAGGATTTTTATATGTTGTTCTATAAGCCCAAAGTGCATCATCTAATTTCTTAGACCAATTCTTCCTGGACCTATTGACAGTCTTTTGCAAAAATTAATTTTATTTCTCTATTGCTAAGTTCAACTTGACCACTAGACTGACGATGATAAGGTGATGCAATTCTATGGTTAACATCATACTTGGCAAGCATTTTACGAAAATCACCATGAATAAAGTGTGAACCACCATCAGTCATTAAATATCTAGGGACTCCAAACCTTGGGAAAATAACTTCCTTAATCATTTTAATAGAGGTGTTGTGATCAACACTACTAGTTGGAATAGCTTCTACCCATTTAGTAACATAATCAACAACAAGCAAAATATGTTTATACCCATTAAAGGAAGGAAAAGGTCCCATGTAATCAAATCCCCAAACATCAAATGGCTCGACAGCAAGTGAATAATTCATAGGCATTTCTTGACGCTTACCAATATTACCTATTCTTTGGTATTCATCACAAGATGAGACAAACTTACGGGCATCTTTGAAGAGAGCAGGCCAATAAAATCCAGATTGCAATACCGTGTGAGCAGTTCTATCTCCAGCATGATGCCCTCCATAAGCTTCAGAGTGACATTTCTGTAGAATTTGTCCCTGTTCATGCTCAGGTACACAACGTCTAATAATACCATCTACTCCTTTATAAAGATGTGGGTCATCCAAAAAGTAATGTCTTAAATCATAGAAGAATTTTTTTTCTTTTGTTGGTATGTAAAGCTAGGAGATAAATATTTAGCAACAATGTAATTAGCATAATCAGCATACCAAGGAGTACTATTGGCAACATTTATTGCAGCTAACTGCTCATTAGGAAAACTATCATCAATAGGTAGTGGGCCATCAAGCACATTTTCAAGCCTAGAAAAGTTAACTGCTACGGGGTTCTCAACTCCTTTTCTATCAATAATATGTAAATCAAATTCTTGTAACAAGAGAACCCAACGAATAAGTCTAGGTTTAGCATCTTTCTTTTCCAGAAGATATTTAATAGCAGCATGGTTTGTGTGAACAGTTACTTTGGAATCAACAATATAAGTTCTAAATTTATCACAGGCAAACACCACTGCTAAAAATTCTTTTTCAATAGTAGCATAATTTCTTTGAGCACTGTCTAGAGTTTTACTAGCATAATGAATAACATTCAATTTCTTATCAACTCTTTGTCCTAGAACAGCACCAACAGCATAATCACTAGCATCACACATAATTTCAAAAGGCAAGTTCCAATCAGGTGGTTGAACAATAGGTGCAGAAATTAAGTCTTTCTTGAGTGTTTCAAAGGCTTCTAAACAATCATCATCAAAAATAAAAGGAACATCCTTTTGCAAAAGACTAGTGAGAGGCCTAGAAATTCTAAAGAAGTCTTTAATAAATCTCCTATAGAAACCAGCATGACCTAGGAAACTATGAATACCTTTGATGTCCTTAGGACATGGCATTTTCTCAATTGCATCAACCTTAGCTTGGTCCACTTCAATACCTCTTTTAGAAATTTTATGACCCAAGACAATTCCCTCATTAACCATAAAGTGGCACTTGTCCCAATTCAAGACAAGATTTGTTTGTTCACATCTCTGCAAAATTCGCTGAAGATTGCTTAAACAATCATCAAAGGACTTCCCATAAACAGAAAATTCATCCATGAAAACCTTAAACCTTTTCACAAAAGTTAGAGAATATAGCAGTCATGCATCTTTGAAAGGTAGCAGGTGCATTACATAATCCGAAAGGCATATGTCTATAAGCAAATGTTCCAAAAGGACAAGTAAAAGTGGTTGTTTCTTGATCAGATTGTAAAACAGGTATTTGTGAAAAGCCAGTGTATCCATCAAGGAAGCAAAAATGTGTGTGCTTAGATAGTCTTTCTAACATTTGATCAACAAAAGGCAGAGGGTAATGATCTTTTCTAGTAGCTTTATTTAATTTTCTAAAATCAACTACCATTCTGTAGCCTATAACAATTATTTATGGAATATGCTCATTCTTATCATTAGGAACAACAGTTATACCTCCTTTCTTAGGGACACAATGAGTAGGACTTACCCATCTACTATCAGCTATGGGATAGATTATACCTGCTTCCAGAAGTTTTA
The DNA here is from genome assembly GCF_002162155.2 of Triticum dicoccoides. Taxonomy (NCBI): domain Eukaryota; kingdom Viridiplantae; phylum Streptophyta; class Magnoliopsida; order Poales; family Poaceae; genus Triticum; species Triticum dicoccoides. Next base: position 233,115,245 of record NC_041391.1, read on the forward strand.
GTATTTCTGTTCTTACCACTTCTTTCATCCTCGGATTTATCCAACGTTGATGATCAACAACTGGTTTAGCATCAGGTTCGATATTAATTTTGTGCTGACATAGAGTGGGACTAATGCCCTTTAAATCATCAAGAGTATATCCAATAGCAGCTCGGTGCTTCCCTACAACTTTCAATAATCTTTATTCTTCATGTTCTGAAAGGTTAGCACTGATAATAACAGGATATATCTTATTTTCATCAAGATAAGCATATTTCAAAGTGTCTGGCAATTACTTTAATTCAAACACAGGGTCACCCTTAGGTGGAGGAGGACCTCCAAGAGTTTCAATAGTCAAATTGTGTTTAAGTAGAGAACATTGTTCAAAGAAGATCTTATCTATTTCATTTCTTTCATGCATATGTAAATCATTCTCATGGTCTAGCAAGTATTGCTCTAAAGGATCAGTAGGTGGCACAACAATAGAAGCAAGACCAATTAATTCATCCTTACTAGGCAAATCTTTCTTATGAGGTTGTTTACTAAACTTGGAAAAATTGAACCCATGAGATTCATCACCAAAGCTAACACCGACAGTTTGTTTCTTACAATCTATTTTAGCATTGACGGTGTTCAAGAAAGGTCTACCAAATATAATGGGACAAAATTTATCTTGTGTGGTGGTAAGAACAAGAAAATTAGTAGGGTATTTTATCTTCCCAGACAAGACTTCAACATCTCTAAGAATCCCAATTGGTGATATGGTATCTCTATTAGCAAGTTTAATAGTAACATCTATGTCTTCTATTTCAGCAGGTGCTAATTCATCTCTAATTTCTTCATATAAGGAGTGGGGAATAGCACTCACACTCGCACCCATATCACATAAACCATGATAACAGTGATCTCCTATTTTAACTGAAATTAAACTTGTATCTGAGCCATACCTTTGATAATATTCCGTCAACCTTGCACACAACTTATCTTCTTGTTGATTTAATCATTTTGTTGTGATGAGTGCACGCTAATGCAAACTTGATACTGACGGTCCATCCAGGATTTCTTTTGCATCCAGACAAGATATTCCAATTTTCATTGCAGTCTACTGATAATTCCATTTTGTTTAGCTGAGTTTCCAAATATATGCATTTCTTGCTGACTCTTCGGGTCTGGTGTCGGCTGACGAGCAACTTTAATAGGGGGAAAATTTGTAACACCGAAGGCCCAAAGAAAGGAACAACAGAAACAACTAAAACATAAGCACACAAGCATTCTACTAAGATAATTAAGCAAGCAATCATCACATATTACTGCTAGACACACAATATGCATGCCTACTTAAGCACACAAATTTCGCGGAATCTCCGGTACTACGATCTAGCATGCTGTGACGATGTGCACGAGGACGGATAAATGTGTGGAAGGATTGGTGTAACAGCGCTACACCAAGTGCTAGCTTAGCCAAGCAGCAACCTGAACTAGCTCGGAGGCGAGGATGTACTCGGTAATCATGTAGTGGGACACGAAGGTCGCAACCATATTATTATCAAGCGGACGGAAAAAGATCCGTACTCGTCCAAGAAACAGGATAGCGGGGAAAAAATGAGGCTGCTGACATTGCCCTTTCTTGATAACTAAGATCATTAAGGGTTGCCAACACGACAAAAGAAAAGAATGATCCGGGATAGACGCATGTCCATCACCGAAATGATAGGCGGGACTGAAGGAAAGACATCGGTGCGATACCTGAGCACCATTGTTGCAAACAGTGTCGGGATCACTTGGCATCACTCTGCTGGGATAGAAATGACACCATACACCGAAAGAAAAAAGGGAACTGGAGAAATGCAAAGGTTGAGCTGTAGTGGATCCGGACCGATGCCAGCTACACTCACCACATAAACCGTTATCACAAATACTAAGGCTATATGCATGCTATGCAACAAACAAGTGTAGCAATCAAGTGCAACAAACCAACTGGGGTCTATACTACCGCTTTCTAATGTTTGCGCAGTCTAGGGCGTCCTACAGCCAGATCTGCTCTGATACCAAGCGTTGTGGCTCCCTGGCTCAGAGAAAACTGGAACGCCCTGTATTCCAGCCCAGAGATCGAGGAGAAGTCTTCTGGAATATGGCACTACTCAGCATAGAACAAACCAGCTTTCTATTATTACACGAATATGAATACAAGGTCTCCGATATTACAATGAATAACATCAGTACGGCGACACTACGCCATCCTCAGTTGCTCTATGCAAGCAGCAGAACAACTCGAAGCAGCGGAACAACGACGAAGGTGGTGAACTCCATTCCGCAGGGACTCTGGCTGGAACGCTTATCCTAGCTCGCACGAACGGAAACCATGACAAGCAAGCAATCAAATACGGCATGACCTGCAAACTGGCATGACACGCCAGGTCAGTACATTGAATGTACTTGCAAGCTCACAATAATCCAGAAGCATTCAAGACAAAGAACATCATGGCAATTACAGGTTAAACAGGAATTAACATGATATCATCAGAATAACATGGCATCATCAACATAAACATGATACGACTAACATAACATGAACATGGCATGAACATATTAATCCGACAATACTAGCATGCAACATAATGACACCATCATGCACCACTTATTCTGCTCGGGTTACTTCGTAACCAACACATGCATCACTTACCAACCTCGGACATCACACGATCATCTCAGGATCAAATCAAGCTTGGTATAAACAATACCGTAGCGATCATTAAATAACCACAAGGAGCTTGACTTTTACCCACGACTCTCGCACAACATCGCGAATATACAACAACTCGGTATCCTCGATACCATAGTGATCCTTACGGCGATCACAACCCGAGCAACACTTGGCCTGTGATCCTTATGGCGATCACAACCCGACCAACACTTGGCCTGTGATCCTTACGGCGATCACAACCCGACCAGTACCTGGCCCGTGATCCTTACGGCGATCACAACCAACTTATCTCACTGTTATTAAGCACCTTATTCTTATTACTGTTGACTCATGGTGGGACCTACTTTCGACTGGACCCTTATCCGCGGGTGCGGCTATAGATAGATTTAATATACACTCTGCAGAGGTTAGTACACTGTACCCACACTACGAAACCCATGGCCTCGCACACCCATTCGGGTGGACGAATGGCGTTCTGACAAAACTGATCTACTGTCATGACACTCTCCCGGCCACTCTGACTCACTCCCCTCTAGGCTGTCATGGGTGGCCCCGTGTCTACCTCCAGACACAACGACCACCGTCGTGGCCAAAACATAAACGATCCCACACGGGGATCCGCCGGCTATAACAACTACGGGCACACAAGGATTATGTCCACCTACCTAATCGGGGTAGCGCGCGCCCATAACCTTCCCTCGTTGGAGCCACCGGCAAGAGGCACGACAATAGAACCAGTTAGGACCGTCCCATACCGGTAAGCGTGGTTGCACTGGTCAGCATCGATTCAGCGGTACCATGATTGAGCCAACATTTGTTCAAGTTCAATTTAATCCGGTTAACTTGAATGCAAATATGCTGAGACATGATAAAATGCATGAACATGATATCAACATCATCATGAGGGTATCACATAAACACCCACCATATCAACAATAAATCTTATCCACTAAGCATGGCATACTGACTAGCATGACCATCTCCAACATCAACATGTACTACTAGCCAGCATAAACATATGAAAGGAAATACTAGTAGGTATAACATGATCACTGAGTACAAGACAATATAGTACCAAAAGTGAACATGCAAATCTGAACATCACCGGAACAACGATAACCATCATTTCAACAAGCAAACATTTAATAAATATTTAAGTGAAAACCATGGCTACTGCATGAATATGATGCAAGTGGGTAATGTGGCTTGCCTGGGGATGAAGAAGGCACCGGGGAGAAGTGCGGTGAAGCCGCGGAAAGATTTGCCGGAAATCGTTCTCTCTCGGAGGGGGCTGAATAAGGGCAAGGGCATAATGGTCATTTTCACACTTTCAAACCATAGTGAAAGTGTGACCAACAGAACAGGCTCGACGAAACAAAGAAGTGGGCTTTGGATTCACCTTATTTGGAGCTACGGATAAAAAAATATAAGGGTTTTACTGCCAGGGACCTATCTATAAAAAATTATTTTACAGTCTGGGCCAAAACAGAAAAATGGAAAGCGTATTTTTGGGATTACGTCTCCACTTACGCTGACGTGGCGTGGACTGGTCAAAAGGGGCAGAGGCGGGGCCGGCTTGTGTGGCTGACGCGCGGGGCCCGCGGGCCCACGTTGCTGGTCAACGCTCTCCTTCTTCTTCCCCGACGAGAACAGAGGAGGGGCGAGGCAGGGGCGCCGCTGGCGTTGGCCCGGCTGGCTCCGGCCATCTCCCGCCCGGCCGAGGCCACTAGCAGGTGCGGCAGCTCCTGGTGCATCCATCCAGAGGGGCGGCGGCCACCGGGGAGAAGAGGAACGGTGACGAGGGGAGGCGGCCCGAGGAGACAGAGGCGGCTCGGCGGAGGTGGCTTCCGGCCAACTGGGCGGTCTTCGGCGAGGCCAAGAGGGCGGGGTGACTCTACGGGAGGTGGGGAAGGCTGTGGTGGTGGAAGAATGGAGAGGGGGCCTCGGCTTCGGCCGAATTTAGGCCGGAGGGGGCGGCGGCCATGGCGGCAATGGCGAGCAGGGAGGGCTCCAGAGGCTCGGGGAAAGGGCTCGGTGGGCTCCAGGGGGAGTGGTGAGGTCGATGCGGCGCTCGGGAGGCCTCGGGGAGGGCCATTTATAGGCGGGGCGAGGAGGTGAGGCCATGGCACGTCCGCGGCTACGTGTCCGTGCTCCAGCGACGGGCACGCGCGGCCAAGGCTCAAGGAGAGGGGTGGCAAAGCGACGAGGGGGGACGCGGACGAGGCTCAGGGGTCACGAAGATGAGGCAGATATCGGGGACAAGCGAAGGAATAAGCCGAGCGCCATTAATGCGTTGTCGGCCATAGTGCTCCCGTGGGCGAGCGTCGGCGAGCGCCGACGAGGAGGCTTCGGGAGGGGAAGAGGGGTCCAGGCGAACGGCGACGACGAGGGCCAGCTGGTAGACACACTCACGAGCGCGAAGGCGACAAGAGGAGGAGGGGCCCGAGCAAGAAGACGCTCTGGGCGCGGCCATTGCACGCCAAAACGATGGTCATCGCGTGCACTGGTGCACACAATGCCACAAGTGATGCCAAACCATGTCTGTGGGTTAGTACCTCCTAGGTAAGTGGTAACTACGGTGGTAACTAGGTGAAAGAGGCTCTGGTTAAAAAGTTAGTGAGCTCTGAAGTTTACTGCAGTAAACTTCACCAGCTCAATGTGATCAACAGGGAATTGCTGGAGCCCAAACAAGATGTCTGGGGTGTTTAGCTATGGAGAGACTATGATCCTGGAGGTTTGGAGGGGAAATGGACCAAGAATGATCATAGTTGCTTTGCAACTGCCAAAATGGTCCAGAAATGAAAATCATGATGGTGCACTCACATGGAGTGTCCACTTGAGCTCAAGTTGGGCAAAGCTTGATCATTTGGTCATATGAAGATGCTGTAAAAAGCTCATGGCAAATGGCCAAGCCAAAATGGCACTTGCTTCACAAACATCTCCTCTGGACAGAAACTTGGATCAATTATGGTGGTCAAATGGATCAATGAAATGATGCCAAATTGGGTGGAGAGTTGTTTTATGGGTATAATAATGATCTGGTAATTTATCAGGATTTTTGAAGCAATATAAAATATACTTGCTTCACAACCTCAAAATATTGCCAGAAACAAAGATTTGCTCCTGTGCTCACATAGATGATTGGATAGGGCTGCAAATAGGTGGAAGGAGTTAATATGAGCACATTAAGGAGTTTGCAAAAGTTCAACTCATTTGGGTACTCCTAGCTAGTACTTCCTTCACAAAGCTTTCTGTTTGACAGAAACTTTGAAAATTCACTGAGGAAGATTTACTAGGAAAATAGATTTGAACTTGTGCATGAGGCATTTATTTGGACATATAAACATGCCCAAAAAGGTTGAGAGTCAATAGGAGAAATATAAACGACACTTCCTTCACAAAGTGCCATTCAGGGCAGAATGGAAAAAGGAATATTGGGGAATTATTTTTGAACATGACAATGAAACGTTTTGACATATTTGATCAAGATATGACCCAAACAATTTTTGAGAATTATTTGAGAATTTTTGGAGTGAGGGAAATATTGGTTGCTTCACAACCTAGGACAATTGGAGTTATTCTTTAACAGAAAAGGAATATTCCCAATAAAAAGAATGTTGAGATTTGGGCTAGGATGGAAATGACAGGGTCTAGGGAAGGATTTGGGAATGACAAGCCACTCTGGAAGCAAAGAAGTGGTCATCTTCTTCAGTTTCCAGGCCACAAAGCCACGGAAAAAGAAAACTCAAGCAAAAACCTCGGAAAAACAAAAGAAAAAGATAGGGCCAAAAATCAGGCTGTCACATTAGATATATAACCAAGCAAAGGAGGTGGAGGTACTACAAGTTCCACATAAGGCTGCTGGATCTAGCTATGTGAATGGCATTGTGGATCTCTGGTAAGCACCATAAAACTTAAATATGTCCATGCTTACACAAACATGCTTGCTAAAAGTAAGTACCACTACAAAAAAATACACTTCCGCGTTGATACATGTTTGTCACAGTAGGTTGCGTTTTTCGTCATGCATGTACATCCATGACGATTTTATGACAGAATCAAGATAGTCATACCTGTGCTGTCGTAAAAGTGTTCCATGACATTACCAAAATTATCATCACGGAAGTGTCCACTTCCATGACAATAAATCGCGCGTCACAGAAGTGCCTTCGTCAAGTGTGACCGACACGTGGCATCCACCATAACGGAAAGCCGTTCAGCTATCAGGTCTGGTTTTGGATTCGATAACCCGTTAATAGCCCGGACCAATGGGGATTTTCCACGTGTAAAATCATCATTGGCTAGAGGAAACACGTGTCAGCTCCCCGTTGGCACAGGTGTCACTCATCCAATGGGCGAGATGCGCTTATGAAATGTTGACATGTGGACCAGCCCAAAAGTGGCCCATAAAGTTTAGATGGGCCGACCCAATTAAAGGGCCACAAGATTTTGGGGTCCATAATGGGCTAGCCCAGCAAAAGGCCCACGAGATTTTGCGGGCCATAATGGGGCGGCCCAGCTAAAGGCCCACAAGTTTTTGCGGGCCATAATGGGCCAGCCCATCTAAAGGCCCGCGAGATTTTGCGGGCCATAATGGGCCGGCCCAGCTAAAGGCCCCCAAGACTTTGCATACCATAATGGGCCGACCCAGCTAAAGGCCCATGAGATTCCGCCGCCCATAATGGGTTGGCCCAGCTGAAGGCCCAAAAGATTTTGATGACACTAGTAGGCCGGCCCATTAACAGGCTGCCATGTTTTGGGTCAAATGTTGGCCCATATTTGATCAGGTCCATTAACAGCCTGCCACGTTCCGGGCCTAATAGAGGCCCATATGAGATCCGGCCCGTTAAAAGCCTCCCACGTTTTGGGCCAAATTATGGCCCAGATTAGGTCCGGCCCTTTGAGAGGCTTTGGGCTAAATTATGGCCCATATCAGATTCGGCCCGCAACTGGACGTTATGCTTTTGGGCCCACTTGATAAAGTGCCATTTAGTAATTCGGCCTAATATTAGTTTCGGCCTGTTAAAGGCCCGTTTAACATTTTGGCCCTATATATATTTCGGCCTGTTAAAAGATCGTCATATAGTTGGGCCTAACTACGGCCCCGTTTGCATCCGGCCTGCTCATAGTCGATAATCTAATTGGGCCAAACAAGGACCGAGACAATTTTGGCCTATTATAAGCCCATGATTTGATTGGCACAATCATGGGCCGGGGTCTATTTCGGCCTGTTGCCGGCCCGTGAGCTGTTCGGCACGTTTCAGGCCCAACCTACTTTTCGGCCTCCTAAAAGCCCATTAAGTTTTCCCGAGAAAATAGGGACCGGTTTACTCGGCCTATTAAAGGCCCGAATCTACTAGTGGGCTAGTTTACATTTAGGCATGTTAACGGACCAAGATGACGGGGCCCATGAAGCGGATCATACATAGTGATTTGCATGATGGCCCGATTATGTACCGTAATTTTATGGTTTGGCCGGTTTACTGCGAAGACAGGATATATATACTGTAAAATAACTGCAGCATCGTGAATAAGAAAAAAACCTAGTCTATACAGTAAAGAAATTATGACATATTACATCCACTGGGCATCAAAGTTCGCCACTATGATAATAAAGCACAACCAGACAGCAGATTACATACACTGGGCATCAAAGATTGCCACCAGTGCAATTAAATACGCCGACAAAATAATATACAAAACCAACAGCACTTCAATAGAGTTCAAGAAAGGTTAGCCCTGCTCGGAAGCTGCAGCACAAGCAGCTGAGCAAGTTGATGAGACTGCACTTGTTTGACACTTATATCCTCCTCACTCTGAAAAATAAACAAGCAGACAGATGACAGGTTTTGCACATATAAGTATCAGTGCTGACAATTCATCACATTTCTTACTAACGAATAAAGTGACACAGTTTAAAATAGCATTAACACAATATGGTATTGTTCAGGTGAAGACATGGCAGGAAATGACATTGTGAAGGAGTTGGCAGCTTCACGACACCACTGGATTACAAATCAAGAACTCATAAGTATCAATGGTAAGTGTGCTGTCAATTTACCCATTTCAGATTGGCAAAATAAGATCACTTGCTCTGTATAGTTTAATTTACATGGCATGAAGAAGGAACTTGGTTGTACAACTGAATAATTAAATTGAGAAGGACAATCTTTTGTTTATGAACTACATAATAAACTATAAACATGCAATTTGATGCAAACACCAAAAATAAACAGCTGTTGCAGTCATGCCTAACCAAATATACACAACAAAGTTTGAAGGCTTGAGAAGGACAAACTTACATTATTGGTGAAGGCAGGCTCTATAAAGCCCTTGTCCATTCTGATGAGGGGGCAATTCAAGAAGTTTACCACAGAATCTTCTTAATAAGCATTGCCTTTATTCTACATTTTGTTAAGAGTAAATATAGATGTGACAATATAAGAAAAAATGGAGAATATTTAAGATAAGATGAAGAGTGATGCTACATAACCAAGTAGCTATAAATGTAAGTATAGCGATATAGGGAAAAGGTATAGCCAAGAGCAATGCAGAGCTAAATTTCTTCGGTACCATCGGTGTTATCCAACCTTATGGTAAGAGTAAATATAGATCTGATGTGTAGAAAATGGAGGGCAAAGGAAAATAAGTTGTAGATTGATGGTACATGAACAACTACCTGTCAATATAAGTACATTGATAAAGGACAACAGGCAAGAACAATGCAGAGCTAAAAAATTTCATTGGCATTGGATATATATTCTACACTAATGTAACCATTCATACAGATCAGATAATTTGGATCAAACAATTGATAAGCAAGCTATCATGCATACTACTGTCACATAATGAACTAGGTATGTATGCAAGTACAGTGATACATGACAACAGGTACTAACAAGAGCAAAGTAGCGAGCAGCATATTTGCGATATCATGTCGTTCTTTTCAAACCGGAATTCTTTTTTGAGCAGATTTCCTGCAAAAAAGATCCGCAAGGCACATGCGGAAAAGTAGAAGTTCAAATTGTCATGCAATATCATAGACAATACCTCATCCTCAGAACAAGACCAGTGCATAACAATGTTTTTCCATTCAATGTCTTCTAAATTTAGCACAGGAGACTTCACCGGAAATCCGTTTATAGACTTGCCATCAAAGTGTGATTTCCTCAGGTACCGATACTACTGCAAGGCTTCCTTGAAAAGCGCAAGCAAGCTTTGCTCGTCATGACCATCCAGATTGACCCTCGCCTACTTACAACAATGTAATGTAAATCATTGATGTGTTCAATCAGCAGAAAACAGGAAAATAATCACCATGAATAATAGCACTTACATGTAAGTGGTACAGGAAGATGTGAAAATGGTGTTTGTCTTCACTATAATCTTCCCATGATGGGAATATATGCACGTAGTCCCTAACAACATTGAAAGCATTGTCTTTTAAACTAGGAATAACTGGAATGGGGTTCCAATCTGCAGGAATTGGCCGTCTCTGCAGTTGGGATAGGTCTTTGGCCGGTGGACTTGCTGTACTTTTTGCTGGAGTGGGATTTTTCTATGGTACGGCTGGTGCTATGGCAACTGAAATCGGTATACCTTTTGCTGGAGTGCAGGTCCTGTGTGGTGGGGCTAGTGGTGTGGCCAGTGAAGTATGGGTATAGTCTGCTGAAGTCGGTCCTACGTTTTTTGTCACTGGTTGTACAGCCAATATAAGTGGGGTGTTGTCTGATTTCTCCGGCACAACCACGTTTTTCAATGACTTTGCTGGTGCTCCTTCAGGTTCGGCAATCACCCTCTTCCTTTTTGATGTCTGATGCACAAGAACAACATTTGAGTGAAAAAACATGGTATGATGACAGATGGAATATGTATTGATAATGGATGGGCATGGCATCTCAACATATATGATGAGTAAACTAAGCAGATGGCGGTGCAACAAAGTAGAAGAACTGCAAGACAACATATGCAAGATACGTGCAATTATAAAACCTTGCCAAATTATAACAGGCACCTTGATGGGTGAACATGACAGGCCATCTGCCTTTGACTCCTCGAGGTTAGAGTAGTCATTAGGATCATATTCTGAACAAGAATCTACAGGTGGGGAGCGGATGAGTTTCATTGCATCTAGAATGGCACTCAATGCCTTGGTGCCAATTTTGTAAGTCATTGCAGTGTTCCACAATATTCTTCTGATGCGCGGATTCTGATATTCACTGTAATTACGTATAATATCTGAGAACCATGAAAAAATAAATAGTTGTGAGATTATCTTTGTAATGCAGATGATATTCTAATATAGGGGCACCCCTGTAAACACTTGTGTGCTATCACTGGATTCTGATGAGAGAGCTCATGTATGCTGTAATATGGTGCGTGCATTTCTATAATCTGGCACAAGTACACAAAAAATAGGCTCCAGAAGTAAGGATAGTTGGCAGATGAAAGGTTCATAATATACTGTATAGAGAGTTTATTGCCAAACCATGATAACAAGAGCACACAACAATTAGGCAGATCATAGTGTACATAATAGGGGTACACCATAACCACGATATATAAATTGGGAAAGTGGAATTGGCTTGAAAATACGGTGTTGTATTGCCGCAAGTAATTGAAAGCCTATCGATCACGTACAGGCCAGCTCTATCAGCTGTTGACTATAGATGTCTCTGTGACCCTTCCTGACAAGGAACATATTGTACGTACTAAATACAGAATAAACAAAGAGGAACATGTTAAAGAACAGAAGAGGAAGCACATTCTTGAGGTTCCGCTTCATTGCATACAATGTTGGTTGCCCACTCATGATGAATCATAGCGCCCAAAGAAATGCAATTCCATGCTGTCTCTCTATATGTGGCAATTTTGAACAAGAGTCATTAGGATCATATTATGAACAAGAGTCAACAGGTGGGGAGCGTATGAGTTTCATTGCATCCAGAATGGCACTCAATGCCTTGGTGCCAATTTTGTAAGTCATTGCAGTGTTTAGCTTCAAGAGTGGAATGCTGCTAGTGCGACACAAAGCAGCTACACAGATCATAGTGTAGATATAATGCGAAAACCTTAAGCATTAGAATAAAATCAGCAAAGTGGAACTTGCTGGAATAGATGTGCTAGTATTGTCGGTACGGCTAGAAAGGCTTTGGATACCAGCTCTCTTCAAGTGAAGGTGCGGTACTGTTAATATCAGTGTAACTCTCAAAGGCGACACAGCTCCCCGCATTTCCTTGCTATTCTTATAGGATTCAAGTGGGCGGGCCACTACAAATCCTATTCCTATGTTTACAAAATCCTACGAATCAAAGAGGCTCAAAGTGTCCATCACAACCGACCGTATAGACCCCTACACTGCAAATGTCCCTTCTCATCTTCAGTACAAGGAACATACTGTACTACTATCATACTCCCTCCATTCCAAAATATAAGTCTTGGTAGAGATTTCCACTATGGATCACATACAGATGTATCCAGATACATTTTAGAGTGTAGATTCACTCATTTTGCTTCATATGTAGTCCATGGTAGAATCTATACAAAGACTTGAATTTAGGAACGGAGAGAGAGTACATATTAAATAAGAACGGAAGAGGAACATGGTAAAGAAGAGCAAGAAGATTTTGGATAATAAAATGTTGGTTGCGCAGTGCCCACACATGATGAACCAGAGCACATTAAGAATGCAACTCCCAGCTGTCTCTCGACCATTTCAGGCGATTGGATGAAGATCCTACGTCTCCTAACCCTTCTTCTACCTCGTCTCTGATTCTTCCCATACAGAACAATGCACGGGCCGCCGGCCGGACTACCGGCCCCCATCGCCTGTGTTCCTCCGCCACCCCCACCGCCCACCCCCGCCCCCACCCGCGTCGAGTTTTCTTCATTCGGCGAGGCCCCGCAACCACCCGAGCCCCTTTGTTCGCACCGGCGAACTCCGGCGAGCTCTGAAAAATCAACTGACCCAATTTTGAAATTTATTCTATTGTGATTTAACTAGTGTGGAATATAAAAGGGGAAAACCATAAGCATTGGGAGTATAATGTTGAGCGTGCCATGGCGGATCTGAAGGTGCAAACCAGACAAAGGCAACTTCACAACCAAGACAAGAAATTAGAGTAAAGCAGTGGCGATCTATTTTCTTGCTGTGATAAATAAGTTGAGCATATACAAAAGAGTACCGCCTCTGGTGCGTCGCCGTGTATGCATCTGCTGAGAATTTGACGGTGCTGCGGTAGCGATGGCAGTCGGCGGCGTGGAAGAAGATCTAGGAGGGTAGACGGTGGCAGCAGGGCACGGTGGACGAGATGGTCGTAGGAGCGGCGCCGGCAAGGTGGACAACGGCGCAGATGAAGTGAGAGGACGGGATGCAAGGATCCCGGTCCGAAGCCATGGATGAGAGAGGTCGATCTCTTGTAATGGACGGCGGCGCCGGGGTATCAGCTCTGGCATGGTGGAGGAGGACGGTGGTGGATGGGGTAGCGGACGGAGGAGGCTGGGGTGGAGAGGGTGTTTTGGCGCCCACGGAGTACGAATGGGGAAAAGGGAGGTAGAGAGGAAGGGGGAACCATGTATTCAGGGCGCACTTGTCTCAAATGCGAGGAAATTTACAAACTTAACCCCCGTTTCAAATTTCCTACATCGCAGCAATATTAGTCGGTTGGGGATAGGACAGTAATCTCGCTTACACCGAATATTTGCCGACGAGAGTTTGTTTTTGGCGCCCATCGTGTATGAATCGGGGAGGGAGTCGATTTCGGCTGAGGACACACTGTGTTTTGGCGCCCACCGTGTATGAATCCGGGTGAGAGGCGGTTATGCCACGTTTGGGTGAAATTACAAACCTACCCCTATTGAAACCTATAGAAATCCAGCAGATAGGCTTTGCGTGGCAGGGATAGGCAGTAGTAATTTCCATCTCGCAGATTTTGGTTTCGGGCGGTTACTGCGACTTTCCCCGCTTCGTTCAAATTTTGCAGAGTGCACGTTTACCGTGCCAACTCAATTTGAATCCCGTTTGTATTCTATTTTTCTCGGGCGGGATCCATTTTCGATTGGAATTAAATTCTATATACATCATTTTTTATATATACTTTCAAAAGCACAACACCATTTATACATAAATATGGTTTACAAATGACATGATCTCAGATTCATAAGGTTGTATCCATCAATTTGGATTTTCAAATATTTGAAACCACTTTATGTTGAAATCCAATGTATGCATTCCTTGCTAACTGTCTCCAATTAATGTGTGTTTCATGCGGGGTTTTGTTTACTTCTCAAACATGTATAATGTGTTTCACACACGCAACATATAGTGTAATCCCGTTTAGACATTAATTGCATATAAACCATGCATTGTTTGTAATTAAAGAATCTATGGATCACCAATATTGATAAACTATATAACATTACACGTGTGCCCAAATTCAAATGAATATGCATGTTTGATACACCAATTTGCGTTATGATATTATCGATGTCGTGATCTCCAGTTTAAATATTTGAATCCCCTTTAATCCAGATATTCGTCTCATATAGCTATCACTCATGCTTATATAGGACTATCTCTCTGGACCTATACGCGTTCATCGTCTCTCAGGTATCTCTCGCGCTACCTGTATGTTGACAATGATCTTTTATCTTCGTAACACATTGACGATACTCTCTCCCTCGACCTTCATCACTCTATCTCTCTAAGTATATCTCGCTCCCTGCTATTGTCTCTAACTATGATTCTCCATGTGGAATCTCTTTCTCTCACACAAACACAAAACTTTGTCTCCCGGGGTCTCATTTCTCTCTACTATTCCCCTGTGTGCCACTCGCACACCCCTCATACAGAGATGTCTTTCGCTCCTTAGATATGAGAACCTACGACTCTCCCTCTTAAATATCTCTTTCTCACACACAAACACAAACTCTATCTCCCAGGGACTCATATTTCTCCACTGTTCTCTTGTATGTCGCTCACACGCACTCTCTCTCCCTAGAGATATCTTGCGTTCCCTCATATGTCTCTCTAGCTATCACTCTCATTGTGAAATATCTTTCTCTCTCGCAGACATAAAACTCCGTATCTCGGGATCTCATTTCTCTCTGATATCTGTTTGTATGTGACTCACATGCACCCTCTCTCTATCTCTCTCACACCCACACACATGACTCAGCCTTCTGATCCACTCGACTCCTATCTCTAACGCACACTAGCTAGCATCTTTATCTTTCTATTTATCTATTTCTCCATCAACCTTCTTTCTCGCCCTCACTCTTGCTTCCTATCACGCACACTACATATGTTTCTCTCTACATGCAGTCAAGTGCCCTCTTTTTATCTTTCTCTCACACACACATATATAGCTTCACCCTCTGAACCACCCGGCGGTCATCTCCAACACTCAAACTAGCGGATGTCCCTCTAGCTAGCATCTCCATCTCTATATTTATCTGTAGTTTCTCCGTCAACCTTTCTTTCTCGCATGAAGTCTTGCTTCCTATCACCCACACTATATATGTCTCTCCATACATATGCATTTATATGTTGGTCTCTTTTGCACAATCGTTGTGCCTCACTCCTCTGCTCGCCATAGATGCATGCTCCAGCCCACGCCACTATCTCTTAAAGACAAAAACACATGCTCAATTGTCGGACCTTCTTCCCTGCATTCTGACATGCATGCATATTGTCATACCGATCCGTCTCTCCCATGTCATTAATCTTATGACTTATGTCTTCTTTCTTTTATCTCGATCATGCATGCGCGCACACGCACACACATCCCACGTATACATTAATACCTCTCACACATGCACGTTCAAGGTCTCTATGTCTCCATACGTAGTTAATTACCCTCAACCCTAACGCCACATCGAATCGTTCTCTTCTTGTGTGCACATAACTTCCGCCTGGATGGGTAAAACACACACTCACACTTAACAATCTCCTTCTAGCTACCCCCCTCTCACTCTTCCCCTATATCCCCGAAACCAATAAGACCATCCCTTTGTTTAATTCCCGCCTACATGCACCATCGATATATAGTAGTCTTCCTCGGTGTCTCTCGAACAAACATGTTCTCTTGATGTCGACACCTCTCACGCGCACACACCTTCTCTTCCCTCTCTACGGGCATTTTCTCTCTCGCACCCCATCGTTGGTGGCCTCTGCCATGCACATCACCTCTCTATGATGAAGCCATGCACACTTAAATTACATCCGCCACCGAGGACCCCGCGACACACACACACACACAAACACGCATGCACGCACGCACACCCACCCCCCCCCCCCCACACACAAACACACACACACACACTAAGACTCTATCTCTCTCTCACACACACACACTAAGACTCCATCTCTCTCTCTCTCTAACACACACACACACACCACACACACTAAGACTCCATCTCACACACGCATGCTCTAGGCAAAGCATTTGTTCCTACCACCCTTCATCCAACCTTACCCGTATGATAAACAATCACCTTAATTTACTTGTATAACATGGACAAATTCCACTTTACTTTAGTAGTCAGCAAACTTATCATCTGTACCCTTATAAAAAAACGAGTTGGCGATGATGGTGTGCCTGCCATCTTGTAATATAGACCGTCTGATATATATCTAACGGATAGAAAGCAAACTATGATAATTATACAAAAGATACCCGCACCTATCTCCACATCCTTATCTCCCACAACCTCATTGCTCGGCAATTAAAAAAGGAAGTCTCTAGAACAATCTAGCATGGTGGCCACTGCCGCCTGCCGGCGCCGTCCATCCCCATGCCTCCGCCCATTCCGACCACCAGTCACCACCATGCTCCACTCCTCCTCACCTTATCTCTCATCTTTCATCTTTTTGATGACATCCTCGAGATACCAGTTTTCCGATAAAATTCTTGAGATATCATTAGTTTTTACACATGGGATTACTCCTGCATGGGTCAATCACAATAGGTGTTTTGTAAAAAAAATGCATATTGATGTTCTGTGCAATGCACGAGCATCTTGCTTGTAATTATATAACGCAAATCACGAGCAGGAAGTGACATTTTTTTACACAACCACGTTAACATGGCCACGTAAATCACTAGCTAAAGTAAATACCATTATACTTATATCCCGATGCAAAAGGTTGAGTACATGTCTGAAGAGTAGAGTCGCACACACGCACTCTGTCTCTCAGAATCTCTCTCTCTCTCTCTCTCACACACACACACACACCAGTTACGTGACGCCCACTTAAGCAGACACATATGTTACAATTTGTGCACCCGCGGGTACACGTGATGCTGCGCATTTATTTAAGTCGGACGGCGAACCCAAACAGTAGCTGCATTCATTCCCCTCCCGCCGCCTCTTCTAGTCCACTGTGGAGATGATTGGTTGATTTTATATCGCTGAATAATATTAAATATTATGAGTGCACACGCTCCACCACGAGGTTCCTTCCTCCTTCTCGGTCGTCGGGAATTATGTTCTTCCACTCTATTTTTTACGTGAGCTTTGTTCATCCTTTTGCCAACACGCGAGACATCTAGCATCAAGGTGCACGTGTTATGCAAGGATCGTTCCATCTATATGAAGAACACGTGGGACTGGAACTACGAGACAGACATGTAACTAGGAGTGGACGTACGAACCTGAGTAATGTAGCGCAGTAAGTGAAGTAGAAAGGCACAATTGGTATGAACATGTGTGTCATATAGGGTGTGTTTGGTTGCGTTCTCGTCTCAGCATAGTTGTTCCCTCTTCATGCATGCTCAACTCAACACTCCTCTTCATGCATGCTCTCTTCATGCACGCTTCTAGTGTATTTGTGCTAAACTAGTGTGGACTCATGCACCCTCCATACACTCTACCAACCACCCAAAAGTGGGTCGAGAAGGGAACTCTTGGGCGGCATTTGTCTCTTAATATGTACTACCACTAAATGTTGTACGTGCAATGCACGGTGATGTTATCGAGTACGTGCCTAAGTACTCTACTACTACTATATTAGTTGGAGGCACATATTAACTTTTATATTTGTTTACGTGTATGCCCCGAGACCTTCCAACTAGACATGTCTTTCTCTCCAGGTCGCACTTTGTATCGTTCATACAACTAAGTACTACTACGTGTGGTCTCCGACCCAGAAGTGGAAGAAGTGGAGATGCTCTACCACGCTGTTTTTTTTTTGCGCTGGGCTCTACCACGATGTTCATGTCCCACTCCTTTCGCTGACGTGTAGGACATCCAGCACGTGCCGTGTTTGTCACTCTTCATCGTAAGAGTTGAAACGCTAGCATTCATCAGAAATAAAAAATAATTGTAAATCAGCAGTGATACTATTTTTTTAAGAACCAATCAGCAGTGATACTATACCACGCGGTTTCCTTGCTCCTCGGTATCAGAAAGAATACTTCTGTTCGCCAACATGTGGGACGTCGACCATCCTGGTCCACTTGCCATGCAGCAGAACTCCAAGGGAGAGTCACCCCGGTCGTCGCGCCGCAGTAACAATGACTAATGAGCCGTCAAATCACAGGCCCACTCCCCACTTTGAAGTTGCTCGGACAAAGGAACCATCATGACTTCGTTGAATTCCGCTTCTTGAAGAAAACTATTGTACCAGCAGTACTGCTAGCTACAGTAGTTACTCCAACAGAGGCCTCCTTTCGTTCACAGGATAGGAGTTTTATAGGAATATGAAAATCATAGGAAGTGAGATGACATGCATCTCAATTCCTATAGAGAAAGAGATGCCATTTGATGCATAGGATGGGAATTTTTTTCATTTAGTCTAGGCTAATGTACTGGTAATTTGCTCTAAAAACTACAGTAGTAACTAGTAGTACTGGTACATGCTCGTACTCAGACACAGACACACACACTAACTACTAGTACTACTACTTCTCACATGCTGGCCATACGCCATTGTTCTCCTTCCCGGCTTTGTCGGCGACACCCCACCATGCTTGGATCTCCGCCGACCTCTCTGCAGTAGCGCGTGCGTCCTCTTCTTTCTTGCGGCAGTGGGCCTATCTTTTCTTGAGTGCTTTCTGACTTTTCCGCTCCCTCTGTGCGGCTTTGGCCGCCTCTTGCTCTACCGCCCATTCGTCCTTGGCATCTTCAAATTCCTCCCACATAGGTGTGAGGTCGCGAGCGGTGATGAACTCGGCACAGCGGGATGCCATCGCTTCCCTACCATTTTGTGTGCGGTCGTGGGTGGCGAGGAACTCGGTGCGGCGGGATGCCATCGCTGCCTTACCAGTTAGTGTGTGGCGTGGTGGCGTGAACGATGCTTGGTGAGAGCTCTGGGGTGGAGTGGCCGAACAACCGTATATTGCATTGGTTTGTCAAGAGCTCAAGGACAGAAGACGAAGGAAATTTGGATTCCCCTTCAATCCTGGTCATTTATTACCGAGTAAAATGCATTGGCGGTCATTGAACTTGTCTTGATAGCTCACTTTGAACATTGTATACGAGATATGGTGATTATACGGTCACTGGCTCAGCGTATAGCTCCGTATTTGTCTGGTTGACCAGTCAAACAGTCCGCATGCGCCTCATCAGCTCGTGTTCTTTATCTATCTACGCGGGCCTACCTGTCAACGGAGAAAGAAATATTGTAAAAACCAAAATTATGCGTATGTGGGGAATCAAACCACGGACTCGTCGCTGCAACGCACCCTCGTCAGCCAAATGAAAATGAAATGCTTTGCGTCAGACACTCACGCTCATGCTGTCAAAGCATGCTAATGCATGCACGTCGCCCTCTAAATCAAAGTCCTGCTCATGGCGCAACGCAAACGGCGAGCCCATCACCTGTGCGCCTCGGCGGTGCCTGACATTACTGTTTAGACGTTTGATGGAGGCCTACGCGAACGCCGAGCATGTATTCACCTGGCTCAACACCAACGGTCATACTCGGAGCGCCTTTCTCATGTATATCGTCCATCACAATGACAATCTATAAAACAGCCTAGCTAGAGAGGGCACTATGGTACAGAGTATGTACTATCGTGAGTGACCGATCTTAGTGCCACTGCACACGAGTGTGTGTCTAATCGATCCGATCATTATTCGTAAGTTATGCATGGTTGTGTGGTGTCTAATTGGGGTTGTCCAAGGCTAGCTGGCGACAAGAGCGGTTGTCAATACGTGTCGCATATGCTTCAAAGGCTCGTCATCCATGAGTTCACACTTTACCACCACACCAGCGTCTAACCGCCATGGCCTACCGAAACCCTTTCCATCGCTAGCGCGTGCTTACCGCCTGAAACGGTCACCGTCTCTCCAGAACGTCAATACCACATTCACCAGACTTAACTGCAGGTGCAGTTGGTGTGTCACTGACATGCGGGCCAGATGCCCGTTGGGCCCACATGTCAGTAACCCAATGCATCTGCAGTTAAGTCACTGAAGCAGCATCCGCATTCACGCCCGACGAACCTACTCCGGCGCCAGCCGTCCATCTGTCTGTCGCGGCTCATTGCCATTCGCCCGCTATATTAACTTGAGCCCCAGCTCCCAGCCATAGCCAAAAACCCACACTTATTCTCCTCCGATCCCTTCCTTCTGTCGGTACCACTCCAACCATGGCCTCCTAGCGCTCCAAAGCTCTCTTGGACGTACTGTCGCAGGAGCAGATGAGGGACATCGGTGGCTCCGCTCAGGGCGTGCTCCAAAGCTCTCTTCGACATGCTGTCGCGGGAGCAAACGAAGGAGATTGCCGGCACCCCACCCCCGATCGCCTTCCGCCGCCACGACCACAAAGCCGGCATGTGTGCGCGGGCGCAACCGGCAGCAAGGAAGAGTAGTACACGGTAGGTTGCCGCCGCTCTGGTCCCAGGAAGGCCACCGCTACTCCACTCAGTCGACGCCAAGCTTGGTGGGGTAAACATCGGCGGCCAATTAGCCGCTTGACAGCGATGTGGAGGCGGAAATCTTCAGAACCTTGTGCTCCGGAGAGGAGGTTATCGAGGCGGATGAGGAGGAGGCAAAGGCAATGGCCGGCTTTCTCGGGTTCATGGCCGGACATGGTGGTCGGGCGCCGGCGATCGTTTAGATTAGGTTTACAGTAGGTTTTAGTACGGTTTGTGCGAAATATGTAATGAATTTCGTCCAGTTTTTAGGAAAAGTTTTCGAAATGTAATGAATTTCATCCGGTTAATTTGAAATTTGCTTTGTTTGCATGAATTTCGTCCGGTTAGTTCATATATTTGTCGAAAGGTATGCGGGCAGCATTGGATGGCATCCATCAGTGTCCTTAGATAGATGCCGGTGTAAATTTGTGGGCTAGCGCTGGAGATGCCCTAACTATCATGCTATAATCGCTAACAGTGCTCCATTATTTGGAAGGGAACAATTATCCCTCGATCAAAATCAGATCCGCGGTGTTTCGCACTCCTCCCGCGTAAGAGTGTAAACTCTTGCTTACATAAAAATGGAGCAAGTGGACGGCACTGTAGCACGTCATATCACTCAAACTAGCCCGCCTAACGAGCGGGAAAGCACCGCCCTTGTCATTTTGTTCTGGATTTCTATCGATCGATCGCACGAAAATGTTAAGCTTTGCAAGTTCTAAAGGAAAAGGCGTCACACTTACGACTCGTACGCGTCGCACCCCCGACAGTCCGGCTCGTACACCGCTCACCAGAGGGGACACGCGTTGTCTTGCAATTTCACTGACATGTGGGACTATAATTGAATAAACCATCAATAGTCGAAATCTAATCGCTCGGCGGGCATCGGCTGAGAAGAGAGAAACGGGGGAGGGAGAAGAGATCGCCCGCCCCGCCGCGCACGGACTCCAAGAAATATATGGTGATAAGGTGGGCCATGCTGGAGTCCGGACCACTTTCGGAGCCCGCTCTGACCGCCCTGGCCCCTCAAGACGCCAGCTGCCCGCCGCATGCATGCATAGCAAGTACTAAAAAACTGGGCTATAAGCCCGCTTATGTGGAGGAGAGAGAGGCATTGACAAAGTCAAGGAGTGGGCTCTACAAGAGCCCGTCTCTACACGTGCTCCTAGGTATAATTTTTTTTTCTAAAAAAGGCATAAAAAACAATTCTGTCTAAAAAAGAAAGGTAAAAACATTTGAGAGGAAATAGACAGAGAGAAAGTGAGAAAAAGTTGTAACCTTATAGCCAACCTTATAGTCAACAGTATGGTAGCATTACATGAGGAAGGAGGGAGTGGTGCACATACCAAGTTCACTGGGCTGCCGTGTTTCACACTCCTCTATCGTAACAGTGGAGACAATAGATTTCATCAAAAATAAACAATGAATACTCGTTGCTCATCCTCTATATCGGAAAGAATACTTTCATTCGCCG
Source organism: Triticum dicoccoides (assembly GCF_002162155.2). Lineage (NCBI taxonomy): Eukaryota > Viridiplantae > Streptophyta > Magnoliopsida > Poales > Poaceae > Triticum > Triticum dicoccoides. Next base: position 233,137,263 of record NC_041391.1, read on the forward strand.
ACATGTGGGATGTCGACCATCCTAGTCCACCTACCATGCACAAAATTATCCTGGTCTACCCCGGTCGTATTGCAGGCCCAACCTTTCCCATTGTAAGTTGTTCGGAGAAAGGAACCATCATGACTTCGTTGAATTCCGCTTCTTCAAGAAAACTTACTATACCCGCAATACTGCTACCACACGCGAAGACTAGACGGCACTGTACCACGTAATATCACTAAAACCCACTAGGCCAAACTAGCCCGCCTAGGTCATCTATTTTGGAACGGAGGGAGTACGTCTCTGCACTGCTATGATTTCGTGTTGTACGTCTCTGTACTTTTGCTACGATTTTCCTACCCTATAAACCAAATGAGGCCTAAATGTATCTGTGTCGACTATTGTCTGATCAATCGCTAAGCCTACAATTTTAGGAGCTAGGGCTATTGGTCGATCGACGACGGATATGTATAAGCGTACAACGAGCTCATCAGCCCCAACATTTCTCTTCGGCGAGTGTTTTGCAAGTACTATATTTCGCACAGTATCTAGCCTACTAACACCAAGAATCATCAAACAAGCCCTGCTGATATGATAAACAGTTCAAACTTACATTTAAGCATGCCATATATTACATCAAAAGCTGGTGAGGATACATCTGTTTCCATAACTCTGAGAGGGTTCGCATGATTCACTATCAAACAAAAGTAGCAAGTACCACCCATGCAAGACAGTGCACTAGCCCTAAGATGGTTTGATAACACACATTGTTTTGGTAATTAAACACAGGGCAATGCAAACTACCCTAAAGGATTAGTGTGACCAACTATTTCTTGTCATCGATCTCTCGGGCAATGACCACAGCACGGACAGCGGCATGGGAATTGATCTGTGGGGTGATGTCCATAGGACTGACCGCAACATCGGAATCGATCTCTGGGGCGACGTCCATAGGATAGACAGCAGCATCGGAATCGATCTCCAGGGCGATGCCAACAGGACAGACCGCGACATCGAAAACGATCTTTAGGGCGTTGTCCACAGGATGGGCCGCGACATCAGAATCATCAAGGATGTCCACCGGCACCTGCACAACCCTAACATATTAGCAAGCACATTGCAAATAATCAAAAACCACAACTATGGTAATAAGCCATTATTTTTTACCTTGTGCAGCTCACCGGGGGATCACATCCCTCCGGGGGCCATCTCCTCGTCCTCGATGGGGGCCATCACCTTGCTAGGGGAATACTGCTTCTCAACGGCGACTATCTCCTCAAACTCGACTTGAGCCTCGCATAGGTGTCCATCAGAGTTTCTGGGGTAGGCACGGTGCGGTCCTTGCTGTTCTTCCAACTTTCTTTAAGGAGTTAGTCTGCCAACGTCATCAACTCTTTGGCCAGTGCTTGTTTCTTGGATTTCTTCGTATCCATGGGTTGGCCCGCCAACATGGTCAACTCGTTGGTCGGTGCTTGCTTCCTGGAGATCGCTATCTCCAGTGGGTTGTCTGCCAGCAACTCTTTGCCTAGTGCTCCAGGATCCATCAGTGAACTGACAAACAAAAAGCAATCGAAAGGAAACCACAATTGCAATGAAAACGGGAAAATAATAGGCTGTGAGAATCGGTCGGTGCTTCGCAAAAATAAGATTCTTGGAATTAAAATATAGCAACATTACTGATTCGCCCACCTTTCCTTCGTCGGTACAGAAGAAAAATAGCAGAAGTGAGTAGCCTGGAGTGAGGTTTTCTTCAAGAAAGGGAATAAAGGGCTTCAACGAGCGTTCCAGTGAAATGATGGTTGCTTCGTCCAGTCAAACTTGGAGGCCACTTTACCACTGCTGGTAAAGGTGTGGGTTTTGTGATATGACGGGTCATGATGGCCACACTGGGGTGACAGGTGAGTCTCGACTGTAGCACCTCGCTGTGATTTGGTGGATGGCATGCGGGCCCGGATGCTTTGATGTCCTGCATGTAGATAGAGCGGCTAGTCATATAGGAGTGCTCAATATTGTGCACCGCGACCAAGGCGGAGAGGAAAACAAGATAACTATGTAATTAATGCATGAGTTTAATTAGGGTAGTTTTGTAAAGTACAAGATACATTCCTCCAATCGCAAAATGCCTTGGTTCATGAGATTTGAGATTTGAGCCCTATAAACCGGAAGGGAGGGAGTACTGCACACGGTGTAGTCTAGTCACTTGTTTTTTTTGACACGAAACAAGGAACTTTATTGGATGATTGATATACGGTTACATTCAGCTGGTCACTTGTTGAAATCTCTAGAAAGGCAAATACTCCTTTCCCGTTTACAGGGCTATACTACTCCCTCCGTCTAGGTGTGTAAGTCATCTTACGAAAACCAAATAATCCCAAAACACTTAGGCACGGTGCATTAACTTCTACCTTGTTTCTTGTTTCTTGACATATCAACCAATAAGAGATGAGAGGTGTGCATGCTTTTAATGACTTGAGACTACCAAACACGACATGTAGTGGCTAGTTCATTGCATGCAGTGCTATTCATTAGCAAATAAACATTGGTGACCCCAGGAGGAAACGGTGCTAAGCGCGTGGACCTATGCAGAATGACTATCAACCAATGGATGATGGAGTTTAATTGTTAAACACTTCGATGAGGGAAGCTTAGCTAAAATTCAATGACTTACTCACCTAGACGGAGGGAGTAGCAAGTACTAGTACTACTACAATAGTGGGCTCAAATAGCAATTTTGTCTCATGCAAGAGCCTGGCTACTATATGCGTGCTCCAAGGCACCGCACCACGCGAGCGTTCGCAACTGCCATGTTCGGGTTGCGCCTGGCTCTTCGCCTCTTCGAGAAGACGAATAATGATGTTACTCCTACTTCTACAGTATCGAAACCACTACTACATGCCCGTCCACCTCGTGTGGGAGGGATAGCGTGTAGCGAAAGCTTCTACTAGTCCTGCCAGCCACCACGCTCATGCGCGAGGGAGGGACGCAGCTTCATTGACTTACTGCTCCTGCCTTTGCGTCTATGACAGGTGGGCCCAATAGGTGGTTGGCCCACCTGTCATGCAGCCAAAGGTAGGTGCAGTTAAGGCACCGGAGCTTAGTCCGCGAGGGAGAGGGCGTTGTAGTAATCAAACTTCTCGGTCTTGTACGAGTTGACGCGACACGTCAAAGCACTGCACTCGATATAAGTCTTTTTACACATTTCAAATGGACTACAACATACGGGTGTATGTAGACATATTTTTCTTCGTATGTAGTCACTTGTTGCAATCTCTAAAAAGACTTATATTTGGAAACGGAGGGAGTACAACGCATGCATGCATGCTGTGACTTTCCTTTTGATACTTGCATGTGTTGATTTGATGCACCATGTCAAATTTTGACTATAAATTTAACTAACCAAATTTTCATGCATGTCACAAAAAAATACGGGGTTGTTTGAATTGTGACTATGTTTGTCTTATGTTGCCACATTATTTTTCCCACACTTTCCTAACATGAGTTGCTCAAATTGTTAGACACACTTTGGCTTGCCTAAGGGAATCTTGCCACAATTTTTGTGTCTATGACATGTGGAGTTCACTGCTGATAAAAAAAATTCTTGTCTTAGGTGTGGCTAATAAAAAAGACTTATATTTAGGAATGGAGGGAGTAGGAAATATAAATAATAATGCATGTTGGGGCAACCCACGTTTCCGCTAATTTTAGCCGTGGGCTTGTTCACAATTTTTATGAGGGGGTGGTTGCTCATTTAATGGAGGGACTTGTACCAGACTTGAACGATACAAAGTGCGACCTTGCACACCGTAACACCACTTGGAACAAGCGGGAAGTACACAATTTTAAACGATTATTTTGATGGAGTGAAAAAGGAAAACTACCCCACTATGTATATATAGGCCGGAGCCTCCGCGCTTGCTTGCTAGGGTTGCTCTATTCACACACTCTCATACTCTCCAGATCTAAACAAGATAGGGGTGGTAACACTGTCTTTCTCCCTTCAAAAAACACTGTCTTTCTATACTCACCGCTGGTTACAGATCCGGACGTATCCCCCTTCGCTGGTGAAGGGAAGGAGGGGCAACGTTTAGGCCGTCGTCGACAGCGAGGGAGGAGACCCATTGCCGGCCGCACCGTTATCTCTGGCCGAGCACCGGCGCGGGAGGTCCTCCGATCCCTTCGTCGTTGCCTGTGGGCAGATCCGGCCTCCCGCCACCCACCTATCCACATCCCCACGACCTTCAGGTATATGTTCGTTCGAAACCGCCTTAGCTCTACTTCCCCAGCTCGCTACGTTGCTGCATGTGCATCATTTTCTACCTCTCAGCCCCTCTCGATCGGATGGTCCAACGTCACCTTTTTTTCTAATGTTAGAGGTAAAGCTACTTCATGGAGTCGAATCTTGTACTCCCTCCGTCCGGAAATACCTATCATTGAAATGGATGTATCTAGATGTATTTTAGTTCTAGACACATCCATTTTGATGACAAGTAATTCCGGACGGAGGGAGTACTTGGTTCAAACAAGAAATAAAGTGGGGGTGGGGGATTTTAGTATGTACATCGGACTTGGTACAAACAGGAAGAAAAGGGGGTGAAAGTAGTACAGACTGGTCATCCAACAGGTCTCTTGGTCGAAAAGGGAAATATAGGGGTAACGATGTACACAGTGGTATGACTAGGACTAGATTTGCTATCCACACATAGGAGTAGGTGGCTAGAGTGAACAAAAATGGGACCAACCCAGATATGTTTCTTGGATGTTTGTTTCTCGGGGCAACAAACTATGAATCACCACTTTATGCCCCTGTTTACGTACATGGTGCTGGACTGCTGGTGCACCCACTGTCCCGTGCCCTTATACCAAATATTTAGTTGTTCTTAATCTAATGTCCCTGGTAAAAATGAAGCCATGCCACTGTTATAAGGCATGACAAGTTTAGCCAAATGTTTTTGCCTGTAATTGTTTGAGACTCTGACTGTTTCCTCTGTAGCTTTTTGTGCAAACAGGGATATCCAATTCACCTGGTTGTTGTTGTGACCTTTTGGTACTGCACAAAATTCTTCTTAAAAGAAGTGACTTTTGTGCTGTTTAACTCGAATGTCAGAATGGAACAATTGGTTCATTTCGGTGGAACTGCACAAAGGGAGATCTGTGTTCCAATCCTCATCATCCATATTGGTGCCATAACCTTCCTTTAGGTAAGAATGATATTTAATGCATCTGTTCATCTCTATTTTCAGACTGCCATGAGAAAATAATGCTATTTTTTGCTAGTACACTTTTACTCCCTCACTGACAAAACCAATTCTGAAATAGAAGGCCAATCATGTACTTGGTTTCACCAACTGGTGAGGAGAAAGAGAAACGGAGCATGAAGAGGAAGAAGAAGAATAATAAAACAGTGCCAAGGCGATCTTGCTGAAGCCAGAGGCCTCAGTCGAGGCCATTCAAGGGCTCCGGCAACGACTACCTTACACGTGAGACGATCCTCCAGGGAGCCCTTCCACTTCTGTTGTCTCACTTAATTAATTAGGAGTACTTAAGTACCAGTAATTTATTGCTGCCTAGTTAGAGTAATATGCTAATATCTTCCTATCCTTTCTCACTAAGCTAATGAAGGTTTCACCTTGTTCCTACTTGTACAAACAGGGATCATGTTGTGCCAATCATACATTTTAGTGGAACTACACAAGACAATACAATGAACTATATCCCAGCTAGTGCTTTAACTCTGCTGGAAGTTCTTGATAATCTTTCGATATAATCTCAGCACTGGTAAACAAGAATGATTTCAACCATACATTTGAAGTGCACAAAAATATATACTATTGAGTGATTCTAGTGAGTGCTTTATCATCTCTTATGGGACTACATGAATAAGCTTTTTTTCTCAGGTTGGTACGGGCCTAAGGCCTTCATCCATATTAGTTTGCTGTCGTCTCTATTTGTATCGTGCTACTTGAAGGAAATATGCCCTAGAGGCAATAATAAAGTTATTATTTATTTCCTCATATCATGATAAATGTTTATTATTCATGCTAGAATTGTATTAACCGGAAACATCATACATGTGTGAATACATAGACAAACATATAGTCACTAGTATGCCTCTACTTGACTAGCTCATTAATCAAAGATGGTTATGTTTCCTAACCATTGACATGTGTTGTCATTTGATTAATGGGATCACATCATTAGGAGAATGAGGTGATTGACATGACCCATCCCGTTAGCTTAGCACTTGATCGTTTAGTATTCTGCTATTGCTTCCTTCATGACTTATACATGTTCCTGTAACTATGAGAATTGTGTAACTCCCGTTTACCGGAGGAACACTTTGGGTACTACCAAACGTCACAACGTAACTGGGTGATTATAAAGGAGTACTACAGGTGTCTCCGAAGGTACATGTTGAGTTAGCATAATTTGAGATTAGGTTTTGTCACTCCGATTGTCGGAGAGGTATCTCTGGGCCCTCTCGGCAATGCTCATCACCTAAGCCTTGCAAGCATGTAACTAATGAGTTAGTTATAAGATGAAGTATTACAGAACGAGTAAAGAGACTTGTCGATAACGAGATTGAACTAGGTATTGGATACCGATGATCGAATCTCGGACAAGTAACATACCGATGACAAAGGGAACAACGTATGTTGTTATGCGGTTTGACCGATAAAGATCTTCGTAGAATATGTAGGAACCAATATGGGCATCCAGGTCCCGCTATTGGTTATTGACCAGAGATGTGTCTCAGTCATGTCTACATCGTTCTCGAACCGTAGGGTCCGCACGCTTAAGGTTTCGATGACAGTTATATTATGAGTTTATGTATTTTGATGTACCGAAGGTTGTTCGGAGTCCCGGATATGACTACGGACATGACGAGGAGTCTCGAAATGGTCGAGACATAAAGATTGATATATTGGACGGATATATTTGGACACCGGAAAGGTTCCGGAGAAGTTTGGAGCCCCGGGAGGTTACCGGAACCCCCCGGGAGGTATATGGGCCTTATTGGGCCCATGTAGGAGGAAGAGAGAAGGAGCAACGGAAGGGGGCGCGCCCCCCCAAGCCCAATCCGAATTGGGGAGGGGGGCCGGCCCCCCCTTTCCTTTCTCCTTCCCCCTCTTCCTATTACTACTACTAGTACTACTTCCTAATACTAGTACTCTTTCCTTCCCCCTCCAAATAAGATAAGGAAAAGAGAGGGAAACCTACTTGGAGTAGGTTTCCCCCTCCTCATGGCGCGCCCCCCCTAGGGCCGGCCACCTCCTCCCTCCCTCCTTTATATACGGGGGTAGGGGGCACCCTAAAACACACAAGTTGATCATTGATCGTTCCTTAGCCGTGTGCGGTGCCCCCCTCCACGATTTTACACCTCGGTCATATTGTACGGTGCTTAGGCGAAGCCCTGCAACAGGAGAACATCAAGATCGTCACCACGCCGTCGTGCTGACGGAACTCCCCCTCGGCGCCTCTGCTGGATCGGAGATCGAGGGTGCGTCATCGAGCTGTACGCGTGTCAAGAACTCGGAGGTGCCGGAGTAACGGTACTTGGATCGGTTGAACCGGAGGACGTACGACTACTTCCTCTATGTTGCGTCAATGCTTCCGCTTCGGTCTACGAGGGTACGTAGACACCACTCTCCCCTCGTTGCTATATCATCACCATGATCTTGCGTGTGCGTAGGAAATTTTTTGAAATTACTACGTTCCCCAACAGTGGTATCAGAGCCTAGGTTTTATGTGTTGATGTTATATGCACGAGTAGAACACAAGTGAGTTGTGGACGATATAAGTCATACTGCCTACCAGCATGTCATACTTTGGTTCAGCGGTATTGTGAGATGAAGCGGCCCGGACCGACATTACGCGTACGCTTACGCGAGACTGGTTTCACCGTTACGAGCACTCGTGCTTAAAGGTGGCTGGCGGGTGTCTGTCTCTCTCACTTTAGTTGAACTGAGTGTGGCTACGCCCGGTCCTTGTGAAGGTTAAAACGGAGTCTATTTGACAAACTATCGTTGTGGTTTTGATGCGTAGGTGAGATTGGTTCTTGCTTAAGCCCGTAGCAGCCACGTAAAATTTGCAACAACAAAGTAGAGGACGTCTAACTTGTTTTTGCAGGGCATGTTGTGATGTGATATGGCCAAGACATGATGCTATATTTTATTGTATGAGATGATCATGTTTTGTAACCGAAGTTATCGGCAACTGGCAGGAGCCATATGGTTGTCGCTTTATTGTATGAAATGCAAACGCCCTGCAATTGCTTTACTTTATCACTAAGCGGTAGCGATAGTCGTAGAAGCAATAGATGGCGTAACGACAATGATGCTACGATGGAGATCAAGGTGTCGCGCCGGTGACGATGGTGATCACGACGGTGCTTCGAAGATGGAGATCACAAGCACAAGATGATGATGGCCATATCATATCACTTATATTGATTGCATGTGATGTTTATCCTTTATGCATCTTATCTTGCTTTGATTGACGGTAGCATTTTAAGATGATCTCTCACTAATTATCAAGAAGTGTTCTCCCTGAGTATGCACCGTTGCGAAAGTTCTTCGTGCTGAGACACCACGTGATGATCGGGTGTGATAGGCTCTACGTTCAAATACAACGGGTGCAAAACAGTTGCACACGCGGAATACTCAAGTTATACTTGACGAGCCTAGCATATACAGATATGGCCTCGGAACACGGGGACCGAAAGGTCGAGCGTGAATCATATAGTAGATATGATCAACATAGAGATGTTCACCATTGAAACTACTCCATCTCACGTGATGATCGGACATGGTTTAGTTGATTTGGATCACGTAATCACTTAGATGACTAGAGAGATGTCTGTCTAAGTGGGAGTTCTTTAGTAATATGATTAATTGAACTTAAATTTATCATGAACTTAGTACCTGATAGTATTTTGCTTGTCTATGTGTGTTTGTAGATAGATGGCTCGTGCTGTTGTTCCGTTGAATTTTAATGCGTTCCTTGAGAAAGCAAAGTTGAAAGATGATGGTAGCAATTACACGGACTGGGTCCGTAACCTGAGGATTATCCTCATTGCTGCACAGAAGAGTTACGTCCTGGAAGCACCGCTGGGTGCCAGGCCTGCTGCTGATGCAACTGACGACGTTAAGAACGTCTGGCAGAGCAAAGCTGATGACTACTCTATAGTTCAGTGTGCCATGCTTTACGGCTTAGAACCGGGTCTTCAACGACGTTTTGAACGTCATGGGGCATATGAGATGTTCCAGGAGTTGAAGTTAATATTTCAAGCAAATGCCCGAATTGAGAGATATGAAGTCTCCAATAAGTTCTACAGCTGCAAGATGGAGGAGAACAGTTCTGTCAGTGAGCATATACTCAAAATGTCTGGGTATAATAATCACTTGATTCAACTGGGAGTTAATCTTCCGGATGATAGCATCATTGACAGAATTCTCCAATCACTGCCACCAAGCTACAAGAGCTTTGTGATGAACTATAATATGCAAGGGATGAACAAGACTATTCCCGAGCTCTTCGCGATGCTGAAAGCCGCGGAGGTAGAAATCAAAAAGGAACATCAAGTGTTGATGGTCAACAAGACCACTGGTTTCAAGAAAAGGGGCAAAGGGAAGAAGAAGGGGAACTTCAAAAGGAACGGCAAACAAGTTGCTGCTCAAGTGAAGAAACCCAAGTTTGGACCTAAGCCTGAAACTGAGTGCTTCTACTGCAAGCAGACTGGACACTGGAAGCGGAACTGCCCCAAGTATTTGGCGGATAAGAAGGATGGCAAAGTGAACAAAGGTATATGTGATATACATGTTATTGATGTGTACCTTACTAATGCTCGCAGTAGCACCTGGGTATTTGATACTGGTTCTGTTGCTATCATTTGCAACTCGAAACAGGGACTACGGATTAAGCGAAGATTAGCTAAGGACGAGGTGACGATGCGCGTGGGAAATGGTTCCAAAGTCGATGTGATCGCGGTCGGCACGCTACCTCTACATCTACCATCGGGATTAGTTTTAGACCTGAATAATTGTTATTTGGTGCCTGCGTTGAGCATGAACATTATATGTGGATCTTGTTTGATGCGAGACGGTTATTCATTTAAATCAGAGAATAATGGTTGTTCTATTTATATGAGTAATATCTTTTATGGTCATGCACCCTTGAAGAGTGGTCTATTTTTATTAAATCTCGATAGTAGTGATACACATATTCATAATGTTGAAGCCAAAAGATGCAGAGTTGATAATGATAGTGCAACATATTTGTGGCACTGCCGTTTAGGTCATATCGGTGTAAAACGCATGAAGAAACTCCATACTGATGGACTTCTGGAATCACTTGATTATGAATCACTTGGTACTTGCGAACCGTGCCTCATGGGCAAGATGACCAAAACACCGTTCTCCGGATCTATGGAGAGAGCAACAGATTTGTTGGAAATCATACATACAGATGTATGTGGTCCGATGAATGTTGAGGCTCGTGGCGGATATCGTTATTTCCTCACCTTCACAGATGATTTGAGCAGATATGGGTTATATCTACTTGATGAAGCACAAGTATGAAACATTTGAAAAGTTCAAAGAATTTCAGAGTGAAGTAGAAAATCATCGTAACAAGAAAATAAAGTTTCTACGATCTGATCGTGGAGGAGAATATTTGAGTTACGAGTTTGGTTTACATTTGAAACAATGTGGAATAGTTTCGCAACTCACGCCACCTGGAACACCACAGCGAAATGGTGTGTCCGAACGTCGTAATCGTACTTTACTTGATATGGTGCGATCTATGATGTCTCTTACCGATTTACCGCTATCGTTTTGGGTTATGCTTTAGAGACGGCCGCATTCACGTTAAATAGGGCACCATCAAAATCCGTTGAGACGACGCCTTATGAACTGTGGTTTGGCAAGAAACCAAAGTTGTCGTTTCTCAAAGTTTGGGGCTGCGATGCTTATGTGAAGAAACTTCAACCAGATAAGCTCGAACCCAAATCGGAGAAATGTATCTTCATAGGATACCCAAAGGAGACAATTGGGTACACCTTCTATCACAGATCTGAAGGCAAGATTTTCGTTGCTAAAATCGGATCCTTTCTAGAGAAGGAGTTTCTCTCGAAAGAAGTGAGTGGGAGGAAAGTAGAACTTGATGAGATAACTGTATCTACTCCCTTATTGGAAAGTAGTTCATCACAAGAACCGGTTCCTGTGACAACTACACCAACTAATGAGGAAGCTAATGATATTGATCATGAAACTTCAGATCAAGTTTCTACTGAACCTCGTAGGTCTACCAGAGTAAGATCCGCACCCGAGTGGTACGGAAATCCTATTCTGGAAGTCATGTTACTAGACCATGATGAACCTACGAACTATGAGGAAGCGATGATGAGCCCAGATTCCGCAAAATGGCTAGAGGCCATGAAATCTGAGATAGGATCCATGTATGAAAACAAAGTATGGACTTTGGTTGACTTGCCCGATGATCGGCAAGAGTCTGAGAATAAATGGATCTTTAAGAAGAAGACTGACGCTGATGGTAATGTTACTGTCTACAAAGCTCGACTTGTTGCAAAAGGTTTTCGACAAGTTCAAGGGGTTGACTACGATGAGACTTTCTCACCCATAGCGATGCTTAAGTCTGTCCGAATCATGTTGGCTATTGCTGTATTTCATGATTATGAAATTTGGCAAATGGATGTCAAGACTGCATTCTTGAATGGATTTCTAGAAGAAGAGTTGTATATGATGCAACCTGAAGGTTTTGTTGATCCAAAAAGTGCTGACAAAGTGTGCAAGCTCCAACGTTCCATTTATGGACTGGTGCAAGCATCTCGGAGTTGGAATAAACGTTTTGATAGTGTGATCAAAGCATATGGTTTTATACAGACTTTTGGAGAAGCCTGTATTTACAAGAAAGTGAGTGGGAGCTCTGTAGCATTTCTAGTTTTATATGTTGATTACATATTATTAATTGGAAATGATATAGAATTTCTGGATAGCATAAAGGGATACTTGAATAAAAGTTTTTTTCTATGAAAGACCTCGGTGAAGCTGCTTACATATTGGGCATCAAGATCTATAGAGATAGATCAAGACGCTTAATAGGACTTTCACAAAGTACATACCTTGACAAAATTTTGAAAAAGTTCAAAATGGATCAGGCAAAGAAAGGATTCTTGCCTGTGCTACAAGGTGTAAAGTTGAGTCAAACTCAATGCCCGACCAGAGCAGAAGATAGAGAGAAAATGAAAGATGTTCCCTATGCTTCAGCCATAGGCTCTATCATGTATGCAATGCTGTGTACCAGACCTGACGTATGCTTAGCAATAAGCTTGGCAGGTAGGTACCAAAGTAATCCAGGAGTGGATCACTGGACAGCGGTCAAGAACATCCTGAAATACCTGAAAAGGACTAAGGATATGTTTCTCGTATATGGAGGTGACAAAGAGCTAGTCGTAAATGGTTACGTCGATGCAAGCTTTGACACTGATCCGGACGATTCTAAATCGCAGACCGGATACGTGTTTTTATTAAACGGTGGAGCTGTAAGTTGGTGCAGTTCTAAACAAAGCGTCGTGGCGGGATCTACATGTGAAGCGGAGTACATAGCTGCTTCTGAAGCAGCAAATGAAGGAGTCTGGATGAAGGAGTTCATTTCCGATCTAGGTGTCATACCTAGTGCATCGGGCCCAATGAAGATCTTCTGTGACAATACTGGTGCAATTGCCTTGGCAAAGGAATCCAGATTTCACAAGAGGACCAAGCACATCAAGAGACGCTTCAATTCCATTCGGGACCAAGTCCAAGTGGGAGACATAGAGATTTGCAAGATACATACGGATCTGAATGTTGCAGACCCGTTGACTAAGCCTCTCTCACGAGCAAAACATGATCAGCACCAAGACTCCATGGGTGTTAGAATCATTACTATGTAATCTAGATTATTGACTCTAGTGCAAGTGGGAGACTGAAGGAAATATGCCCTAGAGGCAATAATAAAGTTATTATTTATTTCCTCATATCATGATAAATGTTTATTATTCATGCTAGAATTGTATTAACCGGAAACATGATACATGTGTGAATACATAGACAAACATATAGTCACTAGTATGCCTCTACTTGACTAGCTCATTAATAAAAGATGGTTATGTTTCCTAACCATTGACATGTGTTGTCATTTGATTAATGGGATCACATCATTAGGAGAATGAGGTGATTGACATGACCCATCCCGTTAGCTTAGCACTTGATCGTTTAGTATTCTGCTATTGCTTCCTTCATGACTTATACATGTTCCTGTAACTATGAGAATTGTGTAACTCCCGTTTACCGGAGGAACACTTTGGGTACTACCAAACGTCACAACGTAACTGGGTGATTATAAAGGAGTACTACAGGTGTCTCCGAAGGTACATGTTGAGTTAGCATAATTCGAGATTAGGTTTTGTCACTCCGATTGTCGGAGAGGTATCTCTGGGCCCTCTCGGCAATGCTCATCACCTAAGCCTTGCAAGCATGTAACTAATGAGTTAGTTATAAGATGAAGTATTACAGAACGAGTAAAGAGACTTGTCGATAACGGGATTGAACTAGGTATTGGATACCGACGATCGAATCTCGGACAAGTAACATACCGATGACAAAGGGAACAACGTATGTTGTTATGCGGTTTGACCGATAAAGATCTTCGTAGAATATGTAGGAACCAATATGGGCATCCAGGTCCCGCTATTGGTTATTGACCAGAGATGTGTCTCAGTCATGTCTACATCGTTCTCGAACTGTAGGGTCCGCATGCTTACGGTTTCGATGACAGTTATATTATGAGTTTATGTATTTTGATGTACCGAAGGTTGTTCGGTGTCCCGGATATGATTACGGACATGACAAGGAGTCTCGAAATGGTCGAGACATAAAGATTGATATATTGGACGGATATATTTGGACACCGGAAAGGTTCCGGAGAAGTTTGGAGCCCCGAGAGGTTACCGGAACCCCCCGGGAGGTATATGGGCCTTATTGGGCCCATGTAGGAGGAAGAGAGAAGGAGCAGGGGAAGGGGGCGCGCCCCCCCAAGCCCAATCCAAATTGGGGAGGGAGGCCGGCCCCCCCTTTCCTTTCTCCTTCCCCCTCTTCCTATTACTACTACTAGTACTACTTCCTAATACTAGTACTCTTTCCTTCCCCCTCCAAATAAGATAAGGAAAAGAGAGGGAACCTACTCCATCCTCATGGCGCGCCCCCCTAGGGCCGGCCACCTCCTCCCTCCCTCCTTTATATACGGGGGTAGGGGGGCACCCTAGAACACACAAGTTGATCATTGATCGTTCCTTAGCCGTGTGCGGTGCCCCCCTCCACGATTTTACACCTCGGTCATATTGTAGCGGTGCTTAGGCGAAGCCCTGCAACAGGAGAACATCAAGATCGTCACCACGCCGTCGTGCTGACGGAACTCCCCCTCGGCGCCTCTGCTGGATCGGAGATCAAGGGTGCGTCATCGAGCTGTACGCGTGTCAAGAACTCGGAGGTGCCGGAGTAACGGTACTTGGATCGGTTGAACCGGAGGACGTACGACTACTTCCTCTATGTTGCGTCAACGCTTCCGCTTCGGTCTACGAGGGTACGTAGACAACACTCTCCCCTCGTTGCTATATCATCACCATGATCTTGCGTGTGCGTAGGAATTTTTTTGAAATTACTACGTTCCCCAACACTACTGTCATGAGAAACTCCTTTATCTTTGCATGTTAAAGTTTTGCAACCTATGATAAATGGCAACGCTTTGAGTGTTGAGCTGATTGGCACTGATTAAATAAACTAATACCTCTCTTTAAGCAAGACTACTATGTTGCTAACTTTACCCATTAAGATAATGAGGGTGCTTCTATTTGTTAGTGTATGTTTCGTCAACTAGTCCCACTATTATAGTAATCTCACTCTCTCAATATATGTGCCAACAGGGATGCAACAAGGATGCTCGATTTTGGTGGAACTGCACAAAAACTTTGGGTGCTTCATTGCCTTGATAGCTTCCGTCCTTTCCTGTCAGTCGCTAATCTCGGCTTGCTTTCTTCCTTTGCTGTCAGTTGCTTCGCTTATCTCGGCTTCCATTCAAAGGAAATAGTAATTGATATGCCACCTCACATAGGTTGGTACTGGTCTTTATCCTGATTATTGTGCTTGTCATGTATTGGTAATTTGGTATTGTGCTACTGTTTGCCGATTTTATAAAGGAGTAACTTGGAGCTTGAACTCGCAGGCAAATCATTGCATTGGGTGATTTCAGTAGAACTGCACAAAATGATCAGATGGACAGATACTTATGCTGCTGCTATGTACTCCAAAGTTCACTCAGACAAGCATCGATGTTGACAAGAAGTGCCTATATTCATTCGAGTATCAACCGGCGTCAACCAGTTGTCAAACTCCAAGTATTAGGAGAGTGAACGCCAAAAATATTGCTTGGCGCATAGCCCAGAAGAACACAATCCAGTCTTTGGTCCCAACTTGTGCCTTTTGGTTATCGGTAGATATGGTAGCAAACTATATGGAATGGAGTCTAAAGATTCCAGACAAGTTGGTTGACGCGTATATTCATCTGGCACTTAATAAGTCTACACGCCAGGGATGCTCCATTTCAGTTGAACTGCACAAAAAATTTGGGTGGTTCATTTCCTCAACCGCCTCCTTTCTCGTCTGCAATGTAGAATTTTGGCGAGCTATAGGACCAAGATGAGCCAGTAAACTAGTTGGATGAAATTGTGGCCAAGTTTCTCAAACCTCGCTCGGCATGAGGCCTCTATTTGAGGATAAACCTACAAGCAAAGTTCAAATTGTCTGTGCTGCCTCTTATGTACTCGAAAGTTTACTCGTACAAGAATTAATTTTAGCAAGAAGTACCTCCGACTGAACACCATTTACCAGTCTGTACCCTAGGTAATTAAAGTTCGTCCATGGATCATATTGGCTGTGATCTCAATCATTTGGATGCATAAACATACTGAACATGTGTATATCTGAATCTTTTTGTGAATTATGTATGAGTATTGTCGTGTGATCTATCAATCATTTGGATGCATATATATGCTGAACTTGTGTATATATGAATCTTTTGAGTTGTTGACAGTGAATGTTGGCTATGAATATGAACGTGTCCTGTGAACCTGAGTTTGATATGAATGTTTACCTTTTCTATTGTATTTGTGTGTGAACTTGTTAGTATGCTATGGGGTATGTGACGTGTGGCTGTCAACGGCACACCTTCTTCCCGAGAAGAATTGTGTCGGATTTCGGGTTCCGGCAGACCCTTGAGGTTCGAACACTGGGGTGCGCACGGAGATTCTACCCTCTACCGGCTCGCTCCTCGCCGAATCGCTAGGACCTAAACTACAAAACTGAACAGCACAAGAGACACAAGATTTATACTGGTTCAGGCCACCATTGTGGTGTAATACCCTACTCCAGTGTGTGGTGTGGTGGATTGCCTCTTGGGCTTGATGATGAAAAATACAAAGGGAGAACAGCCTCGCGAGGGTCTGTTCTTGGCTGGCGCGATGAACTGCTAGGGGGAGTTCAGTCGCCTCTCTCTCTCTCTGTGTGTCTTTCTATCCTTGTTCTCTCGATGCCTCTCCGTGTCTCTACCTTGGGGTGGCTAGTCCTATTTATAGGCAAAGGCCCTGGGCCTCTTCCCAAATATTGAGTGGGAAGGGTGCCAACAATTGGCCATTTTGAAGGGGAACAGCGGGTACACTTATCCTGACCAAAGTTGGTCATCGCCTGCCAAAGGCTCTGGTGATGACGCCGGCTTGGGCTCCACAATGACTTCCTTCCGGCCGTTGGGCTGGTCTTGGTCTTGTTGCACCGAAATGGACGCCTTTGCTTGATGCTCTCGCCTGCGCTTGCTCCCTTTGCACCAAAGAGGAAAGGTGGACACTGCGCGGGCTGGCGCCCGACTGGCGCCCTTGGTCGTCATGGCTTGCGTCATGGGCACCTCGCGAGGTACCCTGCCTTGAACTCTCCGCCTCCTCATGAGCCAGCCTGACGAGGCCGCGCCTGAGGAAGCTCCTTGTCGTCCGCCCCGTGAGGCTTGGCCCCTCGCGAGGGTCTTGAGCTTGCGTTGATGAAGATGGGCCGTGCTGGGCCTCCTTTGAGCCACGCTGCAGGCCGCAGGCAGGCAAGTCTGGGGACCCTCGTTCCTAGAACGCCGACAGTAGCCCCCGGGCCCACGGCGCGCCCGAACTTGGCTGAGCAGAGAGGAGAAAGGGCAAGTGCGAAGCGTCGCGGGCCCTAACAGCCTGCGGCCTTGGGCGCCGCATGGCGGTTGATTGGACGCGTGCGCCTCTGCAACTGCGTGGGTTGATAAAAGAGCGGCATCTCCCTTGCCTCCTTTACTTCCTCCAGTTGCTGCTCAGATCCCCTTTCTTGCGCCTCTCCTCCCCGCTTCCAACATCTTCAGATCTACTCCGCCTGTGTGCCCTAGCCAGTCATGGCACCCCGCCAAGCCCCGGCCGGAGCTTGGTACTCGCCTGCCTTGGACCCGCCAAATGTGTCAGGGGCGAGCCTTGCCCTGGTGCGCCAGATGGCGGAGGCGCAAGGCATCGACGGGACGAAGGCGTTCAAGGCCGGCTCTGCCATCCGTGAAGGTCGAGGGAGCACCTTCTATCCGCTCTTCGTGAGCGCCATCGTTGCCAGTCTGGTGCCTCCCTTTTCTGAGTTCTTCTTCTCTGTCCTCTGCCACTACAGCCGAAGCGGAGCGTTGCTAGCCCTGCTGCTCCACAAGGCGAACCTACTCCACGCGGCTCCCCCGCCGGCAAGTGACTCTGTCGTGGCTCCCGTCCTGTTTTTAATTCTTGCGCATGTACCATGCCTCGGAGAGGCATTAAAACTTATGTTTGATGCTGTGGTAACAGCATGGACTGTAATATTTGCTTTTGAATTCCCTGAAATTTGCATTATTCCTTCCTGCTTGCTTATGTTCTACACCGGCAGAGCCCGGCCCCGCGCATACCTCAGCCGTCGTTGGCCCCGACCGGAAACCAGGACGGGACCAAGGGGTGAGGGGCTACGTGGCAAGTTAGGCTCCTGAGTCGCGATGCTCAGGAGTCCCCCTTGGCGCTCGAACAGCAAGTAGGGAGGCGAGGTGTGGGTGGATTTGCCGTTCTACATCTGCAGGGCCTGGCCCCGCGCATACCTCAACCGACGTTAGCCTTTTGGAACTAAGGCGTGAGGGGCTACGTGACCAGTTAGGCTCCTGAGTCACGATGCTCAGGAGTCCCCTTGACGCTCAAACATCCTTCGTACCTTGGCTCCGCTCGGGGAGGGACGTGCGACGAACCAGGCCCGGGGGGGCCTGGCCAGGTGGCGTGCGTCTGGGCATGACCCAGGCGCAGCCCCCGTGCCCAGCCCCTTCGCGCGGCACTCCCGAGGGGAGGCGTTGCGACAAGGCCAGACACTGAGCTCCGGGCTCCCTGAGGTTGATGCGGCCCGGAGGCCACCCTCGGTTGTTTATCACCAGCGCAGAGCATAGCGCTTCCCTATGCGTACGGGCATAGCCGCTCCTTGGCAGTGTCGTCAGCCAGCACGGAGCATGGTGCATCCACTGGTACGTGGGAGGGGGGCCCCCTCCGGGAGGAGCCCCCGGGGCGTATACAGCCCCACCCTGACACGTGGCCGGCACGGTAGGGCTTGACGAGGTGTATCTGGGCACCCGTTAGCCAGCGCAGGACTCACGGGGCCCTACCTCAAGGCGGGTTGCGCCTGGCTCTCGGCCTTATCTTCGAGTGTGTTCCTGCAAATTTGGCCAGATGCCGGTGCTCTACGTCTTCGGGTCCCGGCTCTCGGGCTGGTCTCAGCCGTCGCTGGCATGCCAGGTCGCGATGCCATGGACAAGACCAGAGGGTGAGGGCCGGAGAGCCGGTAGGAGCCCTGAGTCGTGATGCTCAGGCACCCCCCCTTTAACGCGCAAGCTGGGTTGGATGTTGAAACTCTACGTCCTCGGGTCCCGGCTCTCGGGCTGGTCTTAGCCGTCGCTGGCATGCCAGGTCGCGATGCCATGGACAAGACCAGAGGGTGAGGGCCGGAGAGCCGGTAGGAGCCCTGAGTCGCGATGCTCAAGCACCCCCCCTTTAACGCGCAAGCTGGGTTAGATGTTGAAACTCTACGTCCTCGGGTCCCGGCTCTCGGGCTGGTCTCAGCCGTCGCTGGCATGCCAGGTCGCGATGCCATGGACAAGACCAGAGGGTGAGGGCCGGAAAGCCGGTAGGAGCCCTGAGTCGCGATGCTCAGGCACCCCCCCCTTTAACGCGCAAGCTTCCGACACCCAGGAGAAAAAGGCACCAAATAACAAGCATGGTGGATCGAAAGCATAGTCCTAAGATAAATGCAAGAAGGATACATGCCGCTGGGACAGGCCCAAGCGGCTTGGGGATGATGCAGCCCGAGGGGCGCCCCCAATAAGACAAGCTAAGGACATGAAATAAAAGGGATACATGCCGCAGGGGCGGACCCACACGGCCTGGGAATAATGCGGCCCTGAAGGTGCTCCCAGCCAGAAACGAAACTTAAAGGATGTCACCTGATGATGTTGGGGACGAAGGGGTGTTGGTGTAGCAGACTCGGCTGGCTGCGGGAGCCGATTCTCATGAGCCCCCAGGCCCAGGGGCCTCTGGAGGCTCCGGAGGCGCTGGCGGCTCCTCGCGGGCCATCTCCATCTCCGCCAGGGCTGCGGCACGCCTGACCTCTTGAGCCTCCAAGATGACCCTCATGAGACGCTGATGGGCAGCAGCCGTGTTCGGCAGGCCGTAAGGCATGCGCACGTAGCTGTGGGGCGGACCCTCGTAACGTCCCACTCACAAGGGCCAGAGGCGCCCTTGAGATGCGGCTCGGTTGAGCCCTGGTATGTCGATGCAGACGTGCAGCCCACCATCCTTGCCTGGATGGGGGCCACAGCGGGTAGGTGGCGGCTGCCTCTCATGACCCTTGACTCCTGTAACTCCTGAATGGCCTTGCTGACGAACTCCTGAGAGTTTGGCCCTCCTTGCCTTGCTCCTTCCTGAGGGAAACGTGCTTCGAAGCACGCCTCCACGTGGTGACCAAGCGCCTCCCTCGTGACCTTGGCGAGGTCGGCGGCCCTCCAGGGGAGAGCCCCCGAGCCCTGCCTGAGGAGGGCGCCGGGCGCGCTTCCCTATGCGATGGAAGGAGGCTCCTCCTGGCCAGGCACGGGCCCTGAGGGGCCTGCCTCCTGAGGGGCTGGGCCGGTTGATGTCTTCTTCTTCTTGGGTGCAGCCTCGGGAAGCCTCCTGCCTCCGCGGTCTGGGTCTTCCAGTGATGCGGCCTGAAAGGCTCGCTCCAGGGAGCACACTGCGTCCCTCTCTTCGCAGGGCACCATGATGACCCCGCCGCTTCCTGGCATCTTGAGGACGTTGTAGCCGTGGTGGGTTACGGCCACGAACTTGGCCAGCGCCGGGTACCCGAGGATGGCGTTGTACGACAGGCGAATGTGGGCGACGTCAAAGTCGATGAGCTCGATGCGGTAGTTGTCGCGAGCCCCAAAAGTGATAGGAAGGCGGACCTGCCCTATTGGGACCGTGGAGCCGTTGGTGACTCCGGAGAAGGGCTTGGTTAGCTGAAGCTGACTGTAAGGCACTTGAAGATTGTTGAATGTTTCCACGGACAGGACGTTGAGCCCTACCCCGCCGTCGATGAGGGTCCTGGTGACCAGCATGTTGCTGATGATTGGGGAACAAAGCATCGGGAGGACTCCGGCTGTGGTTGCGCACTTGAGCTGATCCGCTGAGCTGAACGTGAAGGCGCACGCCGACCACCTGAGGGGGCGCGTGGCCTCGAGCTTGGGGAGGACTGCATTCACTTCGCGGGCGAACTGCTTGAAGATGCACCGAGAGGCTGGGGCTTGAGCTCCGCCCAGGATGCAGGCGATTGCACGTGGTTCCTGGAAGCCCCCAGCCCCCTCGTCCTGATGACGGTCTTCATTTCTCCTTGGCTGCGGCGGCAGCGGAGGGAGGCCTGCGTTCCCTTGCGGGCGATCCTCACGAGGCTGATCCCTCCAGCCTCCCTCGCGAGGCGGGTCCTGCCAGCGATCCTCGCGAGGTTGGTCGCGCCACCCTTGGCGCGGGCCGCGGTCTTCCCAGCATCCTGCATTCCTTCCTCCTCCTCGGCCGTAGTCCCGGTCGCTCCGGTCGAGGCGTCTGCCGACCCTTCCCTCACGCACGGCCCGGAGCTCTTGGCATTCATTTGTGTTGTGGGTGTGGAGGTCGTGGTACACGCAGTACCGACTGCCCTTGGAGGATTCGGGCTGATCTCTCCCCCGCTTGGTGTCTGGCTCGGCCGCGAGTACGACAGCCCCCTTGCGCTTCACGTCCTTGGCCTTGGGCTTCTTCTCTTTGGGGTCCGCGACAGGCAGCTCGAGGAGGGAGAGGCGCCCCTCGTCAGCCCTGGCGCACTTGGTCGCCAAGTTAAACAGCTCCAAGGAGGTGCATAGGTCTTCATGCATCGCCAGCTCCTCCTTCATCTTGACGTCGCGCACACCGTCGGAGAAGGCAGAGATGATGGCCTCCTCCGTTACCCTGGGGATCTTGAGGCGCGCGTTGTTGAAGCGCTGGATGTACTTCTGCAGTGTTTCCCCTGGCTGCTGCTTCATACGGTGCATGTCGCTCACGGCGGGTGGCCGGTCGCGAGTACCCTGGAAGTTGGCGATGAAGCGGGTGCACATTTCGTCCCAGGAAGAGATCGTGCCTGGGGCCAGATTCAGGAGCCAGGTGCAGGCTCCGTCCTTGAGCGCCATGGGAAACCAGTTCGCCATGACCTTTTTGTCTCCGTTGGCAGCCTCGATGCCCAACTCGTAGAGTTGGAGGAACTCCACAAGGTCAGCCGTGCCGTCGTAGCGAGGGGGCAGGTCTGGCTTGAACTTGCCGGGCCACACAACGCTGCGCAGCTCGGAGGTGAAGGCGCGGCAGCCCGCCGTGGCCACAGGGGGGCCTTGGGCGACGGAGAGCTTGGTCCTGCGGGTCCCCATGCATCGCGGCCGGGGCAGCGCAGGGTCTTGACGTGCTGGAGCAGGGAGCGCTCGGGCAGCTTCTCGTGGGCGAGGGACTTCTTGGCAGCTCTGCTCTTGCCGCGCTGGCGCCTGGCGGAGCGGGTTCCGCCCAGGGGCCACGCGCCTTGTGGCCACGGCGCCTTCTTGAGGAGGAGGAGGCTGAGGCGCCCCAGGAGCTTCATCGCCCGCGCAGGGCGGGGCGCGGTGCAGCTAGAAGGATGGTGCGGGGGCGCCTCCGGCGGCGCGAACGAGCTCAGCGACCCGGTCGAGCCATTCTTCGTAGACGTCGTTGATGGGGCGGTAGCACAGGAGCTCGTTTGCCGCGATGAGCGCAGCTCGGGCCTCCATGGCCGCGCGGGGCGCGCGTGATGAAGAACCAGCGGGGGTGAGCGAGGGCGTGGCGGTGCGGCCGTCCCGCGTCATGGACGGATGCAGGGACAATGCTTGCTGCTCGTTCCCCGCCGGGCCGGTGGCGGCGTTGACGGCAGGTGACGGGGAACGACGAGGGCGCCCGCCGACGGGAGCCGTCTGGGTGACATGGGAGGCGAGGGCGGCTCGGCGCTCGGCGCGAGCCCGACGAGCGTCTGACATGGTTGTGGTGGTCGGGGTATGTGACGTGTGGGTGTCAACGGCACACCTTCTTCCCGAGAAGAATTGTGTCAGATTTCGGGTTCCGACAGACCCTTGAGGTTCGAACACTAGGGTGCGCGCGGAGATTCTACCCTCTACCGGCTCGCTCCTCGCCGAATCGCTAGGACCTAAACTACAAAACTGAACAACACAAGAGACACAAGATTTATACTGGTTCAGGCCACCATTGTGGTGTAATACCCTACTCCAGTGTGTGCTGTGGTGGATTGCCTCTTGGGCTTGATGATGAACAATACAAAGGGAGAACAGCCTCGCGAGGGTCTGTTCTTGGCTGGCGCGATGAACTGCTAGGGGGAGTTCAGTCGCCTCTCTCTCTCTCTCTCTCTCTCTCTCTCTCTCTCTCTCTCTCTCTCTCTCTTTGTGTCTTTCTATCCTTGTTCTCTCGATGCCTCTCCGTGTCTCTACCTTGGGGTGGCTAGTCCTATTTATAGGCAAAGGCCCTGGGCCTCTTCCCAAATATTGAGCGGGAAGGGCACCAACAATTGGCCATTTTGAAGGGGAACAACGGGTACACTTATCCTGACCAAAGTTGGTCCTCGCCTGCCAAAGGCTCTGGTGATGACGCCGGCTTGGGCTCCACAATGACTTCCTTCCGGCCGTTGGGCTGGTCTTGGTCTTGTTGCACGAAATGGACGCCTTTGCTTGATGCTCTCGCCTGCGCTTGGTCCCTTTGCACCAAAGAGGAAAGGTGGACACTGCGCGGGCTGGCGCCCGACTGGCGCCCTTGGTCGTCATGGCTTGCGTCATGGGCACCTCGCGAGGTACCCTGCCTTGAACTCTCCGCCTCCTCATGAGCTAGCCTGACGAGGCCGCACCTAAGGAAGCTCCTTGTCGTCCGCCCCGCGAGGCTTGGCCTCTCGCGAGGGTCTTGAGCTTGCGTTGATGAAGATGGGCTGTGGTGGGCCTCCTTTGAGCCACGCCGCAGGCCGCAGGCAGGCAAGTCTGGGGACCCCCGTTCCCATAGCGCCGACAAATTGCACCTGCTTTGTTAGGATAGCAACGACGCGTTAGCTCTTTTTAATCTTTTTATTACTCTGTCTTCCCCTCTCCCCCGCTCAACCCCTGCCGTAATGTTTTCGGCCTCAAAACAAACATAGTATTGCGTTGTTTTTGGGGCTTCATGAAAAATCGAGTGCTGGTTTCTATAGGTTGGCCCGCCCAGCAAATGGGCTGCTGGTCCACCACGATGGACTAGGAGGCTAAAAATACAAGTTGTGTGGTGCAGAGGCAATTAAAAAACGTTATCGAGAGCCATCCACTGAAGAAGAAAAAATCACTCATGATGTGCTTCTTCAGTCGTGCTGCCGGCCCCCTCTTTAATCTAGTTCACTCGGGGATCTGGTATCATTTTTTTCCAGAGGGCGAACAAGTATAAGCTAGGCCTAGGTTTTGTATTTTAACATGTGTAGCCCACGACATACGGAGACAGTGGTTTCAACTTATTTTTTGAGGTCCATACCGGCCTATGGGCTTTTTCTTAAAGATCGGCAGCCCAATGTATTTTTTTAATAAAATGCAGGTCTTTGTTCTATTTATCTATATATAAGAATAATAATGCTGTGTCCAATGTATGTTTTCCCTTCTAACCACATTATATATATTTATATTATTACTATTATAGTATATTTTATTGAGACTTATATATACATTATAAAAACATCCCACGTGTTATTAACTTATACAAGTAAATGTTTAACAGAAGTTGGCAAGTAAAATCCTGATTGTTTTTGACTCACAGGCAAGGAAAATCCTAGTGATTGCGTATAAAAGCTTGCGAAGATTTTAAGGACCAATTTAATAATAACGCGCTCATTTTTATTTTGAGCAATAACTTGCTAATTTTTAATTATATATATATATATATATAATGTGCGTCTCCGGTTTTTTTTTTGATATTAATTGCCCCTTCTAACATAACATTATATATATAACGAGCCCAGCTAATTCGTGTATTTCAAGGAAGTGTAAATGGGCTGGGATTTATTAGAAAATATAAATGGGCCTGATTGACGCAAAATTATTTGTTCACCCAGCCCAGCAAATGGACTGTACATTCTAGAAAACATGGGTTAAATACATGCCACATTTTTGCAGGATGACATGTGGGCCAATAGGTCGAAGCCTACGTACGGCGTTGTCAACTTGGTCAACAAATGATTATGACATCCACAGCCATTGGATTTATATCCAACGGCCGGCATGCACCTTCAATCTCTCGTCTTCTTCCTCCAGCATCACCGGGACCGCCTGGTCCGGCCTCCGGCGGCTAGCGGCTCTGCTTAGCATGCATCGTTGCAAAGCGCTACCCCACCGCCGGCCAGGCTATCCCTCCACCCCTCCACACCTCCTGTTATTCTCCACCGACTGCAGCCCCACGCCGCACCAGAACTAGTTATAACCCTTCTTCTCCTCTCATGCGACTCCACTGCCGCGTCTTCCCATCTCCGAGTCGTTCTCGTTCGGGGCCTCGCTGTCGTCCACTACCTCGCTATGCTCAGTGCGGCGTGGTCAACAAACGAGAGTCATCGAAAGAGGACTGTACGTGGAGAGCCTGACGGCTGGGATCCACGAGGTCCCTGGTCGCATGCAAGGAAAGTTCCTCCTTATTAAGCTGAAAAAAAGTTTCCTCCACCTGACAGCTAGGACCCACCGGCTGTATCTTCGCACGGAAGGAAGTGCCTCCTTGTTATGCGAAAAAAATTATTGCTCCCATTGACAGCTGGGACCCGTCAGATTGGGTAGCTGACTTGTGGGCCTACTAAGCGGACGTGTACGCAGGGCTTTGTCAACTTAATCAACAAATGATTCTAGCAGCTAGACCGTTGGATGTTAATCCAACAGCCGTGCTCCTTCTTCAACCTCTGTTCTTGCTCCTGTCTCCCGTGGGCAGCACCGCGGCTGTGCTGCCACGCACCCGAACCAGTCAAGTTTCCCACTCCTCTCCATTTGCGACTCCACTGCCCCGTCTTCCCCATCTCCGGGTCATTCCAGTCTGGGGCCTCGCCGTCGTCCACCGGCCTTGGTGCGCTCGGTACGGTGTGGTCAACATGGTCAACAACCGAGAGTCATCGGAAGACGACTGTATGTGAGAGGTTGACAGTGGGGACGCACCACGCCCATGGACGCATGCATGCAACGGAACGCGGCGTGGTCAACGTTGTCAAGGAACGACTTCCATCGGAAGTGTACTGTACGTGGAGAGGCTGACAGCTGGGTCCACGGCCTCAACAAGGAAGTGCCTCCTTATTACGCGGAAAATAATGATTCCTCCACCTGACAGCGGGGACCCACTGGGCGGGCCACCGTATTTTACAAAAAAAAACGTTTCCCCCCTGACTGCTGGGACCCACCTGACAGGCCACCGTATTTCATGAAAAAAACGTTCCCCCCACTGTCAGCTCGGACCCATCGGAAGTGCCTCCTTATTACACAAAAAAAACTCCCCCTGCTAGCTGGGACCCACCTTGGTGGGAGGCTGACTTGTGGGCCTACTAAGTTGATGGGGACGGAGGGCTTTGTCATTAGTCAATATGAACGATTCTAGCTCCAGTGACCATACGATGTCCATCCAATGGTCGTAGTGCTTCTTCAACCTCTAGTCTTCTTGCTCCAGCCGCCCAAAGCAGCGTTGGTTGTGTCGCGTGCTCCTGCCTCCCGTGGCCAGCTGTGATGCCGCGGAGGCATCACCGCCCCCTACTACTCCTGCTGCTAGCCAGGCCATCCCTCTACTCACCCACACCCCCT
Organism: Triticum dicoccoides; assembly: GCF_002162155.2. Lineage (NCBI taxonomy): Eukaryota > Viridiplantae > Streptophyta > Magnoliopsida > Poales > Poaceae > Triticum > Triticum dicoccoides. The sequence continues at coordinate 233,163,705 of NC_041391.1, forward strand.
GTTATTCTGCGGCGACGGCAGCCTCACACCGCAGCCTCTACGCGTGGGCATCCGCGTCGTCCCCTTCCTAGGCCTCGCCATCGTCCACCGCTATGGTGCTCTCGGTGCGGTGTGGTCAACATGGTCAAGGAATGACTTCCATCGGACGTGGACGGTACATGGAGAGACTGACAGCTGGGTCCACGGTCGCAGCAAGAAAGTGCCTCCTTATTACGCGGAAAATAATGATTCCTCCACCTGACAGCAGGGACCCACCGGACAGGCCACCGTATTTAGATAAAAAATGTTTCCCCCTGACTGCTGGGACCTACCGGCTACATCTTCTCACGCAAGGAAGTGCGTCCATATTACGGGCAAAAAAATGATTCGCCCCTGACTGCTGGGACCCACCAGCTACATCTTCGCACGCAAGGAAGTGCGTCCGGGCAAAAAAAAAACGATTCGCCCCCCTGACTGCTGGGACCCACCAGCTACATCTTCGCACGCAAGGAAGTGCCTGACAGTCGGGACCCACCTAGTCGAAGCGTACGCAACATTCTCATTCTGGTCGCGAACGTGTACGTACATACTCGTCAATGTAGAGGCGCGCACGTGTCGTAGTAGAGGCGCGCACGTAGCATGTACACGTACGTACATCTGCCAGTGTGCAAGAAAGAAAATACGGCCACGTACGTACATACGGGCAGGGTCTCGAATGCCTACTCGCGCATACGTACGGCCAGGGCTCGTGTACATGGCTGGGTCGAAACAGAGAAACAACGTCGTCGTCGTGTTCATGGGGAGCCAACTGGCTGGGTCGGAATGGAAAGCGTCGTCGTGTTCATCGGGAGGTCTTGGATGGAACAGGCGATGGAAACGAGGCCTGGCGTACTGTAGAATGGAGGAAACGGCCTTGTGTTCGACCGGCCACGTTCGAAACGGGATCCTGTTCATCGGGAGGGGTCTGGCGTACCGCAAAATAGAGGAAACGGACTTGTGTTGGACCTCCTAGGTCGAAACGGGGTCCTGTTGATTGGGAGGGGTGTGGCGCACCGCAAAACGGATGAAACGGACTTGTGTTGGAGCGCTACGGTCGAAACGAGGGTCCTGTTCATCGGGAGGGGTGTGGCGTACCGCAAAACGGGACTCCACGGGGTACTGTTCATCTCCACCGTCGACCTCCTCCAGCCTCCACGTGTGCACTGTTCATCCACCGTCGACCTCCTCCAACCTCCACCTGCTCTTGTTCATCCACGGGCTCCTATTCATCCAGCCTCCACCGCGCGCTACTCCACCGGCTATTGTTCAACCACCCCTCTCCACGGGTTCCTGTTCAACCACCCCTCCACGGGCTACTGTTCATCCACCTCTCCACCTTCTACTATTCATCCAACCCTCCACGGGGTCATCCTGTTCATCCAGCCCTCCATGGGGTCCTGTTCATCCAGCCCCAACTGGATCGATCGATCGGGGTCCTGTTCATCCAAA
>NC_041391.1:233165485-233206786 GCF_002162155.2 Triticum dicoccoides
TCAGTTAGCAGCAGTAGCGAAGGAATCGCTCGATTGGGTTTAGTTAACAGCCATTGATCGATCGCTTAGGTTCAGTAACGTGTAGCATGCAGTGCAACCGCTCGGATTCAGTTAGAGCCCAATGCCTCGCTCGGGTTCAGTTAGAGCCAATGCCTCGCACACATGCGCGTATGTGTACGAGAGAAACACGCATCGGTCGGCCCCCGACCACCCACCGTAACCGGGAACTCGCCGAAATTTTCCTCGCCCTCGCTTCCACCACGGTTTTTTCCGTCATGGACGACCCAAAGAATGTCATGCAGCTGCGTCTCCTGCCCGCCCAGGACAAAATGCCCATTTTCTATCATGATTTTTTGTCATAGAAGTCATAGCCCACCACATCTATGATGATACCGGGTTTTGTCACAATTATCGTCATAGAAGTGTCATAAGTATGACAGAATTTTTTTTGTTCGGCCCAAAATGTCACGGATGTGTCTTTTTGTGGTGTATCAGAAACATGTAAGAATATAATTACCTAATTATTTTTTTGCTTTTTCACCATGAATATATGATGCCTGTGACATACGAATTGGTTTCTGCATTCTCGTGTTATTGAGTCAAAGTTCAAGACGATATCCCAGATAAAGACAGTCACAACGAGCCATCAGACCACACACTAATCTTGATTCTGAATCACTACTTAGAATTGTGGAATCTCTCAAATAGATGTTCTCATAAGGGCTCTTTACGAATATGCAGAAGAGAGGTAGTTTATTATTTACTTTTATCATCTTTTTTTGAACATATATCTCCTTTGTAAGAATGAAAGTACATTATAATCCCACACTTGCGGCGACGCCATAGAGTATAATAGGTCCACAGAGCACCCACAAACACAATGTCGCGCAGCATCCCCCGTCTCATCGGTCTGCCACAGATCCAGGTTCTATCTTCACTCTGGAATTTTATTTTGACTTTGTTTTTCATGGCGGCTGAGTGCTCCTGGCATAAGAGAGGACAACGGCGGCTATGGTTGAAGGATAGAGGAAAGATAAAGACATAGGGACCAGCGGAGGCGTGGACTGGACCATGTAAATAGGCCCAGTGTACTAGCCCGATCAACCACCACAAATATAGATGGTTCTGCGGAGCAGCGGCCCAAGAAATGGCTTGTGATCTATGCAATCTGACGGCCAACAATGATGAAGCATTTTGGAGGCTCGTAGGTCACTTAGTTATACTGTTTCTTAATTCATGTTAAGACCCCAGATGCTCATTCGCTAAAAAAGAAAAATTACCTATGCTGATATGTGGCATGTTAACTGGTTACAAACCAAACCTAGAACCAACCATTTTGCCAAAAAAACTGGTAGGTGCTACGCTACAATCCAAACAACACTACCACATCAAAATTTTGGCAGGGCAAGTTGGGGCACAAACCAAACAACCCCATCATGCATCTTCATATCAATTGGTTCTTCTATTTCCTTTTAAAGCTAGTAATTTCTTTTATTCCTTTCGACCTTCCATACACCTTTTATAACCAAGATATTTAAACTGACAACCCCAACTACTGGAGAAGATACTGAACAACATCCACTGAATAGTACACCACCTGCCACTTGCTTTGGATGCTATATAAGACAAAATCAACATTTCAGAAATTTGCAAGATATACAACTAGAACTATCCAAACGAGCAATCAAAAAATATCTTAAACAGAGAGTGAGAGAGATAGAGAGAGAACCTTATGGATGGGTGTCGGTGTCAAAACTGGCGGATCTCGGGTAGGGGGTCCCGAACTGTGCGTCTAGGCGGATGGTAACAGGAGACGAGGGACACGATGTTTTACCCAGGTTCGGGCCCTCTTGATGGAGGTAAAACCCTACGTCCTGCTTGATTAATATTGATGATATGGGTAGTACAAGAGTGGATCTACCACGAGATCAAGGAGGCTAAACCCTAGAAGCTAGCCTATGGTATGATTGTTGTAATGGATGTTATGGCCTACGGACTAAAGCCCTCCGGTTTATATAGACACCGGAGAGGGCTAGGGTTACACAGAGTCGGTTACAATGGTAGGAGATCTACATATCCGTATTGCCAAGCTTGCCTTCCACGCCAAGGAAAGTCCCATCCGGACACGGGACGAAGTCTTCAATCTTGTATCTTCATAGTCTTGGAGTCCGGCGGACGATGATAGTCTGGCTGTCCGGACACCCCCTAGTCCAGGACTCCCTCAGTAGCCCCTGAACCTGGCTTCAATGACGATGAGTCCGGCGCGCATAATGTTCGGCATTGCAAGGCGGGTTCCTCCTCCGAATAATCCATAGAAGATTGTGAACACCTGGATAGTGTCCGGCTCTGCAAAATAAATTCCACCTTCCACCGTAGAGAGAATAAAATGTACACAAGTTCAATCCATTGATGTATTTCGTGGCATGACGTCACGCCACTACCAAGCCTTTACTTGAATCGTTTTTTATTATACCACCTCAGCGCGTTTAGCGAAGCGGTTTCCTTGGCACGTCTTGTCGAAGCAGAGATCGTGTTCCCCTTATTCCGGGATTCTCATAAATATGGACGTGGGTAACCCAACCGCGCCATTGATGGTGGCGCTTGGGGGATAAGCGAGTTTTACTAGGCCGGTGGGGACACATAGTCTTCGTCCGCCTATATATAAGGGGATAAGGATCCACCTTTTCACCTACGCCTTCTTCCTCCTTTGCTTATCCATCTCCGTGCACTTGAGCTCCAGCGCCCAAGTTCGCGCATCTCGTCTCGACCTTCTCTGACCATGTATGGAGCGGGAGGCAAGTGGTTGGCCTCCACCGTTAAGGAGGAGCACATCACAAAGCTGCGCAGCGCCGGATACCTTTCCGGCGACATCGCGCACCGGCTGCCCGACAAGGGGCAACTCATCCCCACCCCCAGGCCCCATGAGAGGGTCGTTTTCCTTCCCCACTTCCTCCGCGGACTAGGCTTTCCACTTCACCCCTTTGTCCGGGGGCTCATGTTCTACTACGGCCTGGATTTCCACGATCTGGCGCCGAACTTCATCCTCAACATCTCGGCGTTTATCGTCGTGTGCGAGGCCTTCCTCTGCATCCAGCCCCACTTCGGCTTGTGGCTCAAGACCTTCAATGTCAAGCCGAAGGTAGTGAAGGGCACTCAAGCGGAGTGCGGAGGCGCCATGTTGGGCAAGATGCCCAACATCCTTTGGTTCGAAGGGGCCTTTGTGGAGTCCGTCAAGGGGTGGCAATCGGGGTGGTTCTACATCACCGAGCCGCGCGACCCTACGTGGGCGGCAGCCCCCGAGTTCAGATCTGGTATCCCCATGCAGCTCACCTCCTGGAAAGAGAAGGGCTTGCTATGGGGTAGTTCGGAGGAGCTGACGCGACTCCAAGCCTGTATCCAGAAGCTGGTGAACAAGAAGCTCAGGCTTGTTAATGTGGTCCAAGTCATGCTCGTCCGCCGGATTCTCCCATGCCAAGGGCATTCAACCTATGGGAGTTTGATCCGGTACAGCACCAGGCGTTGAGCGGGCTCTTCGACACGACGTACGAAGGCGCCTGGAGGGTGCTGTTCAAGGGCGCCGAAGCTCCCGCATCCGCGACTGAAGATCGCGGATTTCACTCGCAGCGTCCAGCTAACGAGGTAAGTGATTCTACCCCTTTACGGGACACTTGTCGTTAATAGTTTGACTCTAAGCGGGTTTCAATCTCCCTTTCCCTTTGACAGGACTAGATGAAGAAGGCCGAGCAGCTCATCTGCCCGGCTCCCATGCCAGAAAACCCAGTAGACGCCCGTCTAGCGGGGCTGCTAGTTCCGGCACCGCAAGTGGTGCCGGAGAAGAAGGCCAAGAAGGTGGCCACGGGTACTCGAAAGAGTTCCCGTTTTCAGGTGTCCGACGACTCCGAGGCAGACTCCTCCCCTGAAGACAAGGAGGAGGAAGAAGACTCTCTCCCAGAGGAGGGAGAGAGGAAGAGGAAGGCTTCCCCAACAGGGGAGGCCAAAGGGTCCAAGAGGGGAAGAACTATTCCCTCGGACAGCTCTGCCAACACCACCGTTGGCGACGAGGAGTGGCCTTCAAGGGCCAGGCCTCCGGCAAGATTGTAAGTATCCGGATTCCTGAATGATTTATAATTTCTCTTTTGTGTCACATAGTGTCCTTCTAATGCCGCATACTGCCTGCAGTCCGGCCGATGATGATCTCCCCGCTTCATCGAGCGGGTCGTTGGCTCCGTCGGATGTGGATTCCATCCGACTGCCTCCACCCCTCGCGCCGCTGAGGACGCCGAGGTGGGATCCCAGGAAGGGACCCATCAGGAGGAGGCTCCGGAGGCGCCGCAAGGCAGCCACCCGGACTTTGCACCGGACTCCACACCGGAACCCGCAGTGGTTCCGGAGTCCGGCAGGCGGCCCCTTTGCAAGAAGGGCAAAACCGTGACGCCGGCGGCCTCCGTCCAACCGGAGGCGCCGGACAACTTGCTGGAGGCGCTCAAAGGCGCTTCCATCGAGGAAGAACACCGCACTGTTATGAGTGCGGTGATTCAGAAGGTTCAGCTCGCCAAGAGCGGGCTGACCGAAGCCTGCAGTAGCCTTCTAACAGGCTTTGAGGTAAGAAGTTAAAAATATTCAATGTAATACCGCATAGACAGTAGCCCCTGATGCTCGGTTCGGTGTTCGGAAAGAAAAGCCGGACTGAGGATCTAAAAAAGATATACGCAGGGTTGCTTAAAAAATATGTCAATATGGGTTTGCAGGCTGCGCTGCTGACCTCTGCCGCACTGACTGGGGAGGTTGGTGCTTTGAAGCAAGACCTCGAGCGGTCTGAGCAAGAGCTCGGCCGTGCCAAGAAGCAGCTCGAGGACAAAGAAGGTGAGTAACACCTCTTTGAATAGTTACCTTACAGAAAAGGATTTAGGTTGCAACAAAAATAACAAGGATAACGTGGGTACTGTAGGGGCCACGAATGAGGTGGCAACCCTGAAGGAGGCCGTGTCCGCGGCCGAACGCAATGCGGCCGCGGAACGGGTAGAGCGAGAGAAGCAGGAGGGGCGGGTGGCAGAGGTGCGGCAAGAGCTCCAGGCTCTCATGGAAAAGCATGAGAGTTTGGAGCGTGACTCGAAGACTCGAGAGTCCGAGCTTCCCTCGGCTCTCGAAAGTGCCAAAGCCGCCAAGTCCGAGGCCCGTAAGGCCCTTCAGGAGGTTGAAGATGTGAAGAAATTAGCGGCGGGTAAGGCATTTTTCATGCAAAGCAAGCATGTTAATGTAAACTACCTGACACTTACCCGAATTCGGAGCTCCCCAGGGGCGTTTGCAGATCTGCCTCGCAGTGTATCCGATGCCGCTGCATTCTACCGTGGCGAGGAGGGGAGCTCAATGGAGAAGGTCTTCTGGTCTCAGTATGCTGAGACCGACCATCCGGTGCCCCCTAGCGACCAGCTGAAGCAGCTGGTCGAGCTCCACAAGGTAGCTGAGGAGGCCATGAAGGGCCTCATAGTCCGGCTGTGGCCTGGAGAGGCCATGCCTGGGAGCTACTCCGGCCTCGTGCGGCAGCTGGTGGATGCGTGCCCCTGGGTGGAGGTCATCAAGCGCTCCGCCTGTATTGAAGGTGCTCGTCGGGCCCTTGCCCGCGCAAAGGTGCACTGGGGCAGGCTGGATGCGGAGAGGCTTATCACTGACGCGCCGCCAGCGGGCAAGGAGTATCGTACGCCCGAGATGTACTATAAGACTCTCCTGAAGGGTGCCCGCAAGATTGCGGATGAGTGCCCCAGAGATGTAATTATTGAGTAAACTCGCTATGTATTATCCTGTGCGCTGAAAACTTTGTTCATATGTGCTAATCAACGCTTGTTTAATTTAAAATATTACCTTCTGTGCGGCCATTTATAAAGTCTGAGAGATGGCAAGTCGTCGGCTTCAGCCCCCATGCCACTAGTGCTGGGTTGTTCGGGATAAACTTGAGCACTCTTGTTCCCATTTTTGGGTCCATCTAGGGAGGCACTCAACACAACGAACAAGGCAACCGGACTTATAATGCTTGAACACTCTCACTTAGCCATAGAATTCTATAATTTTAAATTTCGGCGAAGCCCCTAGTATTCGGAAGACCGAATTCGGGGCGCTATCCACGCCTTCGTCGGACATTATCCAGTTCTTCGCTCGAAGCGGCATAAGTCTTTAGGGACCCGAAAAGACCTCTCGAACAGCGACCAGTCTCTCGCCTTATCATGCCAGTCAGTTTTAGCTTTCTCCACTGAGGCGCTCGCCAGCTCAACCGAGGCGCAATCGCAGTGGTTCTCCCAGTGCTACCTTAGCCGACGGAACGGAACGTAAGGTACCAAAACATGGGAGCCGGGCAAACCCAACTATTGACCCAAGACATGATTCGGAGCCGATTCATATAATGCTATAAGTTCGGGGTGCCGCACTTGCGAAAGTGTTCGGACTTTATCACACCATAATGCGGGGAACATAAGCCCCTGGTGTATTCGGCCGTACCAAAGTATACGGGTGCAAGATGTCATTAATGAACATATATGTAAAGTGATGCAATTATAGGCAAAAAATGCTGCATTATTTATTTAAGGAATTCTGCTATGAGTGCGGAATGATACAAATAGTGTGGTAAGCAAGGGATTGGACTAATTAAACATGTCCCCCTCCAGGGGTGGGCTGCGGACTGGTGTGTATAATCAAATTTAATGCTCTTAATGGAGACCACCTGAGTGTTCGTCGCAGCCTTTTCCCTCCCTTGCTGTTGCATCGTGAGTTCGGCGGGTTCACCGCCAGACAGGGCCTCTGGTAAACGGAGTCCTGTATATAAAAAGAAGGAAAATAAAAATAAGAAGAGTGACACACTTGGGAGCCCCTGGTGTGGTCGAGCCGCACTCTGGGTCTGTTGTGGTCGTGCCCCTCCCCCTATGCCCATGGTATCTCCAGGGCGTAATGATGTACGCGGAGGGTTGGTCTTGCAATCATGCGAGGGCTGGGGTTGGGGCCGCATTGCTACGCGTGCTCGGAACGTGCCAGGTGGTCTTGATCGATGTTGCTCCGGGCGCGTTTGGCTGTGTCCGGTCGTTTAACGGCTGGACTCGAAAATTGCCTTAGAAGGTTGCTCTGTACTTCTGCCGCGAGAGCCGCTGTGTGTTCCTCCGTTCGGAGGGAGCGTTCCGTATTTCCGTTGACCGTAATGACTCCACAAGGGCCTGGCATCTTGAGCTTGAGGTATGCATAATGCGGCACCGCGTTGAACTTTGCAAACGCGGTTCGTCCGAGCAGAGCGTGATAGCCGCTGCGGAACGGGACTATGTCGAAGATTAACTCCTCGCTCCGGAAATTATCCGGGGATCCGAAGACCACTTCCAGCGTGACTGAGCCTGTACAATTAGCTTCAACACCTGGTATGACGCCTTTGAAGGTCATCTTTGTAGGTTTAATCCTTGAGGGGTCTATGCCCATCTTGCGCACTGTATCCTGATAGAGCAGGTTCAGGCTACTGTCGCCGTCCATCAGGACTCTCGTGAGGTGAAATCCATCAAAGATTGGGTCTAAAACCAATGCGGCGAATCCGCCATGGCGGATGCTGGTCGGATGGTCTCTTCGATCGAAAGTGATCGGGCAAGAGGACCATGGATTGAACTTCGGGGCGACTGGCTCCATCGCGTATACGCCCTTAGTGCACGATTCCGCTCCCTCTTGGGTATATGGGTTGCGTATATCATGTTTACCATCCGCACTTGTGGGGGGAAACCCTTCTGTCCTCTACTGTTCGGCGGCCGGGTCTCTTCCTCGTCGTCACTATGCAGCCCCTTGTCATTGTTTTCGGCAATTAACTTGCCTGCCTGCTTGAATACCCAACAATCTCTGTTGGTGTGGTTAGCTGGCTTTTCGGGGGTGCCATGTATCTGGCATGAGCGGTCGAGTATTCGGTCCAAATTGGACGGACCCGAAGTGTTTCTTTTAAATGGCTTCTTCCGCTGACCGGGTTTAGAGCCTCGGAATCCGGCGTTGACTGCCGTATCCTCCTTGTGGTCGCCGTTAATGCGGCGTTTATTTTTGCTTCGACGCGACCTGCCATTGTGGTCCTTGGTATCCGGACTACCAGAATTTTTACTGAGGTTGTTGCTGCGAGCTAGCCAGCTATCCTCTCCCGCACAGAAGCGGGTCATTAAGGATGTGAGGGCTGCCATGGATTTCGGCTTTTCCTGTCCTAGGTGCCGGGCTAGCCACTCGTCGCGGATGTTATGTTTGAAGGCTGCGAGGGCCTCTGCATCCGGACAGTCGACGATTTGATTTTTCTTTGTTAAGAACCGTGTCCAGAACTGTCTGGCCAATTCGTCTGGCTGCTGAATTATGTGGCTTAGGTCATCGGCGTCTGGTGGTCGCACATATGTGCCCTGGAAGTTGTCGAGGAATGCGGCTTCCAGGTCTTCCCAACACCCAATTGACTCTGCGGGCAAGCTGTTAAGCCAATGCCGAGCTGGTCCTTTAAGCTTGAGTGGGAGATACTTGATGGCGTGGAGATCATCGCCGCGGGCCATATGGATGTGAAGGAGATAATCTTCGATCCAAACCGCGGGGTCTGTCATGCCATCGTAGGATTCAATGTTTACGGGTTTAAACCCTTCAGGGATTTGATGATCCATTACTTCGTCAGTGAAGCATAGCGGGTGTGCGGTGCCTCTGTATTGAGCAATATCACGACGTAGCTCAAGGGAGCGTTGTCTGCTGTGTTCGGCCCGGCCGGGTTGTTGTATCCGGCGCGACGGTATTCGTCGTGGGTCGTGGGGCGCCCACGTGATCCATAGATGGATCTGGATTGCCTTGCTTTGTCCTCCAATATATCCCGCAAGTCCGGCGCGTTCCCCCGTGACTTCGTACTTTTCGAGCGATGCCGGGGTACGGTCTTGATGAGGGGCCTGGATGCCTCTCTATCGCGACCACGGGGTGGTCGGTCGGCCGTATTGTGCGCTGGTGATGAAGGTATGTATGCTTCCTCCTTTAATCGGGGGAGCAACTTGCGTTTTGGGTAGCTTTTGGAGGGGCGTTCAAGTTCATACTCTTCTGCCGCAGGACCTCGGTCCATCTGTCGGCCAGCAGGTCTTGATCAGCTTGAAGCTGCTGCTGCTTTTTCTTTAGGCTATTTGCCGTGGCGATAAGCCTGCGTTTAAAACGCTCTTGTTCGGCGGGATCCTCCGGCACGACGAATTCGTCGTTGTTGAGGCTTGCCTCGTCTTCGGAGGGAGGTATGTAATTATCATCCTCGACCTCTTCGTCTGCCGCTCTCTCTTGAGGGCTTGCTTCTGCATCCTCCTGCGCTGAATCTCGCTGGAGGGGGTTGTCTTCGGCACTCTCTGGGGTGTTATTATCTCCGGTGCCGGAATCTCCATTCTTGCTGTGGCGGGATTTAGAGCGGCACCGCTGACGTCGGCACTTGGGCTGTTTCTTTGAGGAATCTGCCTCCGCTGCTTCTTCGCCGTCCCCATCTTTTGGGGTGTCCACCATGTATATGTCATATGACGAGGTGGACTTCCAGTGCCCTGTAGGCGCTGGTTCTTGATCGTCTCCGGCATCGTCGTCCATACCGTCTATGTCTTCGGAGTCATAGTCTAGCATGTCGGTTAGATCGTCGACAGTGGCTACAAAGTGGGTGGTGGGTGGGGACTGAATTTCTTCGACGTCCGCATCCCAACCATCCTGGCCATAATCCGGCCAGGGCTCTCCGGATAGCGAGAGATGTTTTAGCGAATTTAGGATGTCGCCAAAGGGTAAGTGTTGGAAGATGTCCGCGGCGGTGAACTCCATGATTGGCGACCAATCAGATTCGATTAGCAGGGGTGCAGGAGGTTCGGAGTTCGACAGGGAGTCCGGCACCTCAGAGTCACGAGCTTTACAAGGGACAAGGTTAGTGTTCGGCTCCATCGCCGTGGAAGTTGCAGCCCCTGAGGCGGTGTCCAGCCACCGGTCCTCGATCTGCGCGATCGGCTCCGGACTAAGGGCCGGAGCGGATTCGTGTGCGGCCACCAAGGCACTGTCCGGCGGCAGAGCTAAATCATGCCCATCGTGACAGCGCGGCACACTCGGCTGTGGCTCGAGTCCGTCGAAGATCAAGTCCCCGCGGATGTCGGCCGTGAAGTTTAGGCTTCCGAACCTGACCTGATGGCCAGGGGCGTAGCTTTTGATCTGCTCCAGATGGCCAAGTGAATTGGCCCACAGTGCGAAGCCGCGGAACACGAAGATCTGTCCGGGGAGAAAAGTCTCACCTTGGACAGCGTTGTTGTTGATTGAAGAAGCCATCAAGCCTATCGGTGACGACACAGAGGAACTCTCAATGAAAGCACCAATGTCGGTGTCAAAACCGGCGGATCTCGGGTAGGGGGTCCCGAACTGTGCGTCTAGGCGGATGGTAACAGGAGACGAGGGACACGATGTTTTACCCAGGTTCGGGCCCTCTTGATGGAGGTAAAACCCTACGTCCTGCTTGATTAATATTGATGATATGGGTAGTACAAGAGTGGATCTACCACGAGATCAAGGAGGCTAAACCCAAGAAGCTAGCCTATGGTATGATTGTTGTAATGGATGTTATGGCCTACGGACTAAAGCCCTCCAGTTTATATAGACACCGGAGAGGGCTAGGGTTACACAGAGTCGGTTACAATGGTAGGAGATCTACATATCCGTATTGCCAAGCTTGCCTTCCACGCCAAGGAAAGTCCCATCCGGACATGGGACGAAGTCTTCAATCTTGTATCTTCATAATCTTGGAGTCCGACGGACGATGATAGTCCGGCTGTCCGGACACCCCCTAGTCCAGGACTCCCTCAATGGGAGCAGTGGCGTACAACAGCAGGCAGATCCGGTCGTCGTCCAATCAGCGGGGGTGGCAACGTCTACCGCGGTCAAGGGCGGTGCAGTCAGCCCGAGTTGAGGGCGTCGTAGATGGAGTCGCCGCTAGTGGCATGACGCCGTCACCCAGCCGGTATGGCCAGGGCCACCACGCCCTTCGCGACCATGGTGTGACTAGGTCATCAATGCGGTAGAGAAGGGGAAATGGAAGTGGAGCGGCGGAACGGGGTGGGCAGGGGAGCGGTCGATTGGGGTTGGCCTGGGAGAGGCGCAGTAGGGCGGGCTGCGGAGCAGCGAAGCTAGGCGATCCAGGGCGAGGCGTGGAAGGTCGGGACGGGGGGAGATGAGATCTGAGAGAGGGGAAAGTTTTGGTCTGGCGGCGACACCGCTTGGGACAGGGGCGAGGCGTGAAGGAGACACATACGATTTTTTTCCTCTACGCGCCCTTTCTCCCTTCCTTTTCTCACTAGTCTATGGCCCCAACCTTTGCGAAATGAAAAAATGGCACGAGCGTAGCGCGGGAGGCCAATCTACGTGGGCAGACCGGGGCATCTCTTCATGTTTTTTGGGCTTTGATGTTTGTACGTCGCACCACCCTAGGGAAAGCTTAAGCTCCAATTTTTTTGCTAGATATTCATCTTTCCCTAGAGGGCACCGTTCATAGCTTGTCTATCCCTTGAGTTGGCTGATGAGCTCTAGGTAAAGACCTTGGCTCTAGGTAAAACGTAGATTTCTAGTAACTCTAGGATCCAATCGGTCCCTTACAGAATAGTGCATAAACTGGGGTTTAAATTCATGTCACTCTCGCAACCAACCATCTATTTACTACTCCACAATGCATTCCCTTAGGCCCAAATATGGTGAAGTGTCATGTAGTCGACGTTCACATGACACCACTAAGGGAATCACAACATACATGCTATCAAAATATCGAACACATATCAAATTCACATGATTACTTGCAACATGATTTCTCCCGTGACCTCAATAACAAAAGTTACTACTCACAAATAATCAACATGCTCATGATCAGAGGGGTATTAAATAGCATAATGGATCTGAACATATAATCTTCCACCAAATAAACCATATAGTAATCAACTACAAGATGTAATCAACACTACTTGTCACCCCCTAGCACCAATCTATAGTTTCGGTAACAAGATTGAATACAAGAGATGAACTAGGGTTTGATATGAGATGGTGTTGGTGAAGATATTGATGGAGATTGCCCTCCCCAAGATAGGAGAGTTGTTGGTCATGATGATGATGACAATGATTTCCCCCTCCGGGCGGAAAGTTCCTCCAGCAGAATCGCTCCACCGGAGGGCAAAAGTGCTCCTACCCAAGTTCCGCCTCGAGGCGGCGGCGCTTCGTCCCGAATGTCCTCCTCTCCTTTTTTTTCTAGGTCAAAATGACTTACATACCAGAAGATGGGCACCGGAGGTGGGCCGAGGAGGGCACAACCCACCAGGGCGAGCCTGGGCTCCCTAGCGCGCCCAGGTGGGTTGTGCCCCTCCGCTGGTTATTTGCTCCAGTATTTCTTAAATATTCCATAAAAATTCTCTGTGAAGGCTGAGCTTGTTTGGAGTTATGCAGAATAGGTAGCCTGACATAGCTTTTTGAGGTCCAGATTTCCAGCTGCGAGAATTCTCCCTTTTAGTGTGTACCTTGCAAATTATGAGAAAAAAGGCATTAGAATTACTCCAAAAAGCATTATTATGGATAAAAACATTATAAATAATAGTAAGAAAACATGATGCAAAATGGACGTATTAAATAGCTGCAAGTGGAGCATGGTAGCGGCATCTACAATATGACATAAAATTTGCGAAGTACACATGGATCTGAATGTTGCAGACACATTGACTAAAACCTCTCTCACAAGCAAAACATGATCAAACTCTGGAACTAATTGGGTGTTAATCACATGGTGATGTGAACTAGATTATTGACTCTAGTGCAAGTGGGAGACTGTTGCAAATATGCCCTAGAGGCAATAATAAATTAGTTATTATCATATTTCCCTGTTTATGATAATAATTTATTATCCATGCTAGAATTGTATTGATGGGAAACTCAAATACATGCGTGGATACATAGATAACATGTCCCTAGTAAGCCTCTACCGGACTAGCTCATTGATCAAAGATGGATATGGTTTCCTAGCCATGGACATGAGTTGTCATTTGATAACGAGATCACATCATTAGGAGAATGATGTGATGGACAAGACCCAAACTATGAACGTGGCATATGATCGTGTCAAGTTTATTGCTATTGTTTTCTGCATGTCACATATATGTTCCTATGACCATGAGATCATGCAACTCACTGACACCAGAGTAGTACCATGTGTGTACCAAACGTCACAATGTAACTGGGTGACTCTGAAGGTGCTCTACAGTTATCTCCGAGGGTGTCTGTTGAGTTGGTATGGAACAAGACTGGGATTTGTCACTCCGTATGACGGAGAGGTATCTCAGGGCCCACTCGGTAATACAACATCACAATGAGCTTGCAAGCAGTGTGACCAATGAGTTAGTCACAGGATCTTGTATTACGGAACGAGTAAAGAGACTTGCCGGTAACAACATTGAACTAGGTATGGAGATACCGATGATCAAATCTCGGGCAAGTAACATACTGATAGACAAAGGGAACTGCATACAGGATTAGCTGAATCCTTGACATCGAGGTTCGACCAATAAGATCTTCGTAGAATATGTAGGACCCAATATGAGCATCCAGGTCCCTCTATTGGTTATTGACCATAGAGGTGTCTTGGACATGTCTGCATAGTTCTCGAACCCGCAGGGTCTACACATTTACAGTTTGGTGATGATATAAGTATAGTTGAGTCGTTATGGTGGTTCCCGAAGGTTGTTTAAAGTCCCGAATGAGATCTCAGACGTGATGAGGAACTCTAGAATGGTCCGGAGGTGAAGATTGATATATTGGACGAAGGGTATTGGAGTCCAGAATTGTTTCGGGGGTACCGTGTGATGACAACATGATCGAAAGGGGTTTCGTGGGGGCCCCGGCAAGTTTTGGGGGCCTCATGGGCAAAGGGCAGGGAGCAAACCAGCCCACTAAGGGGTTGTGTGCCCCCCTCATCCTTTCCCACGTGACCAGGAGAGGAGGGGCACCCCCCTCTAGAGTTCCCTCCACCTGGCTTGGGGGGCAAGTCACCCTAGGGGAGATCCCATCTGCCCTGGCCGCTGCCCCCCTAGGGGAAACCCTAGGGGTGCCACCCCCTCCTCCCTTCCCCTATATATAGAGAGGTAGAGAGAGGGCAAACGTACCCCTTGAGCACATCTCCATGCCACGGTGCTGCCTCTCCTCTCCCTCGCATCCCTATTCCTCTTTGTAGTGCTTAGCGAAGCTCTACTGAGATTCTGCCACCACCACCGCCACCATGTCGTCGTGCTGCCGGAGGACTCGAGCTACTACTTCACCATCGCTCGCTGGATAGAGGACGTGGAGGCGTCATCAAGCCGTACGTGTGTTGAATGCGGAGGTGTCGTCCGTTCGGCACTAGATCGGGAGTTCGCGGGATGGATCGTGATTGGATCGCGAAGACGTTCGACTATATCAACCGTATTTCTTAACGCTTCCGCTTAGCGATCTACAAGGGTATGTAGATCCAATCTCTCCTCTCGTAGATGGTCATCTCCTAGATTGGATTGAGCATACGAATTTTTTTGTTTCCCATGCAACGTTCCCCAATAGAATGCTAGGTTAAAAGCATCTTTGATTGAATGTCATGCCAGGAGAGACACAGAGTATCTAATCTCGAGCACAAATGCTCCTGCATGAACTGTAAATTCTCAAAAAATAGTAAAAAAATAAAAAAATCTGATTTTTTTGTGTATGAACATCAACAAAAGTTCTAACATCTTGCAAAAATTTCCCTTTGAAAGACGTCATTGGAGACCTGTACAAAAAAACAAAAATCGGGACTCGGAAAAGACGCATTTTGGAGCACTTATTTATGTTTCTTTTGCGCACACCTCTACGGATGTCTTTTCGGGGCTAATTTTTGCAGTATGTTAGAGAACTTGTTGGTGTTCATCCTCAGAATTTTGTTTTACTATTTTTCCAAAAATTACTGTTCATGCAGGTACATTTGTGCTCGAGATTAGAGCAACACTTTCATGTTAGGAGCGCCTTAATTTGGGAGGATTTTCAAAATTATGCTTTTACTATTGTGTTTTGTAAACATTTTACCTTTATAGTTTGATTAATTTTTTGTACGTACTCATTTTCAACAAAATATCCCTTCACACACAAATATATTTTCGGCATGAAACTAGTACCACATCTGAGGGCATGTACAATGGTTGATAAGACAGTCTTATATTAAATTTGCATGTAATTTAAAGCATGTCTATAGTAGATTATATCTTATCATTATTTTCTATAACTAGCTATTAGTACTAAAAGCATGATACATATTATGCAAAGAGATCATCTCTTAAATAAGAGGGAATTATTTCTCTCCTTCACTTTAACATTTATCCTACTTTCTTCATCTCAAAATAAGTGTTATGCGTACTACTACAGTTAATACAAAGTTGAGACACTTATTTTTGGACGGAGTAAACTTATTATAACATAGCATTTTACATGCCCTCATATATAAGGAGAAAAAAACAATTTTGTGCCAGTCCGGTTTCATGCTTCGCGGTTACTACCTCCGTCCTGTTTTATAGGTCCTCTTCGTGTTTAGGGTCAAATTTTGACCATACTTTAATTAACAAAATGGCAATGCAAGTCATAAAAAATTATATCGTTAGAAACTATATTCAAACTAGTAAGCGTGCACGTACAACGCATGTATCGTTAAGAAGTTATTGTTCGATCTATCCTAACATCTCCTACTAAACGGATAAAAGCATCAATAATTGGACTGGGAAAATATGACCTACTCTCTATGTCAGCGCCCTCGTATGTCATCTAACACATCCAAACAATGTCTAGACGTGTCCACTTTGAGCCTCATTTGTCTATCCATGCGGTCAGGTCCCCCAAATTGTCTGTCACATGCATATTATTGGTTGGGATGGAGAGAGAGAATACAACAACAACAAAGCCTTTAGTCCCAAACAAGTTGGGGTAGGCTAGAGGTGAAACCCATAAGATCTCGCAACCAACTCATGGCTCTGGCACATGGATAGCAAGCTTCCACGCACCCTGTCCATAGCTAGCTCTTTGTCGATACTCCAATCCTTCAGGTCTCTCTTAACGGACTCCTCCCATGTCAAATTCGGTCGACCCCGCCCTCTCTTGACATTCTCCGCATGCTTTAGCCGTCCGCTATGCACTGGAGCTTCTGGGGGCATGCGCTGAATATGCCCAAACCATCTCAGACGATGTTGGACAAGCTTCTCCTCAATAAAGAAAGAAAAAATTGGTCTAACATGAGCCGCGTCCGATGTAGCAGACTGCCCGAATAGCCTCATTGCTTCCCCATATATGGAATGATTTTGAGGGACAGACGGCCTTTTTCTACTCTCTTGGGTCCTGGCAAGGGGCACAAAGTGCGGGAGGGGGTGGGCCGATGCTCTAAGTGTGGTGGTTTGCTCCCCACATCCTCCGACACCACCCTGGAATAATACGCCCTCGTCTCCTCCGACCTCGCTCACGCTTCAGTGAACCGAAAAGTTATAAACAACATGCCATTCCTAGAATATGTTATCTTTCGATGGAAACAACAATCTATTGATCATCATTAAAAGAGTGTATGATGCTAGTTACCAACAGCTAACTAACAAGATCAGGGTATTCACCTAAATTGTTACCAACATTGTTAGTCCATGTACAAATTTATTGCTCTCTTTCCCTCATACACAACTTCATTTAAAGTAAAACTAGGTAACCAAGTCTTCATATGGTTAATCTCTTCGTAGACGTTCTCGATGCGGCATATTCAGAATGTCTTGGCCTATATGAATTACCTTTTACCAACAACTTCGAAACCACAATTCTCAAATTTGAAACAACAATTCCCATGTTTAGGCCCTGTTTGTTTGGGCTTTTACTTTTGCTTTTGCAACTTTTCCACTTTGGCAAAAAGACAAAAAAAACTCCTAAATAGATGTTTTTTGCTTCATCTTTTGGCTTATACCATCATACAACAATATTGATTCATAAGCACAAAACCGAAGCAAATAGCCCCTATTTAGGAGCTTTCGTGGCTTTTTTTTCAAAGTAGAAAAGATGCAAAAGAAGAAGCAAAAGCCTAAACAAACAGGGCCTTAGGGCGTGTTTGGTTGGAGTCCAGGTGATCGCAAGCCTGGCCTTGCATGTGCCTGGTTCTTGCCTGACTCTCATTTAGTTGGTGCCTGGCCGAGAAAATGGCTGCCTGGCCTTGTCGTTGCTGGAAGCATGGTTAGCCTGGCCTAGTTCAAAAAATTTAATAAAATAATATATTCAACCCAGGCAGTGGGATCTGCCTGGACCAGGCATCCAATTTTTCAAGCCTGGTTGTGTGCTGGCAGTAATCAAGCATTGAGGACAGCGTTGGAAATCTTTTAAACACAAAAGGACAAATTAGCAGGCAAGGAAGGGATCCAAACGCTTATGCATCAGGCTAGCATGGCCAGGCAAAAAAGGTTGCCTTCTCAGGCTTCGTCCATGCACTATTTTTTTTCCAGGCACACTATCCAGGTTTTCAACCAAACATGTCCTTAGTCTTCTCAAGCAGTATAATGATACTTGCTGCCAAGTGAAACATACAAATAGCTAAGAAATATCAAGATGTCCCACGAGATTACTAATAATTGATGAAACTTTACTTTAAAATGCAATGCTTGAATGTAGCAAAAACTCGTTTCCTTCTTTTCCGAGAACATACAGGAGAACTGTGTGTATAAATATATTAAGAAGGGAATAGTACATCAACATATTGAAGGCCGACAAGATCAACGACGCCACTAAGTTTAAAAAATTGTGAAACAAAGGAAGACACGACCTGAAACTACACATTGTTGTCTCTTTAGCAAAAATATTTTCTATGGAAAAATCAAGCTATAACTTATAGGTAGCACAACATAACTTTCCGTATATTTCAAATTTTGTCAGACCACAACAAGAGAGCAATCAGTCTCAGACTTATACTTGGGGAAAGGCACTCCAGGAGTGCCATAAACTTCTGCCATGCCAGTGCACATCTTGCTCGCGTTGGCGATCAACCCTTCCATTCTTAAGAAGATCAACCGGCTCATCCGCGACTTTCTCTGGCACGGCAACAAGGACACACATCATGGCTCTTGCATCGTGTCCTGGCCAAAGGTGGGTCGTTCCCTAGCTCTCGGTGGCCTGGCGATTCGTGACCTACACCACACTGGTATCGCTCTATGCACGCGTTGGCTTTGGCTGCAACACATCGACCCCTTGCGTGCGTGGAAACACCTTCACCTGCCAGCCGATCCCGAGGCGTCTCAACTCTTCCGCGCCTCGACAGTTTGGACACTCTGCGACGGTAAAACCTGCAAATTCCGGCAAGATCATTGGCTCCAAGGAAAATCTATCCCAGAGATCGCGCCCACCCTGTCCTCCCTCATCCTGAGGCGTCACAAAAGATAGAGACTTGTGCGCAAAGCTCTCACTGATCATGGCTGGATCGCGGACATATACGGCATCTTAAACCCCCTGACGGTCATTGAGTACATCCATCTATGGGGTCTACTCCAGGGCATCGAGCTCTCCGACGAGCCAGACAGGCTGACCTGGAAGTGGACTGCCAACGGCAGCTACATGGCGCGATCTGCCTACTACGCGCTATTTCTCGGAGCTACCACCACACCCCGCTGGCAGCTCATATGGAAGACCTGGGCCCCCTCCAACCCAAAGATATTCCTCTAGCTTGCCTCCCTTAGCCAATGCTAGACCGCGGACCACCGAGCACGACATGGCCTGCCACACGACCCCGTCTGCAAGTTATGAGGCCAGGACAATGAGACCCTCCACCATCTCCTTGTTGGATGCGTCTTCTCACGCATTGTCTGGCACGGCATCTTGGCATGGTGCCGCACGCCCGCATCACCCCCCGACAGCAACACCGGCTTCTTCTAATGGTGGACAGCTACCAATGTCCCAACAAGCCTACGCAAGGGCATCAACTCCCTTGTAATCCTCACCTCCTGGGCCATATGGAAGCACCGCAACGCCATCCTCTTCAACAACGCATCACCCAACCACAGCACACTCCTGGACGACATCAAGTAGGAGGCGATTCTCTGGGCAAGAGCCGGCGCCAAAGGGCTCGATCGAATTATCCCTGTAACATAAACATGTAACTTGATAGGTTGAGCATCCTCGAACTCTCCTGCTCACCCTGCGCATCCGGGCACCGCCATCTAATGTGTACGTTACCCAGGGCGCCAACCCTTTTACTCTTTTTCCCAACCTATCGATGGAATGATACGCAATCTCGCGTATTCAAGAAAAAAAAGGAGTGCCATAAACTAACTTCAATATGCTCCTTCTCTCTTACCAACACAAGGTTTAAGCTCAACTCACCCCAAGGAGAAAAGTGAACTATAAAATTTAGGCTAAAATATACATGCAAATGTTTCTCAAACTGGAATTATGTGCACTGTGAGTAGAAAACTTCATACTGAAGCTGACCTTATGTTTCTATAGAGAAGAGACACGTAAAAAAGATACATCAACATGCATCTACCAATGAGGCAACCACTTGCATCACGTTTTTGTTGACAAAAATTTCAGATGCACAAAGTCGAACACTGATATACCATCATTTTTAAACTTTCACCATTAGTTATGCAAATCAAGTGTGTGTCTGTTATTTTCCACCAAAAGCATTACAAGCATCACAAATTCGACAAGCATGGGCTGAAATGTTATAACTGGAAGTAAAAAATAATAATGGTGATGTAAAGATTTGTTCTATGCCCTCAAGAACTTATTTTCTGAAGCAAACAAGAGATGACTCCTAAAAAAATCTGATTACCTTTTACCTGAGTTTCAATTTTTTTATCAATAGTAAGATGTTCTAATCTTGTAGTCTCAACTAATGTTGGTTTCAAGATGTGATATGGATCATTAATGAAGCTGCAACAATATGTAGTGAAATAGATTTTCTGGTTTCAGTCAAGTTAAACCTAAAAAAAGGAGGGCCAATTATTTACTGGAGTCACAAATTCAGTGTGACGCCTTACCTTGTTGTTGGCTTGGAGGCCTCCCATCCCATCCTTGTTTATTCCTTATTCCATCCCTCTTTGTTTCCTTGAGCTCCTCCCCCTTTCCCTTTTCCTCTTCATCATCTTGCAGCAAAGCAACCGAGTTTGAGATGCATCAGACTTTCACAAATAACAAAGTAACTTTGGAACTTCATATACTATTTCTTCTTTCGATGTAGTAGAGTCCAACCTTCTGCAAGTAGAGTCAGGCATAATTACTTTCTTCATATAGTCAGGTTTGCATAATTACTTTCTTCCTTGTAGTAGATTTGGGCATCTTAAGATCGAACACCTACAAGTTTCAGTGATGAGGTAAAAAATAGTTAATTATAATAGTATCGCTTTTTATGGGGATTATAATTGTATCATTGCAAGCAGGAGTGCCAGACTAACTGAAGTTTCAGCCAACAGATTTATACATATATTATTGAGCCCATATATTGGTAATAGCATTAGACTTCATATATCAAGTATGCATCAGCTTTGTTGACTTGTCAGGCCATTCATTGACTATCCAACAGAAGAACAAAGGATCCATCAACTTCAAAGTTCAGGAACTAAGGATCCATCAAGTTCAAAAATACATGGTTGATGGAATAACATGCATGTGATCTCAAAACATAAAGAATTGATGATTTGGCTCTAGTCAACAATAAGATAAATCGCGCCATGAAAAAATTGACAAGTAGGCACGAAGGAATGAAAGATATGTTTTTATTGCTAAAGTAAGCAGATGACATTTGGAAGTTTGATGTTGAAATAACAACGACTGACCTTGAATAATTAGAGTAAACAGAAACGCTAACAGAAGAAGCAGGTGTACTGGAACATCAAGACCATGATTACAACTGACTGATCCAACTAATCCAGCACTATGTGCTCCATCTCGACAGAGGACATTTTGTTCTCCTTGTGATAGTGCAACTATCCCTGGGTGGTTTTGGTAATGATTAACAACATATAGCTCATTGAACTAATGCCATTACAAGATAAATATTTCAGGGAAGTTCAATGATTGGCATGGCATGGATAAGGAATGTGGACCCCTCAAAATGCAAAGGACAAAAGATTGGCTCAAGCTTCAAAGTCCAAGACTCTACATTTTCTATTTTAGTGATCCAATATCACATTGAGTCTATAGGAAAGCCAATACTATTGAAAGGGGATGAGGTGTTGCTTAATGGCTTGCTTGCTCAAAATTCTTAGTGATATGCTCCAAAATCCCTCAACCACTTTCTCATATCCACATATGTCCCAAACCAAAAGTCAAACTCGGCCCTACCGATTTGATCCATTCGGCACCACCAATTTCATTTGACATAGCCACTGCCAGAAACCCTAGTCTTTTCGGTCTCACCGATAGGGATCTCGGTCACACCAAGATGGGATTGCAAACTCTCTGTCTCCCTTCGTAATGTTTTGGTCTAACCGAGATGAGCGATCGGTCCCACCGAGTCTGCAATGCAAACTCTCTGTTTCCCTTTCGTAACGCTTCGGTCCCACCGAAATGAGCGAATCGGTCCCACCGAGTTTGCGACCAACCCTCTATTTGCTTATTAGCAAAGTCGGTCCAACCAAGTTTGAGTAATTGGTCCAACCAAGATTACGTTATGCCCTAACCCTGATGATATCGGTCCCACCGAGATGACATGTCGGTCCCACCGAAATTGACTAACGGTCACATATGCATTGAATTGGTCCGACCGAGTTTTCTGATTCGGTCCCACCGAGTTTGGTATAATGTGTGTAACGGTTAGATTTTGTGTGGAGGCTATATATACCCTCTCCTCATTCATGAGGGAACCCATCAGATCGTGCCTACACTTCCACTACTCATTTTCTGAGAGAGAGCCACCTACTCATGTATTGAGACCAAGATATTCCAATCCAACCATATGAATCTTGATCTCTAGCCTTCCCCAAGTTGATTTCCACTCAAATCATCTTTCCACCAAATCCAATCCTATGAGAGTGATTTGAGTGTTGGGGAGACTATCATTTGAAGCCCAAGAGCAAGGAGTTCATCATCAACACACCATCTATTACCTTTTGGAGAGTGGTGTCTCCTAGATTGGTTAGGTGTCACTTGGGAGCCTCCGACATGATTGTGGAGTGAACCAAGGAGTTTGTAAGGGCAAGGAGATCGCCTACTTCGTGAAGATCTACCCTAGTGAGGCAAGTCCTTCGTGGGCGATGGCCATGGTGGGATAGACAAGGTTGCTTCTTTGTGGACCCTTCATGGGTGGAGCCCTCCATGGACTCGCGCAGCTGTTACCCTTCGTGGGTTGAAGTCTCCATCAACGTGGATGTACGATAGCACCACCTATCGGAACCATGACAAAAACATCCATGTCTCCTATTGCATTTGCACTCTCCAAACCATTCCCTTTACATTCTTGCAAGTTGCATGCTTTACCTTCCGCTGCTCATATACTCTTTGCATGCTTGATTGAAATGTGTTAAGATTGCTTGACTTATGCTAAGTTGTTAAAATCTACCAAGAACTAAAATTGGGAAAATGTTAAGTTTTTATTTGGTCAAGTAGTCTAATCACCCCCCCCCCTCTAGACATACTTTCGATCCTACAATTGGTATCAGAGCTTTGGTCTCGATTTGCCTTGATTTCCATAGCTTTTGGTGATCATAGCCTTGGTTTCACAACCTAGGTGAGTATGGCGTCTAGTGAGGGAAATTACGACCGTATAGGTCCTTACTTTGATGGTACTAATTTTCCTACTTGGAAGCATAAGATGAAAATGCATATTCTTGGACATAACCCCCCCCCCCCCGCGCGCGTTTGGGATATTGTGTGTACTGGCTTGCAAGGTGAATTCTTCCATGGGAGAGAACCGAACCGTGAAGCTACCGCGGAAGAGTTGAAGATGCTGCAATACAATGCTCAAGCTTGTGATATCCTCTTCAACGGATTATGCCCCGAATAATTCAGCAAAATTTGAGAATGCAAAGGAAATTTGGGATACTTTGATTGACATGCACGAAGGTACCGACTCTGTCAAGGAGTCCAAATTGGATGTGCTTCAAAGTCAACTTGACAAGTTCAAAATGAAGGATGGTGAAGGTGTCGCTGAAATGTACTCTAGGCTTGCACTCATCACAAATGAGATTGCCGGCTTAGGAAGTGAAGAGATGACCGACAAATTCATCATAAAGAAGATCCTAAGAGCCTTGGATGGAAAATATGATACCGTGTGTACATTGATCCAAATGATGCCCAGTTACAAAGATCTCAAGCCAACGGAAGTCATTGGAAGAATTGTTGCTCATGAGATGTCACTCAAGGATAAGGAGGAGCTTCACAACAAGTCAAGTGGTGCTTACAAAGCCTCATGTGATGCTCCTACATCATCAACTAAGAAACAAACCTTCAATGAGGAGTTGAGCTTAATGGTGAAAAACTTCAACAAGTTCTACAAGAGTAGAAGCAAGGAAAGGAGTTCCAAGTCAAGGTCCTACAATGACAAAAGATCTTCGAGTCATCAACGTAATTGCTACAATTGTAGAAGACCCAGACACTATTCCAATGAGTGTACGACTCCTTACAAAAGGAGAGAAGATTCACCTAAAAGAAGAAGTAGAAGAGAAGAATCACCACCAAGAGAGGGAAAGAGTAGAGATGATCGTTATGAACGAACAACATCCCGGAGAAGCAAGGATTCGGAAAGGAGGTACAAATCATCAAAGAGCTACACAAAACAAAGACATCAAGCTCATGTTGGTGAATGGGTATCCGGCTCCGACTCCGACAATCACTCCAAGAGAAGCTATCACTCCGACTCCGAATATACTCAAGATGAAGGTGTTGCCGGTCTAGCACTTGTGTCAACCAACTCCTATGACATATTTGACTCACCAAATGAAGGAATTGGAAGATGCTTCATGGCCAAAGGCGCAAAGGTATCACACCCCGAGTATGTTGATTTCAATAGTGATGAAGATGACTTGTTAGGTGATGATGATTTACTTGTTGACAACTCTAGTGATGAATACTATGATGAAACGTCAATTAATCATGCTAATCAAGATAAAATGAATGACAATGATAAGGAGAAGATTGAGCGCCTAACTAAAGAACTAAACACTCTTAAGTTAGCTCATGAAACTATCTTGGAAGATCATCGAGAACTTTTAAAGACTCATGAGAAGTTACGCTTTGAAAAGCTCAACCTTGAGCAAGAGCATGAGGTTTTAAAGGCAATCAATGATGATCTTCGCAAGAAAAGTTCTTCTTACATTGCCAAGCGTTTACTCTTATCTACTTACATGCCAGAAGTCAAGTCTAGTAACAAGAGCTTCTTATTCTAGTAGTAACAATAATCATGCTAAATCCAATGTTGTTGCTTCTAGTAGTTCTCTTGATTCCACTAATGATTCTCTTAGCCAAGTTACACTTGAGCAAGAAAATAGCTTATTGAAGGGAATTATAGAGAAGGGTTTCTACAAGAGCCTTGCCGGGAGTAAGCAATTTGAGGCAATTGTATGCAAGCAAGGAAGGCACCGGAAGAATCAAGGTGTTGGTTTTGAACGAAAGTTCAATGCCAATGGTGTTGAGTGGGAAGAAGATCAATACCCCAAGATGAAGTTTGTTCCTCAACAAGAGAAGTATGATCCTACTTCTTTCCAAGGGACACAAGCTCAAGATGATCTTCCACCACAAGACCACAAGCAAAAAGGCAAGCACAAGCTTCAAGAGGAGATTGATGCATTTGAAGAAGCTCCCAAGGCCTTGGTCAAGTGGGTACCCAAGACTACATCAAGCTCTACTTCATCAAGTTCCACTAATACCCCAAGGATTCCCATCAAGATGATGTGGATCCCAAAGAAGAAGAACTAGAGAGTTCTTGAGGGTGACTCCGCCAATATACTTCACTCATATCATTTTGGCAAGGACAAGTGCAATCAACCTCCACATCTTGCACTAGTTCAAGGAGTCACAAACCCTCTTGTTGGTAAGACAAGGGACAAGGTAACCTAATTCTTTCATGGACATCATCTTGTGTGTGCATCACTCTATGTCTATGGATATCCTTGCTTGTTCCTTGTGGGACTAACCCGTGTAGGTATTGAAAGTGCAACTCACTTCAATGGATTGCTCCAAATGATCAACAACATTGAGCATCCACATCTTCAACATCTACATGAAGTCATTGTCGACAAAACCCAAGGTTAGTTCATCCCTATTAGGGGGGATCTCACATCTAGGGGGAGCTTTGCTCTAAAAAAATTTGAGCAAAAGCAACTCTAATGGTGTGAACACAACAATGCTTTATGTAAAAGTGGTAACCCCACTTTTGCTTAAACGATGAGTATGACTATGATCAAATGTTCTCATTTGACTCCTAAGTCAATATACTCATATATAGATGACCTAATCATCGCCAATTGTTTGATAGATGATAGAATTGGTTGTGCATGCCTTGCCACATATTTCATTTGCCATTTTATTGTGTGAGCATGTTGGTTGCATATTTTACTCATTCGAGGAAATCTACTTGTTGCTTTGGTTGTTTGGTTTCTTTTCTTTTGCCAAGTGGATGGACAAGAATGCCTAAGAACCTTCTCTAGCTATTTATGATTTTCTTGTCTCAAACTCTATTCATGCTACATCACAAAGTTTGATCAAGTCAGATCCGAACCACTCTGTGTGAGGAGCACTCGGAGTCCCCGATTCGTCATAGACTCAAACTTCCAAAACCTCTTTGTGCATTTCGGTCTGATCGAGAATCCATTCCGGTCAAACCGAGTTCACTAAGTTGATCTAGGTTTTCATCTCGGTGCAACCGATTTGTACACTTCGGTCACACTAAGTTGCAGCAACCGCTTGCGATTCTGCAATATCGGTGCCACCGAGTTGTTCCACTCAGTCACACCGACAGGGTCGGGATATAAATACCCACGGGTGAGACTTTGGAAATTTATTCAAATCTTCTCAGCCCGCGCGTGTCCTGCTCTGCCTCCTCAGGTCTCCAGATTGTCTCCTCGCCGCCAATGACCTCCCGCCGTTGGACCCTATCGCCATCGACGGATTCTGCTCCGCCGTCGTCGCCGTAGCGAACACTCGCCGCTCTAGGGTATGTGTTCGACCCCATGTGCTATCTTTTTCACTCTGATTCCTAGCACAAGGACAATGCCATACTTCTTGCCACGAATGAGATTAAACTATCCAGCCAAATCTTCCTTAGGTCTAGATTGATCATAAAATTTTAGGGTTAGTCCTCGACAGAACTCATCTCGGACCGACCAAAATGTAGAAATCGATCTCACCGATTCGGCTTAGGCCATTGCACTTGCACTTTTCGGTCTGACCGAAACATGCAAATCGGTGTGACTGAGTACAGGATACTGTGAAACCCTAGCAATCTCGGTGCCACCAAACTGTGACTCGGCCCAACCGAGTTCACTAGTTTAGGTTCCAAGTGTTGCTTCGGTATCACCGAGTTTGTCAATTCGGTAGCTCCGAGATCACTTCTGTAGTGAGCTAAAACTAATCTTTTTGACTCAATTTGTTTTGCAAAACCTCACTTTGTGATGCTCATCTACTCTACCTCATCTACAACCTATTCACAGGGTCTGCTGACAGGTTGACTGCAAGATGTCTGACCAGAGTGAAAGCCAGGACATGTCTGAACAGCCAGGACA
This sequence comes from Triticum dicoccoides, assembly GCF_002162155.2. Taxonomy (NCBI): domain Eukaryota; kingdom Viridiplantae; phylum Streptophyta; class Magnoliopsida; order Poales; family Poaceae; genus Triticum; species Triticum dicoccoides. The sequence goes on from NC_041391.1 coordinate 233,192,191, forward strand.
GATGAGTGAGGGCACTAGTCCCTCCAGCAGCTATGATGAGGGCAGCAGGAGCACACCTAGTAACTTGCCCAAGGCAGCTACTAGAACAAGGAAGAAGAGAACTTCTGATTCAGAGGATGAATATTATGTTGCAGCTGATGATGAGGCCATTTCCATGAGGAAAGTTGTGAAGAAAGAGTTTGGCACAGCTGCATCAACTAAGTCAGGCATGAACAAGAAGGCACCTGCCAGGAGAGTGCCTACATCCAAGCCCAGGAAGGTTGCCACAGGTGAAACTATGAAGTTCACCATTGAATCTGAAGAAGAAGAAGAAGAAGCTGGTGAGGACAAGAAGAAGAAGAGGGCAAGAACAACAACAGCCAAATTTCTTGGAAAGTCCACAATGGTGAGATCAGATGATGAAGAGGAAGAGGATGCTGCTCCAGCACCTAAGTCACAGAAGCTCATGGGAGATGCTATAAAATTAGGGGCTGCTACTAAGTCCAAAACTGCTCCCAAAGCTGCTTCTACTGTTTCCAAGACTGCACCCAAGAGGAGTACTAGGAACATACCTGCTGAGGAGAAGAACAAGGCCCCAGTGCCTGAAGCTGCAAAAGAGGAAGCTGAAGCCCAAGTGCTAAGGAAGCTAGATCCAAAGATCCCTGACCATAATGATGCACATCCTGTTGCAGAGGACATGAGGATCAGGAAGGATGCATGACTGAGACAGTGGAGAAAGGCTGACCCCTATGTTGTTAGGAGGAGAACTGTTGTGGACTACAGGTTCCACACACAGGAACAACAAGATTTCTATGAGACAATCCTTCTTGACAAGAAGCCCATAGTGTGTGACATGAGATGGGTGGACTGGACCTACATAAGAGAGAATGAAGAGCACTTCCCAGGTGTCTATGTCAGCTTCAAGGCATGTGAGGTTGACAAGTTTGTTGGCCAAAAGCTCACTGAGTGGAATGATGAGCTGATCATGCAATTCTATTCAACTGCTCATTTCTATCCAGATGGAAGGATAGTGTGGATGTCAGAGGGTACAAGGTACCAATCTATAGTTGATGAGTGGGCTAGATTGATCAATGCCCCAGAAGCTCATGAAGATGACTTGGATGTCTACGCCAAGAAGAAGAAGGATCACAACTTAATGGCTAGCATGTACAAGAAGATTCCTGATGCAGACCTAGAGACTCACAAGTTTGGCTCAGTGAAGCACCTTTTATCAGGGCTGCCAACCATCAACACCATTCTGAGGCACGCTCTGTTGCCAAAGTCTGGAGATCATAGAATGATCAGAGGACACTCCATCAACTTGCTGCATATATTTGATGTTCCTCAAAAGTTCAAGGTGATGAGTCTGATTGTGGAAACAATCAAGAGGACAGCTGCAGATCAGAAAAGATCTTGTGGGTATGCTCCACAGATTTAGGTGCTCATCAACTCCAAGATGGGCACAGACACATATTTGTTGGACAAGGAGCATTTACCCCTCAAGCCAGACTTTGAGGACAACATTGTTGTCATGAATGAAGAAGATCCACCATCTGTGCAAGCACATGAGAAGAGAGAGAAGGCAAGGGCAGAGAAAGTTGCAAAGATGCCAACAGCTGAAGAGGCATCTCAGATATTCTTGAAGAGCAAGCAAGATCAGCTTGGATATCTAATTGCATCCACCTTGAGGATTGAGAAGGGCTTGGCCACCCTGACTCAAAACCAGGAGAGCTTGGAGAGGATCATTGAGCAGAAATTCTATGATCTTGATGTCAAGGTAACTGAGATCCAGTCAATAGTTGAGCAACTTCAGGAGGAAGTGGAGGAGAAGAAGGGCAAGTCTACTACATATGCTTTTACTAGAGTGCCCAGGAGTCAGAGATCTGCTGCAGTGCCTGTCCCAGACACAAGAGCTACTACATCTGCACCAGCAGCCACAACTTCAGTGCCACCACCTACAGCAGCCACTCCACCAGCTCCAACCACATCTACAGACGCTTTCGTCCTTGGAGTCATCTCTACACCACCTCATGAAGACCAAGCCTGAGAGATGCATAGCACTATGCGTATTTTTTAACTTTTTGGTACTTGTTGCCAAAGGGGGAGAAATATGTATAGACCATAGTCTTCGAGAGAGTGTTGTTTTGTCTCTCTTTACATTTTATTTGCTTGAACTTTATTGTTTGTTTACTTGATACATTATGTCTTTTGTGAGATACTTGGATGATCATGTGTTTGATCATATGCTACTTTAATGTGTGCTTGAATGATATATCCTTCATATCCATTTATGATCATTCACTTTGCTTGGTGATGAGTGTATGTGTTCAATTATTATCATTTTGAGCGCTCCACCAAGATTTATGTGACATGGAAGAGTGACCCATGATCCTAACAAATTGTGCATTTGCAGTCCAAAGCAAATTTTAAATAAAGCACAAATTTAGGGGGAGCTCTTGTTTGTCACATACTTCTCAAAGCGACAATGTAGTTCAATCTTATTATACTTTGATCTATATGTTGCCATCAATTACCAAAAAGGGGGAGATTGATAGTGCAACTATCCCTGGGTGGTTATGGTAATGATTAACAACATATAGCTCATTGAACTAATGCCATTACAAGATAAATATTTCAGGGAAGTTCAATCATTGGCATGGCATGGATAAGGAATGTGGACCCCTCAAAATGCCGAGGACAAATGATTGGCTCAAGCTTCACAGTCCAAGACTCTACATTTTCTATTTTAGTGATCCAAGATCACATTGAGTCTATAGGAAAGCCAATACTATTAACAGGGGATGAGGTGTTGCTTAATGGCTTGATTGCTCAAAATGCTTAGTGATATGCTCCAAAAGCCCTCAACCACTTTCTCATATCCACATATGTCCCAAACCAAAAGTCGAACTCGACCCTACCGATTTGATCCATCCGGCGCCACCGAGTTCATTTGACATTGCCACTGCCAGAAACCCTAGTCTTTTCGGTCTCACTGATAGGGATCTCGGTCTCACCGAGATGGGATTGCAAACTCTTTGTTTCCCTTCGTAACGTTTCAGTCTAACCGAGATGAGCGATCGGTCCCATCGAGTCTGCAATGCAAACTCTCTGTTTCCCTTTCGTAACGCTTTGGTCCCGCCGAGACGAGCGAATCGGTCCCACCGAGTTTGCCTGACCAACTCTCTGTTTGCTTATTACCAAAGTCGGTCCAACCGAGTTTGAGTAATCGGTCCAACCGAGATTATGTTATGCCCTAACCCTAATGATATCGGTCCCACCAAAATTGCCTAACGGTCACATATGCACTGAATCGGTCCGACCGAGTTTTCTGATTCGGTCCCACCGAGTTTGGTATAATGTGTGTAACGGTTAGATTTTGTGTGGAGGCTATATATACCCCTCCACCCTCTCCTCATTTGTGAGGGAATTCATCAGATCGTGCCTACACTTCCACTACTCATTTTCTGGGAGAGAGCCACCTACTCATGTGTTGAGACCAATATATTCCAATCCAACCATATGAATCTTGGTCTCTAGCCTTCCCAAGTTGCTTTCCACTCAAATCATCTTTCCACCAAATCCAATCCTATGAGAGTGAGTTGAGTGTTGGGGAGACTATCATTTGAAGCACAAGAGCAAGGAGTTCATCATCAACACACCATCTATTACCTTTTGGAGAGTGGTGTCTCCTAGATTGGTTAGGTGTCACTTGGGAGCCTCCGACAAGATTGTGGAGTGAACCAAGGAGTTTGTAAGGGCAAGGAGATCGCCTACTTCATGAAGATCTACCCTAGTGAGGTGAGTCCTTCGTGGGCGATGGCCATGGTGGGATAGACAAGGTTGCTTCTTAGTGGACCCTTCGTGGGTTGAGCCCTCCGTGGACTCGCGCAGCTGTTATCCTTCGTGAGTTAAAGTCTCCATCAACGTGGATGTACGATAGCACCACCTATCGGAACCACGACAAAAACATCCATGTCTCCTATGGCGTTTGCACTCTCCAAACCCTTCCCTTTACATTCTTGCAAGTTGCATGCTTAACTTTCCGCTGATCATATACTCTTTGCATGCTTGCTTGAATTGTGTTAAGATTGCTTGACTTGTGCTAAGTTGTTAAAATATGCCAAGAACTAAAATTGGGAAAAGGTTAAGTTTTTATTTGGTAAAGTAGTCTAATCACGCCCCCCCCCTCTAGACATACTTTTGATCCTACACCTTGGTGGTCAATTTCAAATACGCCCATGATGTTGTACACGTAGATGTTCCCTGCATCCATCTTCTCAGCCCTCAGAACCTGCTGATATGTCTCCAACGTATCTATAATTTTTGATTGTTCCATGCTATTATATTATCTATTTTAGATGTTTAATGGGCTTTAATATGCTCTTCTATATTCTTTTTGGGACTAACCTATTAACCGGAGGCCCAGTGCCAGTTTCTGTTTTGACCTATTTTAGAGTTTTACAGAAAAGGAATACCAAATGGAGTCCAAACGGAATGAAACCTTCGCGAGGATCTTTCTTGGACCAAAAGCAATCCAGAAGACTTGGAGTTGAAGTCTGGGACTCTACGAGGAGGCCAGGAGGCAGGAGGGCGCGCCCGGGGGGTAGGCGCGTCCCCACCCTCGTGAGCCCCTCGTAGCTCGACCGACATACTTCTTTCGCCTATATATACTCTTATACCCTAGAAACATCAGGGGGAGCCACGAAACCACTTTTCCACCGCCGCAAACTTCTGTACCCGTGAGATCCCATCTTGGGGCCTTTTCCAACGATCTGCCGGAGGGGGGATCGATCACGGAGGGCTTCTACATCAACACTATTGCCTCTCCGATGAAGCGTGAGTAGTTTACCACAAACCTTCGGGTCCATAGTATTAGCTAGATGGCTTCTTCTCTCTCTTTGATTCTCAATACAAAGTTCTCTTCGATGTTCTTGGAGATCTATTTGATGTAATATTCTTTTGCGGTGAGTTTGTCGAGATCCAATTAATTGTGGATTTATCAACAAGATATTCTATGAATATTATTTGGTTCTTCTCTGAATTCTTATATGCATGATTTGATATCTTTGCAAGTCTCTTCAAATTATCGGTTTAGTTTGGCCTATCAGATTGATCTTTCTTGCAATGGGAGAAGTGCTTAGCTTTGGGTTCAATCTTGTGGTGTCATTTCCCAGTGATAGTAGGGGCAGCAAGGCACGTATTGTATTGTTGCCATCGAGGATAAAAAGATGGGGTTTATATCATATTGTTTGATGTTATCCCTCTACATCATGTCATCTTGCTTAATGCTTACTCCGTTCTTATGAACTTAATACTCTAGATGCATGCTGGATAATGGTTGATGTGTGGAGTAATAGTAGTCGATGCAGAATCGTTTTGGTCTATGTTCATGATCATTGCCTTAGATGTCTTCATAATTATGTGCTCTTCTATCAATTGCTCGGTAGTAATTTGTTCACCCACCGTAATACATGCTATCTTGAGAGAAGCCACTAGTGAAATCTATGGCCCCCGGGTCTCTTTCCTATTATATTACATCTCTTTTATTTACATCGCACCTCGTTTACTATTTTGCAATCTTTACTTTCCAATCTATATAATAAAAATACCAAAAATATTTACTTTATTATCTCTATCAGATCTCACTTTTGCGGGTGACCGTGAAGGGATTGAAACCCTTTTATCGCGTTGGTTGCAAGGTTCTTGATTGTTTGTGCAGGTACTAGGTGACTTGTGTGTCGTCTCTGGATTGATACCTTGGTTCTCAAAACTGAGGGAAATACTTATGCTACTTTGCTGCATCACCCTTTCCTCTTTAAGGAAAAACCAACGCATGCTCAAGAGGTAGCACCTTCCACCAGTCGCCTAGAAAATAAAAAACATAAAAAGTTAATTATTTATGTATATTAGCAAGCTATACAATTTGGGATGGATTTGCACTGTCCATCCTGTAATACTCCCTCCGTTCCTAAATATAAGTGTTTGAAGAGATTCCACTATAAACTACATTCGGAGCAAAATGAGTGAACATATACTTTAAAAAGCGTGTATATACATCCGAATGTAGTCTCTATAGTGGAATCTGTACAAAGACTTATATTTAGGAACGGAGGGAGTATTTAGTAGTATCCAAATACTTTGCCTGCTCTTTGGTGAAGCACATAGCCACTACATTAAATAGTTCATGTGTTGTTATTTCAGAGAATGCATTATATAATGCAACATCATGCTTCTTGTAATATGAGAATTACTGTAATTATCGCACTGTAATATGAAAAACACCGAGATCACGGGTTGGGGTTACTATATTTAGGCCAAAAAAAGTGACTTGTATAGAAGGATACTCTCCTACTATTGCCATACAAAAAGTTGAAAGTGGGAAATATTACTTCACATCATCCGTGTATGCAGGCAATCATCAGACATCATACGCTTGCAAACTGTCATGAACTCTTGCTCTAAAAAATATGAAGGCACCTGCAAAAGAGCCATGCACCATGCAAAAATCAGTAAATTCAAGAGTAGCACTGCCCATAAGAAAAGCAGATACAGATTAGTAATAAAACTCTCAGGCTGGTTCAGTATATGCATAGACCAAATCTGCATGATGCAATGACATTTGGTGAGTGGTGACATTGAGGTTGTTGGCAACTCTGAGATGGAGGGGATCAGGGAGCAATTACTCGTCAGTCGTCGTCGCCTATCGGCATGACCATCCATGGTCAATCTTTGAGTATAAGCTCATCCGTATTCAGACGTACGTGAGCAACTCTCGGACTCGTCGAAAGAAGTAATCTCTCCGTTCGGAATTACTTGTCGCGGAAATGGATGTATCTGCTTCAGATACATCCATTTCCGCGCAGATACATCCATTTCCGCGACAAGTAATTCCGAACGGAAGGAGTAGCAGTGTAGGTCGCCGCCGAGGCGGGCGGAGGAGCAGTCGGATTGCTGTACGGTGAGGTCGGCGAAGGAAGCGCGGCCGGCGAGGATCTGGTCGTCGAGCACGGCCAGGTCGGCAAAGGATGCGCGGCCGGCGAGGATATGGTCGCGGCCCACGACGGCATCGGCACGCGTGGTGCGGAGATGACCCGGGACCCCTTGTGTGACGCCCGCACCGTCGCCTCCCCCGCCGCCGCCCATCTTTTCCTTCCACCGATTGGCTCCGTTCACTCGAGCCAGCAGAGGAGCAGCGGCAGGTGGTGGGCTGGCAATGGCGATTGTTTGGGAGAGACTGGATCGGGGGCCAACAGGCTCCTGGCACTGGCGATCCCGCAGACGGATGACACGCTGCGATGGCAGGGTCCTAGGGCTTCCGTCGCGTCGCCTCCCTGCTCTGACGATCTCGCAGACGGATGCCACGCTGCTCGCGATGGCGATGGCGATCGTGCGAGGTCGTGCTGTTGGTGAGAACTGCGTGATTGTAGGGGACGGACGCGGGGCTGGTAGTTACCTACTCCCTCCGTTTCAAAATAGATGACTCAACTTTATACTAACTTCAGTATAAAGTTAATACAAAGTTGGGTCATCTATTTTGGAACGAAGGGAGTATTTTTCGGGAAACACTAGTTATCTGTAGTCTGCTAGGAGACCATCATCAGACCGCTCAACTATCGTTGATTCTATCAGAATCTGACGGTCATAGATAGGCCTAATCCCTTGCCTTCGTATGCGAAAAAGGGCCCCGCCAGCAAGGAAGCTAACGACCCGCACAATTTGTGCGTAACTTTCTTATAATCACTCCCCTCGCAGGAAACCGCGCTCGACCGGAACCGGAACCAGATCCTCTAACATTGAGAAAAAAAATTAAAGAAGTTATAATACCCTAACTTTCCTTCTTTGTATCCATATGATTATGGCTAAAACAATTTAAATTAGTTTGCAAATTGATGATATACTGTGTACATTTATCGTAATTACATACTCCCTCCGTCCGGAAATACTTGTCAAAGAAATGGATGTACCTAGACGAATTTTAGTTTTAGATACATTCATTTTTATGTATTTCTGCGACAAGTATTTCCGGACGGAGGGAGTACAAACAAATTGATGGTGAAATAAAATTAATTTTAAATTACTTATATCTACAGTAAACAACCTACTAACTACCTACTAACAGTCCCTAACTTTTCTTCTTTATTTTACACTAGGCAAACACTATAGCACCGTGACTTTCCTTCACAATGTTAGAGGATCCGGTTCCCCCTCGACCTCGCCGCCAAGCGCACCACCCCGGCTTCCTCGATCTCGGCGCAATGGCGCTCACCTCTTGCCTCCCTCTCAACTGGTTGTCGAGCATCACAAGCAGTTCACGGCCCATCCCCTTCTTCGTGTCGCACGCATCTCCCCCGAGCTCGTCGTCATCCACCCCGTCCTCTCCGACCTCGACACTCATCAGGTGCTTCATACTCACCTCGTCGTGAAGCAAACACATCCACCCAACCATCCAGATCTGTCCCCTGCTCCTCCCCATCTCATCCCTGATTTTGGTGGTTCGCCAGGTTGCCCGTGGGATGAATCGTTTGGCGGAGTAGGACCCGACGCCTAGAGAACCTGCAGTGGTTTTTGGCATGTCTCCCATACCCATCTTAAAATCAAAGGTATTGCACTGCCTCGATCGCCCCTAATTTGATAATTTTCATTTGTCACATATTGTTGTTAATTTATTTTCTGCCGAGGACTCATTGGTATTCTACCTACTATTGTTCTTTTCATGTATTAGGTTATGAATCGTCCAAAAAAATTTAGTTGAAGTATTTAGATCATTCGATCACGCATAGATATTTAGGCAGGCAATCGTGCTTATTCCCTCGATTCAACAATCGGTGCTTTGATTTAAGATGAGAATTCTTGACAAAAACAATCTTGGAATGTTTCTTGTATAAAGAGGTTCCACAAATATGCATCCATAGTTGCTGGCAGATTCATTTTAAAAACTTAATGCTTCCAACCAACACTTATATATGCACCAAATGAATTATTTTTTAGCTTCTCACCTCGAAGGTTATGTATTGTAATTATTTTGTTTCGGGGTACTAGAAAAAAATGCTTTCATATATAAACAGAAACTCTCTTCTATTTTGAAAGTTAGGGACACAAAAATGCATCCTCATCTTGTGACTAGGCTTAAATTTTTATACATTCTCAATATTCTATGCTTATACCAACACTATGTTGATTTACTATGTTTTGATGCTTCTTGTAAACATTTAGTTTTGTTGTCTATAAAATTGCTTCTATACTTCAAGTGATAATAGGTTCGGTTTGTATATTGGAGACACAAGAGATGCATCCTTAGGATGGTACCAATCTTACTTTCTTGTCTACTAATGTCAAGGTCCAGTATTTTCATGCTTCCTACATTATTGGTGTACTACCTTCAACAAATAAGCTTACTTAGTTCTAATGCCTTGTTTCCATACAACTATTTTCATCAGACAGCGAGCGTATCCGTTTATTCCCTCTAACCCATCTTTCATATTTGCTAGCATATTACATTGTGTATGTTCTCAGGTGAAACTCGACAATGAAGCAACGGAACCAGAGGGTATGCTCAAGAGTCGATATGCAGCTGGTTGGTTAAACGACGTTGTTTTAAGTCTTCCTAACAAGTGGAAAAAACTGATTTGTGGACACTCGGGTAATCCATAGCCACATGTGCGTCACCACAGTTGCCTCCACTGTTGGTTCGACGAGGCAGAACACCGGCAACCTTCCCATAACTGATCACCACGGCGCATGTGATCTAGTCTCTCGAAGCATCTAGTATATAGTTTTGAAGCAATATTTATACAATCAGAAGTAATTATACACCAAGTATGTGTTGTTCTGCCATTGCGGAAAATATTGAGATATGGCGAAGCTTTGTATAAATTATGTTTTTGCACCAAAGCATCGAATGATAAGTAATGAAGCTTTATTAATTTATGTATGAAGCAACTAAATGACACATCGATACCGACGCACCGGATGATAAGCAATGAAGCTCTATTATGTTTTGTATATGAAGCAGTGTCTCATTCACACTGAAAGATGCTTCCACTACAAAACATAACTATGCGTCCATTGGTTGAAAAAACGTTTTCATCAATAACTTCCAGGGAGTTTGACAAATGTTGGGTTATGGAATAGAATCAGGGAGTACTTTTGTAGAAAAAAATGTTTGCATCAATAACTACATAGATTCTTTTTGTCTCATGAAAAAAATGCTTCCATTGCAGTTAAAAAAAAGAAAATTCTTCCATTGCCATGTGTGTTATGGAATAGAAAAAAAAATCAGGGAGTATGTTGGAGATTTATCGCATATAATGGAAGCATCATCTACGGGATTCTGTTTCCTAAAATATCAGATATAGTGCTTCTCACAAGTAATGCTTCCATCACGTTGGTGCTTGAATTTGGTAACCTAACGTGATTTAGGGAAGGATGCAACAAGGAAGCAACGTTCTAGGGAGAAAGAAACAAATGGAAAGAAATAATAGCCCAATCGTGGGTTGCGGGAGTAGTGAGGAAGCATTCAATTAGCGGGTCCAACAAATCTCGCGTGGGTCTAAACCAGTAGATCGGACGGACGTCCTGTTTCTAATCCAATGGCTAATAACTACTTAGAAACAGTACGGTCAGTCATTGAAATTTGCTAAATCCACGCCACAGATCTATCAGATAAATGATGACTGCTAGATTGAGACAAGTGTGACTAGGTGATGATTGATTCGTGCGATTTGTGGGACTAATTGTTAGGTGCATGTAAGAAATTTTTTAATTAATTATTTAATAGTAGTCGAGATACAAATCTAATGATATAATTTTTAATGACATGCATTAATATTTTGTTAGTTAAATTTATGGTTAAAATTTGACGCAAAATAGGAAGAGTGCGAGGACGGAGTGAACTTATTTTTGGACGGAGTATGAGACTACCGGTCTCTGCGTGATGACGGTGAAAAGGAACACAGCAACACGACCCGTCCCAATTACGCAGACCGTCCAGGGCCCACCCCCGTCCTCTCCGATCGCCGCCGCCGGAACCCTACAACCGGCCCGCCATGGCTGATCCGCCATCCCTAGCCTCCACCGCAACGCCGCAGCCCGACCAGCTCGCCACCTCTGCTTCCATCCCGCAGAACGCCAACCCCCAAATCCCCCTGCCCCCCATCGTTTCCTCCGCGCAGGTCAACCCGGGCTCGGCTGCTACGGGAGGCAGATCCACGGACCCGCCGCAGTTGCAGGCGCCTTCTCCCACGCAGGCGGCTGAAGGAGCCGGAGGATTCGGTGCGATCCACCGCTCAGGCCCGGCCTCCCTCGCCCCCACCGTCGGCCAGCCTCCACGGTACGCGACAGTCGGCACGACATATGGCACGCAGATGGCCTTCCCGGGCGGCGGGGGGCAGTTGGGCCAGCAGCCGGGGCTGCGCGCGGCCATGTTTGGACAGGGGCAGCCGAGGATGCTGCAAGGGCAGGGCAACGCAGCCTCCGCGGCGCAGTACGGGCTCCAGTTCCAGCCAACGATGATGGCGCAGCCAGGGCAGAGGGGCGTGGTACAAGGCGTGCAATTCAACACTCCCACTGCACAAGCGCAATCCATGGGTGCTTCCCTGATGAACCAGATGAGGCCTAATGGAATTGCTACCCCATATGGTGCTCAAACTCAGCAACGTTCTGCATATCATGCACAAATGAGGCCACAGCAGCCACCTGGATCATCACAAAATGGGCCTGTGGTGCAAATGTTACCAACGCATCAGATGCAATCGTCAATGGCCTCGGCTGTTTCTCCACATCAACGCCAGCAAGAACAAATGATGCAACTGATACAACAACTTCAGCAGAGAGGATTGAATCGCCAGCAGATTGCGCAGGCGCTGCAGCGGCTTCCCCATCTTAATGCCCAACATTTGAACCAGCAGCAACGGCAACAACAGCAAGCATCTCCCAGGATGCCAGCATCTGCTGCAGGGAAGCCCGCAAACACGGCAGGATTGCAGCCGGCGACACCTTCCTCAGGCGGAACAGCGGCGGGTGCAAATGCGCCGCATCAAGGAGGGGGAAATTGCAGCCAACTTCTTGGGAAGAGAAAGATACATGATTTGGTGGCGCAGGTGGATCCACTCTGCGAGGTTGATCCAGAGGTGGAAGATTTGATTCTGGAGATTGCCGACGACTTCATTAACACAGCGGCTGATTTTGCGTGCAGGCTTGCAAAGCACAGGAAATCATCGGTTGTGGAAGCCAAGGATGTGCTACTGCACCTGCAGAAGAACTGTCACCTGTCCGCTCCTGGTTTCTCACAGGAGAGGATGTGAATGAATCTGCAGAGAAATTCAGTGTAGGCTTTGGTACAATTATGTCATTTTCTTTGAAAGCGTGAATTGTATTTGAGATAGATAGTTATACCATTATAGGTAAATTGCTGAAAAAGATAGATCGATATACCTCTCATTAGTCATGGACTCATAGTATGTGTTTGTGCGTAGATGGAGCACATGTATATGGTCCCACGTACCTGACGACATACACTGTGTACATTGCCATCTGACATTTTTGTACACCATAGAAACCCAGCCGTTCCACCCAGTAATGCGTGGCTCTTCATCAGCGGCGAAATTGTTGTAGGGTGAAACCTTAAGAGGGATCTTTTCACACTTGGAACACAAGAGAAAAATTTACTTAAACAAAACCCAATTACACATCCACTAGATAGCAAACACATAGATCCACAAGAATACAAGCACAATCCAAGGAATCAAGCACTAGGTAAAGTTTTTTCCACTCCAAAGTAGGTGAGGTCTTGATGACAATCTTCTCCAAGAGAAGGTTTTGAAATCCACTAAGGGATCCTCTCCTAAGAGATCTTGATCTCCAAGTGGAGGGGCAGAAGGAGCAAAGTTCTCTAAATATCTCATATATACTTTGCTAACCCTTACAAATGGTCTAGGTACGAATTATATAGGTAGGTGGGAGAGGGGGACGAAGTGGAGGCCCAAACAACCACTATTTGCCGTCCATCCTGATGGGCCCGTGCGCACAGTACAAGCCGGTGCGCACGGTGTGCTACTGCGACGAGGGCCCGTGCGCATGGGGTCTGGAGGCCGTGCGCATGGGGTCTGGAGGCCGTGCACACGGGGTCTGGAGGCCGTGCGCACGAGGTGTGCGTCTTCATGTCCGGTAGCTTTCTGGGAGGCACGGGGTCGGGGGAGGCCGTGCGCATGGGGTTGCCTAGGACTTGCTGTTTTGATCTTGATGAACTCCTCCTCCTTCCTTGTAGCCTTAGGGTCCTTCTCCTTGGCCTCCGGGATGCTCCCTGGCTGCTTGGCGGCGGACGTCCTCGTACCTAACGATGCACAATGTTCCATGGTGAGGTAGCAACCAAGTGCAATGGATATTCATGTCAATCTCGAAGAAGAGTGGGTTCGCCTTAAGTCCGATAGGTTCATTTGGGTTTGAGGTGCTATGAAGGTGTACATGAAGATAACCGTAAGATGCTCCGCATCTTAAATGGTTTGTTAACTCGTCTCTTTCAAATAGGGACGAAAGCTAGACGAGGATACGCTGTGGTCACCTTCCACCGGTGCTTTTTCCTCTGGTTGAGTTGCGAATTCAAGTGCGATGATATTTGCACTACTCTGTTTGTCTCCTCAGCTGCGATGATAATTTGTGTTTGAGTGCGGCTGCAAGTTCTCGTGATGTCCAAGCTCATACCAGATGATTGTGGCTGAAAATTTCTCTGAGACGCACGACTATCACACACGTGTGGAACTGATATGACCTATTTTTAAGAAGTTCTTTTTTCTTCTGAAATTGTAGTTCATTTGAGATGACTTGGAGCAAATTGTATCTTCAAGCTCATTAGATCCCTTGTGTCCCCCCGCCAGAAAAAAAGATCCGCTGAGAAGGATTTTGTTTGTTGAGAAGGATAAAATGTATCGGTTTTGCTATGTTGATTGTTTTTTAGATAGCTAACTGCTCATGTCAAGCAGGGGTTTGTTACTTTACGGGTACCGGCAAAAAATCGAAATGGACATGGAGATAGACCTGGATAGATCAAAAGAAGAACTACAGTATTTTGGTCTTTTCGCATCAACCTCCCCACTGTCTGAAGCTGGAGTTTTTTTTAGGGAAAGCTATCTGGCGCATTTTAGTGATTGTGAATCAAAGATACATCGGATATGAGCCAGGGCAAGAGAAAATTAGGGTTCAATGACCCAGGTACAAGCTTCAGAAAGTAAAGACAGACCTAGCTACCTCACGCGCCGCCATATTGGCTTCCCTTGGACGGTGGACAAACTTAACTTCTGTTGAACATGTGTACATGTACGTAGGTCTGGGTCCTGTATGCAGTACCTGTAGTATCTGTCTCTCTCTGTATGTACGTGTATCTTAGGAGACAAGATACCGGTCGTACCCCTTGTATCTATATATATGTGCCTAGTGCACGACCAATCAATTATCGATGCATCAAATCATTCTCTACATGGTATCTATCGCAAGTCGATCTTTCAGCTTCCGCTAACCCTAGCCGCCGCCTCGGGCCGCCGCCGCCGCCGCCGCCACCCCAAGCCGCCGCCTCCACCTCTCCTCCCCGCGCGCCCTCCCTCCACCGCGCGCCTCCCTCCCCACG
>NC_041391.1:233207275-233208743 GCF_002162155.2 Triticum dicoccoides
GCGCCACCTCTCCCCGCCGCGCCGCCCGCCTCCTGCCGCCGCGCCGCTCCTCTTCAGCCGCGCCGCCGCCTCCCTCCCCACGACCCCGCCGCCATGTCGTCCAACGCCTCCACCTACTCCAACCCCTTCGCCGTCGACCCCGCCGAGATCCGCGACATCAACGTCCATGCACGCGTCCCCGTTAAGGATGGCAATGGGTAGGGTATGGGCAAGGTAGAACAATACCATACCCATACCCATATAGTCAGTGGGTACAAAATTCTACCCATACCCGTACCCATGGGTATAAAACTTTACCCATACCCATACCCGACGGGTACCCATACCCATTGGGTACCCAACGGATAGAACAAATAGTACACAAGTTGTTCACAATTTTACACTCATTCATAGCACATTTGACAAAAAATCAAATATCTTAGCTCAATAACAAGTAGATGGGTACAAGACTACTATCAAAATTTAGAAATCACAACATACTCATAAAGTCAATAGGAATATACGAGTCACATGACAAATTAATGATTAATTGACAACAACTTAACATTATTTTTACAAGCGGGCAGGGTATGGGTACACCCGCGGGTACAAGGCTATACCCGTACCCTACCCATGACTTAAGGGGTAGGGTATGGGTACTACCCATGGGCATAAAAGTGTGCCGATACCCTATCCATGCGGGTACGGTACCCGCGGGTACCCGTACCCATGGGTAAAATTGCCATCCTTAGTCCCCGTCATCCTCGACGCCTCCAACTCCACGTACTTCGCGTGGAAGACGTACTTCACGCTGCTCTTCCGCGAGAACAATCTCGTGGACCACGTGGATGGCACCGTGGACTCCTGCGCCATGGTGTACGACGCCGAGTGGACCGCGATCGACGCCACGATCATCCGGTGGTTCTTCACCACCATCTCCAAGGACTTGTTCCACACGGTCGTGAGCGCCGGCGACGACGCCAGCGCCATGTGGGTCAAGCTGAACGGCCTCTTCACCGACAACAAGCTTCAGCGCCGCATTTTTTTGCAGCAGGAATTTGTTGACTGTCACCAAGATGAACAGTCCATTGATGACTATTGCCACCGCCTAAAGACGTTGGCGGACGAGCTCCGTGACATTGGAGCCAGGGTGGACGACGACCTCCTCCTCAGCACGCTCACCGCCGGCCTCAACGAGGACTTCGGCAACGCCGCCTCCAACCTCACCTTGATGCCGGAGCCCTCCTTCCCCAAGTTTGTGGCGTACTTGAGGTTGGAGGAGCGCCAGATGAAGGGGGTCAAGAAGCGCGTGCAGCACCACGCCCTCGTCGCCGGCACCTCACGCGGCGCCCCTCCACCGGCCGCCGCCCCCTCGCGCCGCGCCAGCAGCCGCCGCCCCCCGCGCCTCCGGGGTACTTCCCCCTCCTGCCCGCGCCTCCCGCCCATCCCGCTGCCCCCCAGCAGCAGGGTGGCGGGCGTCGCGGCAACC
>NC_041391.1:233208978-233293852 GCF_002162155.2 Triticum dicoccoides
CGTCACCAACCCGTGGACAGGAGTCGTCCACGCGTACTCCATGCCGGTGCGTCGGGCTCTGGCTCCGGGCATCCTTGGGCCCCGCCCGGCGGGTCACCAGGCCCTCTTCGCCGCGTAGAACGCCGCTCCTTACAGCGGCTATGGTGCCGCCCCCTCCCACCAGCGCCCGCCTACGGGTCCGCGCCGGCCTATGGCGCCGCCGCCGCGCCGGCTTATGGGGCCGCGCCTGCCTATGGCGCCGCCGCTCCGGCCTTCGGGGCTCAACCCGCACCGGCCTACAGAGGGTTCTACCCTCCTCAGGTGCCGCCGCCATGGGACCCGGCCTTGCTCGCCGCACTGCACTCCGCCCTGTCACCGAGCTCCTATGGTGGCGGTGGTGACTGGTACATGGACTCGGGCGCCACTGCTCACATGACTGCTCATCCTGGTAACCTCATGTCTGCCACTCCCGTTCATACTCCCACCCGTATCACCGTTGGTAACGGTTCCTCCCTACCCATTACTCACGTCGGTCATATGTCTTTTCCTTCTACTTCCACTCCTATGCATATGTCTAATGTTCTCGTGTGTCCTGACTTAGTCACTAATCTCGTTTTCGTTCGTCGCCTTGTCGTGAGAATCCTATAACTGTTGAATTTGACGATATCGGTTTTTCTGTGAAGGACGCCCGTACATGGATGGTGCTCCACCGATGTGATAGCCCAGACGAGCTTTACCCAGTGCATCCCTCCGGCGCTACCACCACCCGTCGCCCCGCCGCCTTCGCCGCCAGTGTCGATCTTTGGCATGCCCGTCTTGGTCATCCCAACTCTACCATTATGTGTCAGATTCTTCAGAGTTTTTCCTTCTCATGTAATAAGGTCGACGATCACACTTGTGAGGCTTACCGTCTTGGCAAGCACGTTCGTCTTCCCTTTAGCGAGTCTACAAATATTTCCACCTTTCCGTTTCAGTTATTGCATAGTGATGTTTGGACGTCCCCGGTTGCTAGCAACACGGGCTATTTATACTATCTGGTGATATTGGATGATTTTACTCGTTATGTGTGGACCTTCCCTCTCTGTCGCAAGTCCGACGCTCTTGCCACACTCACAGCTTTTTATTAATATGTCACCACACAGTTCGGTCGTCCTATTCTTGCCTTGCAAACTGACAACGTGAAGGAATTTGACAACGTCACCGTCCGCAATTTACTTGCGTCTCACGGCACCATCTTTCGTCTCACCTGCCCCTACACGTCTCAGCGGAATGGTCGCGCCGAGCACGTCCTTCACACGCTGAATGACCGTGTCTGCACGTTGCTCTTCCACTCCTACGTGCCTCCTCGGTTCTGGCCGGACGCGCTCGCGACCGCCTGCCTACTCATTAACATTCGCACCTGTCATTCCCGCTGGAACTACACCCCTCACCAGCTCCTCTTCGGTGTGGTTCCATCTTATGATGGTCTTCGCATTTTTGGATGTCTCTGTTATCCCAGCACCGCGTCCACTGCTCCTCACAAACTCGCGCCCCGGTCCCTTCCTTGCATCTTTCTTGGCTATCCTCCCAACACCAAAGGTTACGGATGCTATGATCCAGTCTCCCACCGTGTTTTCACTTCGCGGCATGTGTACTTTGATGAGCTTGTGTTCCCGTTTCAGCAGGTACCGTCACCTCCGGAGTCTTCTGCGGCGCGGTTCGTCCCTGCCACCACCTCTGGCGGACCGCCCAGCCGCGTCCTAGGTCCGTCCCTGCCCGCACTCCCCGCGCCGGCGGCCCCTGGCGCTGCGGCTCCTGCCGCGGCCATTGTCGTGGTTCTAAGTCTGACAGTAGAATGGGGGGTAGGTATGGAGAGGCAAGATCCTAGCTATGGAGTAGTTGTGAAAACAAGGGATGTACGAGTTCAGGCCCTTCTCGGAGGAAGTAACAGCCCTACGTCTCGGAGCCCGGAGGCGGTCGACTGGATTATGTGTGTATAGATTACAGGGGTGCGAACCCTTTACACTGAGGAGGGGGGTGGCTTATATAGTGTCTGCCAGACCCCTCCGGCCCTCAGTTATGCAGGGTTTAAAGTACATTAAGGCTAGGCGTTACTGGTAACGCCTTACATAAAGTGTCCCAAATGCCATAAAGACTACTTAATTACAGACCGTTTGGATGCAGAGTGGCTCTTGATCTCCTGGTGGTCGAGTGAGCCTTCATGGTCGAGTCCTTCGAGTCCGTCGAGTGAAGTCTCTCTTGGTCGACTGGAAGGCAGCTTCTTCTGAGGGTGTCCTTGGGCAGGGTACTTAGGACAGGTCTGTGACCCTACCCTAGGTACATGACTTCATCATTAGCCCCCGAATGGATCGAGGTTTGAGTGAGGAAGGAGTTGATAATATTTCCGACCTGCTTTTGTGTTCTGAACACGTCTCATATTGGACCAATAATCTTTTTGTTGATGGCAGCAACTTTTCTTTCAGTCGCCTTGATCCATTCTTCTCTCTCGTCGAGTGAACTTTTGAGCTTAGTAAACTTCCGAACGACGGATCGCAGGAAATCTACCGTCTGAAAGATTGATCTGCTGTTAGCGGATTTTGTGGGATCCGAATTTTGGGAAGCGCACGAAGCGGGGCGGACCGCGGCGCTCGGATGGGATAGGGCGTAGATGCCTCGATTTCTGCGCCGCCTTTTTCGCCACGTATCACGTCTGCGCGACTGTTTTGGGATGTGATAGGATTGCCCGGGCCCACTCGTTAGTCACTCGAAAGTGTTCTTATAAAATGTGCTGGGTGAGGGTTTTTGAACAGTACCCCCCCATTCCTCCTTCTGCCCTCTTCATCTCCGCCCGCGGTGCCTGCTCTCGCCCCCGCCCATCCACTCCTCGCGCGCTTCACCGGCAACAATGGTGAAGGAGAGGACAGCGGCTTTGGAGAGCGCGAAGAAGGCGACGGCGACGGGGAAGGCGAAAGGGAGAGCGTCCAGTCGGGGCGGATCCTTGTCAAGGTCCCGCCTGCCGCACGGTTGGGTCCAAGGGGATTGGATCCGCTCGACCATCACCGAGACGGATCTCAATGACCTGGCCAACGAGGGCTTGATCCCTCACGGGGCAGCGAGGCTCCCGGGGAACGAGTGGCAACCGCAGCCGCAGGAGGGTGAGTGCGTTCTTCTAGCAACTCATGTAGACCGTGGGTTCTCCCTGCCTCCGAGTGTTTTCTTCCGTGGGTTCTTGAATTTCTTTGGGGCGCAACTCCACCATTTCAATCCAAATTCTATTGCCTACCTTGCCGCCTTCGTGTCCATGTGCGAGAACTTCCTGGGTTGTCGACCACACCGGGGTCTCTTTAAGCACATATTCACTTGTCGCTCACAGACAGTGAAAAAGGCGAGTCCGGACGACGATAGGACTAAGGTTATTCAGATGTGTGGGGGTCTTGGGATTCAGATGAGGAGCAAGAGTACCTTTCCGGTCATGACCCTTCCCGAGTCGGTCAGAGGATGGCAGTCGACTTGGTTCTACTGCCAAGACGAGTCGACGCCGGGGCAGTCGACTGGTCTCCCTCCGTTTTCCATGGACCGAGTGAACAAGCCCTCTTGTCTGAAGGTGCTCCCTGAGGAGAAAGCCCAAGTAAAAATGTTGATGGAGCATGTAGTCTAGCTAGTTCGGGAAGGAGTGACGGGTATGGACCTTCTGGAGGTCTTCCTTAGGCGGCGCATCCAACCACTTCAGTACCGAGGCCACCCGATGTTGCTGTACTGTGGAACCGAGGATGAAACTCGGGTCCATCCAGAAGCAGTCGACGACGCCACACTGGAGAGGTGGATGACCGCGATCACAGGGAATAAGGACAATCCTCGAGGAGCCAGGAGGATTCCACCACTCGACCATTCCTACACTCCGGACACGGTATGCCCATTTTATCCTCAATTGTAATCTTTTTTTACTCATCCTGCTTCTGCTGCAAATTGGTCGATTGATCTTTATTTTGTTGTCTGTCAGGCCACCACTGAATTATACTCGATGCCCAATGGAGCACAGACGCCGACTGAGGAGGAGGAAGGAAGTGGGGGCGAAAGCCAGGAGGAGTGGGATTCGGACGCTGTCGATGATGATGAGGGTGATGACTCTGGTGGAGGAAGAGGAGGAAGAGGAGGAGGAAGTTGCGCCTCCTCGCTCGGAGAGACGCTCTAGGCTCGTCCATGATCCTGCAACCGAGCGCGGTAAGGGGGTCGCGACTGTCATGCAGTCAACCAAGCGCCCTAGGACCACTTCTCCGGCACCGACTGAGAAGGCTCCGAAGCAATCCAGAGTGGCGCCGTCGAAGCCGGCTAAGGTCTTGCCGAAGATGAAGATGGTGATCCCCACAATCTCAGGGTAATGATGCTATTTGAGTTTTTCGGTTCCACATGAACTTATTCTTGGTCGACTCATGAATCAACCGACTGACTTCTGGAACTGCAGCGCTGCTACTTCTGATACCTCGGCCAGGGCTGAAGATCATGAGATGGAAGACGCTGCCACTTCAAAACCTGGTATGACTTTCATAGTTCCATCTTCAGTCGATTGGCTCTTTGTCTCTAATTTGATTCTTTTTTGTAGCTCCGTCTAATGTCGTTATTACTCTTCCTGACAACGACGATGAGGAACCATTGAGGCAAAGGAGGAGCAGGAAAGCGTCTGCTGGCAAGACGACTCAGGACGTGCCAGCACCCGAGACACTGGTCGCGGAGGGAGAGAACATCACTCGGCCTACTGTATCTTTTGCGGTGCCGTTGACAAGTGCTCGCCCTTCGTCGTCGAGTGCTGCACAACCTTCACTTTTCTCGACCCACTAGGTCCCAGAGGACCAAGCCAGTGTTGTGAAAGAAGCAATACGCCAGGCGGGAGTCATGATGGAGCAAGTGAAGGCCATCCGAGAAGCCAGCCAGGCAGCCTATGACGCCAGCTCAGCTCTTCAGAGTAACGTTGAGGTCAGTCGGTCACCGCCTGTTCTGTTAGGATATGATGTCTGAAGATTCTTCTTTCTGAAATTCCTAGTGTTTGTCTTCTTACACCCACTGGGTGTGTCGATTGATATTCCGGGTTAGTGGGGGCACACTGAGTGCACCCACTGGGTGTAGTCCCCAAGGTATGGTGGACTGCTGGCAGTCGACCATAGTCTTTATGTCTTAAATTTTTTCCTTTATTCGACTAGGTCGAATGGATTCATAAACCGGTGGGGGCATGCTGAGTGCACCCACTGGGTGTAGTCCCCGAGACTGTGGTCGACTGCTGGCAGTTGACTACAGTCTGAAGAACATCTCCCTTTGTTTTTTTATCGGTCGACTGGTCGACTCTAACTTGATAACTAGTGGGGGCACGCTGAGTGCACCCACTGGGTTTAGTCCCTGAGACTATGGTCGAATGTTTGTATTCGGCCGTAGTCTTAGAAACGTATGATTTTTCCTTGGTCACTCGGAAGTGAATTGTCTTTGACATCTGCCGATTGATTCTTCGTAGAAATCCTGCGACCTTGCTGCTTGTTATACCGAGATGGAGAACAAACACATCCATCTGGGGCTTGATCTGAAGCTGGCCCAGGAGAATTTAACGAAGGCGAAGGAGGAAGCTAAAGGTATGTTTGGTTAGGCTTTCAACGACTGCCTTTGCCCTTCGTTTGTTTCAAAAGTGTGACTTTGCTGTAACTTTGCAGGCAAAGTGAAGGATGCCCTGAAGAAGAAAGACCTTGAGTTGGCTGAAATGCAGAAGGTAGCTTTAGAGAAAACCAAGCTCGCAGATGAGAAGTTGCCTTCGGTCACCAAGCTTGAAGAAGAAAACACCAATCTGAAAGCTGCTCTTGATGCTGCCAACAAAGAGGTCAGTCGACTGAAAAGTGATAAGATTGCCTTGAGTGACAAGGCCAGTGAGTTGGTGGGGAAGAAGAACGATCTGGAGGCTTATCTGGGCGGACTCGCCAAGAAGCTATTCCTCATGCTCGAAGGTAATCTTTTGCACCAAACAGACATTTTAACTGTGATCTTTTCATTCGACTATTGTTTTGACTCGGTGGTTGTACTTGCAGAATTTTGCCAGAACTTTGAAGAGGAGACTGGTCGACTGGAGCCAAACCTAGACCCCATCAACTCTCCTGTGAAGGACGAAGTCGCCATGAACGTGCTCCGGCTTGAATCTCGTGTCGCTGCCGTCGTCGATTACCTCGCCAGGCTGAAGGTTGCCACTTCTCGCATTGACGCCACACTCTGGCCCAGAGAGACGCTCTAGAATGACCTCGAGTCCCTGATGACTCGACTGAACACAGTCCCAAGTCGAGTGCAGGAGTGGAAGAAGTCTTTTGCCAGGTGTGGCGCAGATGTTGCTCTATCTCTGGCCCAAGTCCATTGCAAGGATGCACGAGAGGACAAGCTGGCGGCCCTTCGGGTGGCTAACACCAAGAAGCACGATTTCCGGTCTTTCATGGAGACTTTCATCGCCGCTGCCACTCGGATTGCTGATGGAATCGACCTGGACGAGTTTGTTGCACCTTCCAGCCCTCCGCAGGAGGGGTAAAAGACTTCTGAGCTCCACACTTTAAATTTGCCTCGGTATGCCGAGTGATTTTTGTAACCGACAAACCTTAACAGGCCTAGCGCCTGAGCACTTTCGGTTCCGTCAGGTGTTTATCCGAACTTGGATTCGACGTTTAAATATGCTTGCATTTGGTTTGAGGTGTCTCTTGCAGGTTAAAGCGAGGTGCTTATCACAATCGACTTGTTCCTCGATACACTTAGGCAGGCACTTGGGCTGCAGCTAAGCTTCCGAGTGGGAGGTCTGCTCTCCACTCGGTAGGATTTTCAAGACTTAGGCGAGCACCGGGCTGCAGCTAAGCCCCCGAGTGGGAGGTCTGCTCTCCACTCGGTAGGATTTCAAAACTTAGGCGAGCACTGGGCTGCAGCTAAGCCCCCGAGTGGGAGGTCTGCTCTCCACTCGGTAGGATTTTCAAAACCTAGGCGAGCACTGGGCTGCAGCTAAGCCCCCGAGTGGGAGGTCTGCTCTCCACTCGGTAGGATTTTCAAAACTTAGGCGAGCACTGGGCTGCAACTAAGCCCCCGAGTGGGAGGTCTGCTCTCCACTCGGTAGGATTTCAAAACTTAGGCGAGCACTGGGCTATAGCTAAGCCCCCGAGTGGGAGGTCTGCTCTCCACTCGGTAGGATTTTCAAAACTTAGGCGAGCACTGGGCTGCAACTAAGCCCCCGGGTGGGAGGTCTGCTCTCCACTCGGTAGGATTTCAAAACTTAGGCGAGCACTGGGCTGCAGCTAAGCCCCCGAGTGGGAGGTCTGCTCTCCACTCGGTAGGATTTTTACGACGTCTTTCTTATAGAAAACACATTGTACTTATGGCGTAGCTCGGAAGAGAGAGTAACAGTCGACCTGCCCCTCGTCCTCCTCGCAGAGTGCACGTTGTACTTGTGGCGTAGCTTGGAGGAAAGGATAGTAGTCGACCTGCACCTCGGCCTCCTTGCAAAGCGCACGTTGTACTTGTGGCGTAGCTCGGAGGAAAGGGTAACAGTCGACCTGCACCTCGTCCTCCTTGTAGAGCGCATGTTGTACTTGCGGCGTAGCTCGGAGGAGAGGGTAGCAGTCGACCTGCACCTCGTCCTCCTTGCAGAGCGCACGTTTGAATTTGAACTTAGGCGAGTGTTTAAACTGCAGCTAAGCCTCCGAGTGGGAGGCTGGCTCTCCACTTGGTAGGATTTCATTGGAACTTAGGCGAGTACTTGGACTGCAGCTAAGCCTCCGAGTGGGAGGCTGGCTCACCACTCGGTAGGATTTCATTGAAACTTAGGCGAGTACTTGGACTGCAGCTAAGCCTCTGAGTGGGAGGCTGGCTCACCACTCGGTAGGATTTTCATTGGAACTTAGGCGAGTACTTGGACTGCAGCTAAGCCTCCGAGTGGGAGGCTGGCTCACCACTCGGTAGGATTTTCATTGGAACTTAGGCGAAACGGATTCGCAGCTAAGCCCCCAAGTGGGAGGCTGGCTCTCCACTCGGCAAGGAATTTTTTTACAAACTTAGGCGAAACGGATTCGCAGCTAAGTCACCCACTAAGGGGGAATTTTATTAAATAAATAAAAATGACATCAATCATTGGGGAAATTATAACACTATTATCTTATGAAACATGAACTATAGAAGTACTTTTATTACAACCCATCCGAGTGAATACTTAGGTGTAAAAGGGGCGGAGTAACTCCGCGTTCCAAGCTCGGGGCTCGTCGATGTTGTGCTCGACGTTGTAGAGACGGTACGCTCCGTTGTGGAGAACCTTGGTGACGATGAAGGGTCCTTCCCAAGAAGGAGCAAGCTTGTGTGGTTTCTGCTGGTCCACTCGGAGAACCAAATCCCCTTCCTGGAAGGCTCGACTCTTCACGTTTTTGGCGTGGAAGCGATGCAAGTCTTGTTGGTAGATGGTCGATTGGATCAGAGCCATCTCCCTTTCTTCCTCTAAAAGGTCGACTGCATCCTGCCGCGCTTGTTCCGCTTCAGCTTCGGTGTAGAGCTCGACTCGAGGAGCGTTGTGGAGCAGATCACTCGGCAAGACTGCTTCAGCTCCATAGTCCAAGAAGAATGGAGTTCTTCCAGTCGACCGGTTAGGCGTGGTCCTTAGGCCCCAAAGCACCGAGGGAAGTTCATCGACCATGCTCCAGCCGCATGCTTGAGGTCACGCATCAGTCGGGGTTTCAACCCTTTGAGGATCAAGCCATTGGCCCGCTCCGCTTGTCCATTTGACTGGGGATGGGCGACTGAAGCATAGTCGACTCGTGTGCCCTGAGATGTGCAGAACGCCCTGAATTCCTCCGAACCGAAGTTTGATCCATTGTCAGTGATGATGCTGTGTGGGACTCCATATCTGAATATCAGTTCTCTGATGAAGCTGACAGCAGTACCGGTGTCAAGGTTCTTGATGGGTTTAGCCTCAATCCATTTGGTGAACTTGTCGACTGCTACCAGTACATGCGTGAAACCGCTTCGACCTGTTCTCAAGGGACCAACCATATCCAATCCCCATACCGTGAAGGGCCAGACGAGTGGTATGGTCTTCAGAGCTGATGCAGGCTTATGTGACATGTTGGAGTAAAACTGACATCCCTCGCACTTGTCGACTATCTCCTTTGCCATCTCATTCGCCCTTGGCCAGTAAAATCTAGCTCGGTATGCTTTGGCCACGATGGTCCGAGAGGACGCGTGGTGGCCACAGGTCCCCGAGTGGATGTCATCAAGGATTATCCGACCTTCTTCTGGCGTTATGCACTTCTGACCAACTCCAGTCGCGCTCTCTCTGTATAGCTGTCCCTTGATCACGGTAAAGGCCTTGGATTGGTGGACGATCTGTCGAGCCTCTTCCTCGTCCTCCGGGAGCTCTTTTCTCAGGATATACGTGATATATGGTACTGTCCAATCGGGAGTGATCACTAAAGCCTCCATGACCAGGTCGACCACTGCTGGAACTTCAACTTCAGTCGGATCTGTGGCACTCTTGGGCTGCGGAGCTTCTTCGGTAAAAGGATCTTCTTTGACTGATGGAGTATGGATATGCTCTAAGAACACATCACTGGGGATGGCTTCTCTCTTGGAACCTATTTTCGCCAAATCATCAGCCGCTTGATTTTTCAGTCGGGGTATGTGATGGAGCTCTAACCCTTCGAACTTGTTTTCAAGCTTCCTCACTGCATTGCAGTATCCAGTCATAGCTGGGCTTCTAATGTCCCACTCCTTCATCACTTGGTTGACCACCAAATCTGAGTCGCCATAAACCATAAGGCGACAGACGCCGAGTGAAATGGCCATGCGCAACCCATACAAAAGGGCTTCATATTCTGCCTCATTGTTGGAGGAATCAAAGTGAATCTGGAGCACATATCTGAGCTTATCTCCTCTGGGGGAAACCAAAACTACCCCAGCACCGGAACCATTTAACATCTTAGAGCCATCAAAGAACATGGTCCAATGCTCCGAATGAACTTGAGTCGGCAGCTGCTGTTCGATCCACTCGGCAAGGAAATCTGCTATTGCTTGGGACTTAATGGCTTTCTTTGCCTCAAACTTGATATCAAGGGGAAGAAGTTCAATCGCCCATTTTGCCACTCGGCCAGTTGCATCTCTGTTGTGCAGAATCTCTGAAAGTGGGGCGTCGCTGACGACTGTAATGGAATGATCAGAGAAATAATGAGCAACCTTCTTCGTGGTCATGTAGATCCCATACACAAGCTTCTGATAATGAGGATATCTTTGCTTTGATGGAGTCAAAACTTCAGAGAGATAATACACTGGGCGCTGAACCTTGAAGGCTTTCCCTTCTTCTTCCCGCTCGACCGTAAGTACTGTACTGGCGACTTGTCCTGTGGCTGCAATATAAAGCAACAGAGGCTCTTTGCTGATTGGAGCAGCAAGCACCGGCTGGGTGGAGAGCAGAGCTTTTAGCTCGGCAAACGCTGCATCAGCTTCTGGAGTCCACTCGAACTTGTCTGCCTTCTTCATCAGTCGGTAAAGAGGCAATGCCTTTTCACCGAGGCGAGAGATGAATCGACTTAACGCGGCCAAGCATCCAGTAAGTTTCTGGACGTCGTGCACTCGCACAGGGCGTTTCATTCGGAGTATAGTGCCAACTTTTTCTGGGTTAGCATCGATTCCTCGTTCGGAAACGAGAAAACCGAGTAACTTTCCACCTGGAACTCCAAATGTGCACTTTGACAGATTGAGCTTGATATCATACCTCCTGAGATTGGCAAATGTTTCAGCTAGGTCAGTCAACAGGTCGGAACCCTTTCGTGACTTGACCACAATATCATCCATGTACGCTTCAACGTTCCGACTGATTTGAGTGAGTAAACACTTCTGAATCATCCTCATGAACGTGGCTCCGGCATTCTTGAGGCCGAATGGCATGGTGACATAACAGAAGCACCCGAACGGAGTGATGAAAGCTGTTTTTATCTCATCGGGTCCATACAGACGGATCTGATGGTATCCGGAATAAGCGTCCAGAAAGGACAATCTCTCACATCTCGCAGTCGAGTCGACAATTTGGTCGATGTGAGGGAGAGGAAAATGATCTTTCGGGCAGGCCCGATTGATGTGCTTGAAATCAATACACATGCGGAGTGACTTGTCCTTCTTAGGAACCATGACGACATTGGCGAGCCACTCGGAGTGGTATATCTCTCGGATAAACTCTGCTGCCAATAGTCGAGCCACCTCCTCGCCAATGGCCTTTCTCTTCTGGACGGCGGACCGTCGAAGATGTTCTTTGACATGTTTTGCTGTTGAGTCGACTCTAAGGCGATGCTCAGCCAGCCCCCTGGGAACACCCGGCATGTCAGCAGGCTTCCATGCGAAGATGTCCCAGTTCTCACGGAGGAATTGGATGAGCGCTTCTTCCTATTTAGGGTCGAGTGTTGTGGAAATATGGGTCGGAGCTGCATTGGGGTCGGTCGGGTGAATGTGAACAGGCTTCGTCTCACCGGACGACTGAAACACTGATTCTGTGGCAGGCTTCTTAGCCCGCAACAAATCACTCGGATCTGCATTTTTCTTATATCCCTCCAGCTCGACCGTTGTTACCTGGGAATCGGCAATTTTCGAGCATTTCTGGAAACACTCTTCTTCTTTTTTCCGATCACCAGTGATAGTGATCACGCCTTTGGGGCCGGGCATCTTCAGTTTGAGGTACACGTAACATGGTCGAGCCATGAACCGTGCGTAAGCTGGTCTCCCCAAAATAGCGTGGTAAGCGCTCTGAAAATCCACGACTTCAAATGTCAGCTTCTCTTTGTGGAAATGCTTCGAGTCACCGAACACCACGTCCAGAGCTATTTGGCCGAGTGACTCAGCTTTCTTTCCAGGTATAACTGCATGAAAACTCATGTTGCTGGTGCTCAGTCGGGACATCGGAATGCCCATTCCTTTCAGCGTCTCCGCATATAATAAGTTCAGTCCACTACTACCATCCATTAGCACCTTCGTCAGTCGAGTGCCTTCGACGACCGGGTCGACCACCAAAGCTTGCCTCCCAGGGGTGGCTATATGAGTCGGGTGATCGGACTGGTCGAATGTAATGGGAGTTTGGGACCATCTCAGATAACTGGGCGTTGCCGGGGCGACCATATTCACCTCACGGTTGATAACCTTCAGTCGGCTTTTGCTTTCCACATCAGCAAAGATCATTAGAGTGGAGTTAACATGAGGATATCCTTCATCACTGTCCTCCTTGTCTTCGGCTTTGTCCGACTCCTTTTCCTTGTCCTTGGGTTGTTTACCTTGGAACTGCTGGATCAGGAGCCGGCACTGGCGAGTGGTATGCTTCGGGTAGATGAAATTACCCTCTTCGTCTTTCTTCGTGTGGATGTGACACGGCAGATCCATCACATCATTTCCTTCTTTATCCTTCACCTTCTTGGGGTTCCAGGATCCTTTGGGTTTTCCCTTGAACTTGCCCTGAGTCACGGCCAGAGCCTCCCCAGGAGCCACTGGCTCGGCCTTCCGCTTCTGCTTCCGACTGGAGTTTCCTTTCTCCGACTGACTAGGCTTGTACTTGCCGCTCCGGAGTCGGTCCTCCTCTTCGCCGTTGGCGTACTTGGTAGCAATTTCCATCATTCGACTCAGGGTCATATCTCCGGTCCGACCAAACTTCAAACTCAATTCTCTGTTCTTAACACCATCTTTGAAGGCGCAGACTGCCTGATGATCAGACATGTTCTCCACGGTATGATGCAAAGTGATCCAGCTCTGAATATAATCTCTTAAGGTCTCATTCGACTTCTGCACGTAGACTTGCAGCTCTGTCAACCCAGCTGCTCGCTTGCAGGTTCCCTCAAAAGTCCTGACGAACACTCGAGAAAGATCTTCCCAAGTGTAAATGCTGCTTGGAGCTAACTGATTCAACCACGCCCTGGCCGAACCTTCCAACATGAGTGGTAAATGCTTCATAGCCACTTCATCACTTCCGCCGCCAATCTGCACCGCCACTCGGTAGTCTTCAAGCCAAGTTTCAGGCTTAGACTCACCAGTGAACTTACTTACTCCAATCGCCAACCTGAAGTTGGGGGGAATCACCGCGGCTCTGATAGCCCTGCTGAAACATTCTGGACCTGAAACATGTACTCGGCTGCTAGTGGGCGCATCTCTGTCGTGGCCACCTCGATGAGACCTGTTCCGATCGACCAGGCCTTGCACGATGATGGATCGCGCGTCAAAGCCTGGTTCCCTGGGGTCGACGGGAGCTCTTCGCCCCACACTGAGCTGGCGCCCGTCATCTTGTTGCCGATGAGCGTAAGACCCACCTCTTGGGGGAGGAGTGGGCACTCAACGACTGTCATCACGATCGTATCGGTCACCATATTGGTCACGTCGATTCTCGCGCCCCTCACGCCGCGGAGGCGATCTAGGGCTGTGAGCCGACTGAACCGTATTCGCAGCGACGGATCGACTGTGAATCCTGTTGCGTGACTGTGACACGGCCGAATTCTGATCTCCTGCTGCTCGGAGCAAGTCCCTGATCTGCATCAAGCCTCTGCCAGCCTCCGACTGAGAGGGCTGAATTGACTCTGCTATACGGGCTGCAGCTGCTAAATTCTGAATCGGGGTTCGATATACCTGAGTCGGCTGCGGGAAGAGTTGACGTCGACTGGAATCGGGTACTCGTTGCTGCGCGCGCTCCTCGAGTGCTCGCTGGAGGTTCTCCAGACGAGTGCGTTCAGCCAAGTTGGCCAAACGTGCCTCCTCCAAGGCGCGAGCCTCGGGGGTTTCCTCCTGCGATGGGAGTATGCAGGGCATCCATGTTCCTGCGGCGAAGTTCTTCCCTTTGCAGGGAATTAAGTGGCTCAGGTTGGTATTCCTCATGGACTTGAGCGGGGTCGCCTCCACCATCTATCCCGTCGTCGCGGGGGAAGCCAGGAGGGCTACGAGGCCTGTTGACCATCAAGACCTCCGCCGCCGGATCGCTGCTGTCGCACTCGGATGCGGTCTCTACGGAGCCAGTCGACAGATCGAACAGGCCGTAGAGGGATTCGTCGGGCTCAATTGCCGCGACTTGGGTGGTGGCTGACTGGCGAGCCACCGCGTGCCTCACCCACCGCTGGAGCCTCAACCGACCAGAGCGCTTGCGCTGGCGGGAGACAGGGAGGGAGGACGACAAGGGAGTCGACCGATATGGAGTCGACGGTTGCCGCAGCAGAACGCCGCAGACACACGCCCGAAAATGCGTCGCACCGCGGACGGGGAGCGCGTCGATGTCGAGTGGAGCCTCCTGGAGCCAAGCGGAGTCGTCGGCTATGAAGGTGAGCGCGCCGAGACGGATCTCGCGACCCTCGACCAAAACTCCACCAGAAACCATGATGAAAGCAATCGGAACAATTGCAACTTCTCCAAAAATCGCTAAGATACCTGCCCCACGGTGGGCGCCAACTGTCGTGGTTCTAAGTCTGACAGTAGAATGGGGGTAGGTATGGAGAGGCAAGATCCTAGCTATGGAGTAGTTGTGAAAACAAGGGATGTACGAGTTCAGGCCCTTCTCAGAGGAAGTAACAACCCTACGTCTCGGAGCCCGAAGGCGGTCGACTGGATTATGTGTGTATAGATTACAGGGGTGCGAACCCTTTACACTGAGGAGGGGGGTGGCTTATATAGTGTCTGCCAGACCCCTCCGGCCCTCAGTTATGCAGGGTTTAAAGTACATTAAGGCTAGGCATTACTGGTAACGCCTTACATAAAGTGTCCTAAATGCCATAAAGACTACTTAATTACAAACCGTTTGGATGCAGAGTGGCTCTTGATCTCCTGGTGGTCGAGTGAGCCTTCATGGTCGAGTCCTTCGAGTCCGTTGAGTGAAGTCTCTCTTGGTCGACTGGAAGGCAGCTTCTTCTGAGGGTGTCCTTGGGCAAGGTACTTAGGACAGGTCTGTGACCCTACCCTAGGTACATGACTTCATCAGCCACCGACGCAGCGGCCTCCTCGGCAGCCCCCGCCGCGGCCCCCGTCGCCACGGCCCCTGTCGCGGCTCCCATTGTCGCGGCCCCCTCGGCCGGCCCCGCTGCGGCTCCCGCGGCTGCCCCCAACGCGGCACCTGCCTCGGCCCCCGCTGCGGCCCCCGCCGTGGCCCCTGTCACCGCGGCTGCACCCCTCACCGGTGTGGTCACTCGGGCTCGGACTGGGATGCCGTGTCCCAGCATGCGCTACCCGTCGGACGAGTACGCGTGCGCGGCTTCTACCTCGACACCATATCCGCTCCCCGCCTCCGCTCGCGCAGCCCTTCGGGATCCGAACTGGCTAGCTGCGATGCGTGAGGAGTTTGACGCCCTACAGCTCAACCGTACGTGGCAGCTTGTCCCGCGGCCACCACGTGCCAATGTCGTCACTGGCAAGTGGGTCTTCCGCCACAAGACTCGCCCTGACGGTTCTCTCGAGCGCTACAAGGCGCGTTGGGTGGTGCGCGGCTTTCGCCAGTGCCCCGGCGTGGACTTTACCGACACCTTCGCCCCGGTTGTCAAACCGGGCATGATTCGCGCTGTTCTCCACCTTGCTGTTTCTCGCGCTTGGCCTATCCACCAGCTCGATGTGTCTAATGCTTTCTAGCATGGCCATTCGATGAGCAGGTGTTCTGTCAGCAGCCGAATGGTTTCGTCGACACCGCCTATCCGGACCACGTGTGCTTGCTCTCCCATTCTCTATACGGGTTGAAGCAGGCGCCTCGAGCCTGGTACCAGCGGATCGCGGCCTTCCTCAAGCAGCAGGGGTTCTGGTCCACACGGTCCGATGACTCCCTGTTTGTCTACCACTAGGGACCCGCCACCACGTACCTCCTACTGTACGTCGACGACATCATCCTGACTGCATCCTCGCCAGCGCTTCTTTAGCAGATCACAGCTCGCCTCGGCACCGAGTTCTCCCTCAAGTACTTGGGGGCTCTCCACTACTTCCTCGGCATAGAGGTCGTGCACCGGGCTACTGGCTTCTTCCTGCACCAGCAGAAGTACGCCTACGAGCTTCTGGAGCGAGCGGGCATGCTTAACTGCAAGCCTGCTTCCACGCCTATCGATACGAAGGCTAAGGTGTCCGTCGTCGAGGGCTCTCCCGGCGTCCGACGCTCCCTTCTACCGCTCCATTGTCGGTGCACTTTAGTACCTCACACTGACGCGTCTGAACATTCAGTATGTTGTCCAGCAGGTGTGCCTTCACATGCACGCTCCTCGTGACACCCATTGGGATCTCGTGAAACGTATACTTCGGTACATACGTGGCACCACAGCCATGGGTCTCGCCCTGACGGCCTCGCCGGACACCAGCCTTGTCGCCTACTCCGACGCCGACTGGGCTGGGTGTCCCCAACACACCCAATACAATGGCAAATCGTATAGGTGCACTAGTTCGGCGAAGAGATGATGATACAAGTGAAAAATAGATAGTAGATATAGGTTTTTGTAATCTGAAATAATAAAAACAACAAGGTAACAAGCGGAAAAAGTGAGCGTAAACGGTATTGCAATGATAGGAAACAAGGCCTAGGGTTCATACTTTCACTAGTGTAAGTTCTCTCAACAATAATAACATAGATAGAACATATGACAAGCCCTCAACATGCAACAAAGAGTCACTCCAAAGCCACTAATAGCGGAGAACAAACGTAGAGATTATGGTCGGGTACGAAACCACCACAAAGCTATTCTTTCGGATCGATCTATAAAAGAGTTCATACTAGAATAACACCTTAAGATACAAATCAACCAAAACCCTAATGTCACCTAGATACTCCATTGTCACCTCAAGTATCCGTGGGCATGATTATACGATATGCATCACACAATCTCAGATTCATCCAACCAACATAGAAGTACTTCAAAGAGTGCCCCAAAGCTACTACCGGAGAGTCAAGAACATGTGCCAACCCCTATGCATAGGTTCCCAAGTGTCACGAAACCCGCAAGTTGATCACCAAAGCATACATCAAGTGGATCAATAGAATAACCCATTGTCACCACGGTTATCCCACGCAAGACATACATCAAGTGTTCATAATAGACTCAATCCAATAAGATAACTTCAAAAGGGAAACTCAATTCATCACAAGAGAGTAGAGGGGGAGAAACATCATAAGATCCAACTACAATAGCAAAGCTCGGGATACATCAAGATCGTGCCATAGATGGAACACGAGAGATAACACGAGAGAGAGATCAAAGACATAGCTACTGGTACATACCCTCAGCCCCGAGGGTGAACTACTCCCTCCTCGTCATGGATAGCGTCGGGATGATGAAGATGGCCACTGGTGATGGGATCCCCCTTCGGCAGGGTGCCGGAACGGGGCCCCGATTGGTTTTTGGTGGCTACAGAGGCTTGCCGCGGCGGAACTCCCGATCTATCTTCTGTTCTGGAAGTTTTAGGGTATATTGGTATATATAGGAGGAAGAAATACGTGAGGGGAGCCACGAGGGCCCCACGAGGGTGGAGAGCGCGCCCAGGGGGGTGGGCATGCCCCCCTACCTCGTGCCTTCCTTGTTTCTTCCTTGACGTGGACTCCAAGTCCCTCGGGTTGCTTTCCTTCCAAAAATAACTTCTCCAATTGATTCCGTTCCGTTTTGACTCTGTCTGATATTCCTTTTCCTCGAAACACTGAAATAGGCATAAAACAGCAAATCTAGGCTGGGCCTCCGGTTAATAGGTTAGTCCCAAAAATAATATAAAAGTGGATAATAAAGCCCAATATTGCCTAAAATAGTAGATAAAGTAGCATGGAGCAATCAAAAATTATAGATACGTTGGAGACGTATCAAGCATCCCCAAGCTTAATTCCTGCTCGTCCTCGAGTAGGTAAATGATATAAAAGAATTTTTGATTCGGAGTGATACTTTGGCATAATTTCAATGTAAATCTTCTTAATTGTGATATGAATATTCAGATCCGAAAGATTCAAGACAAAAGTTCATATTGACATGAAAATAATAATACTTCAAGCATACTAATCAAAGCAATCATGTCTTCTCAAAATAACATGGCAAAAGAAAGTTCATCCCTACAAAATCATATAGTTATGCTATGCTTCATTTTCATCACACAAAGATGTTCCCAACTTCTATACCCCCGGTGACAAGCCAAGAAATTGTTTCATACTTAAATAATCTCAACCTTTTTCAACCTTCACGCAATACATGAGCGTGAGCCATGGATATAGCACTATGGGTGGAATAGAATATGATGATGGGGATTGTGTGGAGAAGACAAAAAAGGAAAAAGTCTCACGTTGACAAGGCTAATCAACGGGCTATGGAGATGCCCATCAATTGATGTCAACATGAGGAGTAGGGATTGCCATGCAACGGATGCACTAGAGCTATGAATGCTCAACAGAAGAAAACTAGTGGGTGTGCATCCAACTTGCTTGCTCATGAAGACCTAGGGCATTTGAGGAAGCCCATCGTAGGAATATACAAGCCAAGTTCTATAATGAAAAAATTCCCACTAGTATAAAAAGACAACTTATGAGACTCACTACATGAAGAACAAGGTGCTACTTTGAAGCACAATATATGAGACTCACTACATGAAGAACAAGGTGCTACTTTGAAGCACAAGTGTGGAAAAGAGATAGTAGCATTGCCCTTTTTATTATTTATTTATTTTATTTTTTTGGCCCTTTTTTGGGCCTTTTTTTGGCCTTTCTTTTTTTATTTGGGCAATGCTCTAATAATGATGATCATCACAGTTTCATTACAACATATGAATTACAACTCGAAACTAGAACAAGATATGACTCTATATGAATGCCTCCGGAGGTGTACCGGGATGGTGCAATGAATCAAGAGTGACATGTATGAAAAATAATGCATGGTGGCTTTGCCACAAATACGATGTCAACTACATGATCATGCAATGGCAATGTGACAAAAGTAGTGTATGTCATGATGATGATGATGGAAGTCGCATGGCTATATATCTCGGAATGGCTATGGAAATGCCATAATAGGTAGGTATGGTGGCTGTTTTGAGGAAGATATAAGGAGGTTTATGGGTGATAGAGCGTATCGTATCATGGGGTTTGGATGCACCGGCGAAGTTTGCACCAACTCTCAAGGTGAGAAAGGGCAATGCTCGGTACCGAAGAGGCTAGCAATGGCGGAAAGGTGAGAGTGCGTATAATCCATGGACTCAACATTAGTCAAAAGAACTCATATACTTATTGCAAAAATTTATAAGTCATCAAAAATTCTAGTATTACGTGCATGCTCCTAGGAGGATAGATTGGTAGGAAAAGACCATCGCTCGTCCCCGACCGCCACTCATAAGGATGCACAACCCAGGTACACTTCATGTTTCAAATTTGTTACACAACTTTAACCATATGTGCATGCTACGGGACTTGCTAACTTCAACACAAGCATTCTTTGAATTCATAATCACCCAACTAGCATGACTTTAATATCACTACCTCCATATCTCAAAACAATTATCAAGTATCAAACTTTTCTTAGTATTCAACACACTCATAAGAAAGTTTCACATATCTTGAATACCAAGTATATTAACATTAAGCAAATTACCATGCTATTAACGACTCTCAAAATAATCTAAGTGAAGTATGAGAGTTCATCTATTTCTTCAAAATAAAACTACCACTATGCTCTAAAAGGTATAAGTGAAGCACTAGAGCAACAATAAACTACTCCGAAAGATATAAGTGAAGATCAATGAGTAGCTAAATAATTATGCAACTATGCGAAGACTCTCTCTCATTTA
This sequence comes from Triticum dicoccoides, assembly GCF_002162155.2. NCBI lineage: Eukaryota > Viridiplantae > Streptophyta > Magnoliopsida > Poales > Poaceae > Triticum > Triticum dicoccoides. Next base: position 233,228,704 of record NC_041391.1, read on the forward strand.
ATAATTTCAGATCTTGATACTTTATTCAAACAGCAAGCAAAGCTAAAGAAAGCTACATTGCAAGGATAGCACAACTCATGTGAAAAAGCAAAAACTTAGGCTCAACCGATACTAACCGATAGTTGTTGAAGAAGAAAGGTGGGATGCCTACCGGGGCATCCCCAAGCTTAGATGCTTGAGACTTCTTGAAATATTATCTTGGGGTGCCTTGGGCATCCCCAAGCTTGAGCTTTTGTGTCTCCTTAATTCCTCTCATATCATGGTTTCTCTTTTTATCAAAAGCTTCATTCACAACAAACTCAACAAGAACTCGTGAGATAGGTTAGTATAAACCAATGCAAAACCTTATCATATTATAATGTAGCAAATCACTTAAATTATTATTCAACATTGCATACTAAATGCCTCTGCATATTTAATACTCCTATCCTCAAATAGAATCATTAAACAAGCAAATATACACAAACAATGCAACCATAACAGCAATCTGCCAAAACAGTACAGTCTGTAAAGAATGCAAGAGTATCAATACTTTCCTGACTCCAAAAGTTATGAACTAAAATTCCCACTGTAATACATTTATCGGAGCTCAATATTCAAAAAGATTCAACGTTAGACCATGCTCTAACTTTTCTAGGGAATTTTTGCAACAGCGGTAAACTTTCTGTTTTCAAACAGCAACAAACTAGCAAAATAAGCATGGCAAAGGCTATCCTTGACTTTTTTATTGAAACTAAATATGCAAAACATTATTCTACTACAGCAAGCAAGAACTAACAAAATAAAATGACGCTCCAAGCAAAAGACATATCATGTGGTGAATAAAAATATAGCTCCAAGTAAAGTTACCGATGAACGAAGACGAAAGAGGGGATGCCTTCCGGGGCATCCCCAAGCTTAGTTGCTTGGTTGTCCTTGAATATTACCTTGGGGTGCCTTGGGCATCCCCAAGCTTAGGCTATTTCCACTCCTTATTCCATAGTCCATCAAATCTTTACCCAAAACTTGAAAACTTCAACCACACAAAACTCAAAACAAAACTCGTAAGCTCCGTTAGTATAAGAAAATAAAACCACCACTTAGGTACTGTAATGAACTAATTCTAAATTCATATTGGTGTAATATCTACTATATTCTAACTTCTCTATGGTTCATACCACTTAATACTAGCCATAGATGCATCAAAATAAGCAAACAACACATAGAAAACAAAATCTGTCAAAAACAGAACAGTCTGTAGTAATCTGTATCAAACGTATACTTATGGAACCCCAAAAATTATGAAATAAATTGCTGGACCTGAGCAATTTTTCTATTAATTATCTTCGAAAAGAATCAACCTAAAAGCACTCTCCAGTAAAAAATGGCAGCTAAACTCGTGAGCGCTAAAGTTTCTGTTTTTCACAGCAAGATCACATAAACTTCACCCAAGTCTTCCCAAAGGTTCTACTTGGCACTTTATTGAAACAAAAGCTATAAAACATGATTACTACAGTATCATAATCATGTGGACACACAAAAACAGTAAGGATAAATATTGGGTTGTCTCCCAACAAGCGCTTTTCTTTAATGCTTTTTTAGCTAGGCATGATGATGACAATGATGCTCACATAAAAGATAAGAACTGAAAATAACGGGAGCATCATGAAGCATATGACTAGCACATTTAAGCCTAACCCACTTCCTATGCATAGGGATTTTGTGAGCAAACAACTTATGGGAACAATAATCAACTAGCATAGGATGGCACAACAAGCATAGCTTCAAGAATTTAAGCATATAGAGAGGAAACTTGACATTATTGCAATTCCTACAAGCATATGTTCCTCCCTCATAATAATTTTAAGTAGCATCATGAATGAATTCAACAATATAACCAGCACCTAAAGCATTATTTTCATGATCTACAAGCATAGAAAATTTTCAACTCTCCACATAAGCAAACTTTTTCTGTATAGCATATGTATCATCACAATAATCATCATAGATAGGAGGCATGCTTTCATCATAGTAAATTTGCTCATCAAAGCTTGGGGGACAAAAAATATCGTCTCCATCAAACATAGCTTCCCCAAGCTTGTGTCTTTGCATATCATTAGCATCATGGATATTCAAGGAATTCATACTAACAACATTGCAATCATGCTCATCATTCACATATTTTATGCCAAGAATTTTATGTAATTCTTCTTCTAGCACTTGAGCACAATTTTCCTTTCCATCATACTCACGAAAGATATTAAAAAGGTGAAGCATATGAGACAAACTCAACTTCTTTTTTTTTGTAAATTTCTTTTATAAACTAGACTAGTGCTAAAATAAGAAACAAAAAGATTCGATTGCAAGATCTAAAGATATACCTTCAAGCACTCACCTTGCCAGAAAAGAGCTTAGTGATGGAGTGTGAGTACCCTTTACCTAGCCTCCTCGGCAACGGCGCCAGAAAAGAGCTTGATGTCTACTACACAACCTTCTTCTTGTAGACGTTGTTGGGCCTGCAAGTGCACAGGTTTGTAGGACAGTAGAAAATTTCCCTCAAGTGGATGACCTAAGGTTTATCAATCCGTAGGAGGCGTAGGATGAAGATGGTCTCTCTCAAACAACCCTGCAACCAAATAACAAAAAGTTTCTTGTGTCCCCAACACACCCAATACAATGTCAAATTGTATAGGTGCACTAGTTCGGCGAAGAGAAGGTGATACAAGTGAAAAATAGATAGTAGATATAGGTTTTTCTAATCTGAAATAATAAAAACAGCAAGGTAACAAGCAGAAAAAGTGAGCATAAACGGTATTGCAATGATAGGAAACAAGGCCTAGGGTTCATACTTTCACCAGTGTAAGTTCTCTCAACAATAATAACATAGATAGAACATATGACAAGCCCTCAACATGCAACAAAGAGTCACTCCAAAGCCACTAATAGCGGAGAACAAACGTAGAGATTATGGTCGGGTACGAAACCACCACAAAGCTATTCTTTCGGATCGATCTATAAAAGAGTTCGTACTAGAATAACACCTTAAGATACAAATCAACCAAAACCCTAATGTCACCTAGATACTCCATTGTCACCTCAAGTATCCGTGGGCATGATTATACGATATGCATCACACAATCTCAGATTCATCCAACCAACATAAAAGTACTTCAAAGAGTGCCCCAAAGCTACTACCGGAGAGTCAAGAACATGTGCCAACCCCTATGCATAGGTTCCCAAGTTTCACGAAACCCTCAAGTTGATCACCAAAACATACATCAAGTGGATCAATAGAATAACCCATTGTCACCACGGTTATCCCACGCAAGACATACATCAAGTGTTCATTAAAGACTCAATCCAATAAGATAACTTCAAAAGGGGAAACTCAATTCATCACAAGAGAGTAGAGGGGGAGAAACATCATAAGATCGAACTACAATAGCAAAGCTCGGGATACATCAAGATCGTGCCATAGATGGAACACGAGAGATAACACGAGAGAGAGATCAAACACATAGCTACTGGTACATACCCTCAGCCCCGAGGGTGAACTACTCCCTCCTCATCATGGATAGCGCCGGGATGATGAAGATGGCCACCGGTGATGGGATCCCCCTCCGGCAGGGTGCCGAAATGGGGTCCCGATTGGTTTTTGGTGGCTACAGAGGCTTGCGGCGGCGGAACTCCCGATCTATCTTCTGTTCTGGAAGTTTCAGGGTATATTGGTATATATAGGAGGAAGAAATACGTCAGGGGAGCCACGAGGACCCCACGAGGGTGGAGGGCGCGCCCAGGGGGGGTGGACGCGGCCCCCTACCTCGTGCCTTCCTCGTTTCTTCCTTGACATGGACTCCAAGTCTCCTGGGTTTCTTTCCTTCCAAAAATAACTTCTCCAATTGATTCCGTTCCGTTTTGACTCTGTCTGATATTCCTTTTCCTCGAAACACTGAAATAGGCATAAAAGAGCAAATCTGGGCTGGGCCTCCGGTTAATAGGTTAGTCCCAAAAATAATATAAAAGTGGATAATAAAGCCCAATATTGCCTAAAACAGTAGATAAAGTAGCATGGAGCAATAAAAAATTATAGATACGTTGGAGACGTATCAGCGAGTCTGTCGAAGACTTTGCACTGCGGCTCTCTGGCCTCGTCGCCGATCTCGATCTGTACGGCGACTCGGTGATGGAGCACAAGGCCGTCCAGAAATTCCTCCGTGTCGTGCCACGGAAGTATCGGCAGATGGCGATGGCGATCGAATCCCTCATTGACCTCAAAACCATGACAATCGAAGAGCTCACCGGGTGCCTGTCAGCGTGTGAAGATCACTACGATCTGGACGACACGGCGCAGTCCAGTGCGTGCCTCATGTACACCTCCGCAGAGTGAGACGCGCGCGAGTGGCAGCTCGGCTCCGGCGGATGGTCATCAGGCGGCAACAACAACAAAATAAGTCATCTGGGAAGAACAAATTCCAGGGCGGCGGCAAGGCGACGCCGCCGAGCGCGGGTGCAAGTGGATCCGGCGGCTCCGGCGGAAAGAAGAAAGGCAAGTGCCACTATTGCAACAAGCTGGGCCACTGGAAGAAGGAGTGTCGCTCCAGGATCAAGGATGAGGAGCAGAAAGGCAAGCAGGAACAGGCGAACCTTGCCCAAGTCGACGCAGAGCACGATTAGGGCCTGTACATGGCCATGGTCACCACTGTGGACACCACACAGCTCGCGGCGCCCCAGCACGTGTACCTCAACGAGGAGAAGGTCATGCCCGTCCCCTCGCCGGATGGGGTGTGGTTCTTCGACACCAGGGCCAACATCCATATGACGGGCGATCGGCACATGATCTCTTCACTTGACGAGACAGTGCACGGCTCAGTGAGGTTCGACGACGGCTTGGTCGTGGCCATCCATGGGCGCGGCAGTGTGGTGTTTTGCTGTCTTCATCTTGTGTTATCCTGTGTTTACGCTTTCTGTACTCTGTGACTATTTTCATTTCATCATGATGACTATGTGTGTATTCTGTTATGCTTACTTCTGAGTACTTATTCCGCTGCAAGTAGTTCTTCACTAAGGAATTTCCTCTCCGGCAAATTCCTCAGTGAAGAATTCATAAAAATTGCGTATTCACCCCCCCTCTAGTCGATATAACGCACTTTCAATTGGTATCAGAGCAAGGTACTCCCTTGTTCTGTGTGATTTTGGTTTAACCACCTGGAGTTCTAGTTATGTCGACTGCAGGATTGAGGAACGTTTCCTGCCCCATCTTTGACGGTCATGAGTATCCTCGGTGGAAGGCCATGATGAAGAAGCGACTCATGGCTATGGACAGCGAACTATGGACCGTCATCGAGATCGGTTTTACCGATCTATGCAAGATGGCTGAGGCAGATGACATTCGCAAGTACACACTGCTTAACCTCACAGCGAAGGATGTCATCTGCTCTAGTCTGTCCCGAAATCAGTTCAGGAACGTCATGCATCTCAATCACGCGAAGCTAATCTGGGACCGTCTCTCTAAGGTCTATGAAGGTCATCGGACTCGTCATGATCCTTGGTTTGAGGATTACAAGGAATCTCTCAATGCGATGACATTCGAACCAGAATCATCATCGTCTACCCCCTGCCTTATGGCAAACGGTGCTGAGGTAACCGAATCCTACCTATCCGAATCTAGTGATGATGAATCTGGCGATGAATTTGGACCTAGCTATGTCAAACTTGCTTCCCTTGCCCATAAACAACAAAGAGCCTTGGAAAAAGTTCACTACATGCTAAATAAGAGCGATGATATGTTGGGTGAAGAAATGGATCAGTCAAAAGCCATGGCTGAAAGTCTTCAGTGACTCCATTCCAAGTTTGACGACCTTCAAGGTCATCATAACGCTCTCTTATCTGATCACGAGAAGCTTTCTCTTGAACTTCTTCAAAGAAAGCAAGATCTTGAGAAGCTAAGGGTGAGTTATGAAGATCTTCAGAAGGAGCACGATTCATTACTTGCTCAACAAATCAGCGCTACTCAGGAAGAATTTGATCCTCCATGCATAAAGTGCATTGAACGTGAATCTGCTAATTCTTCACTTGAATGTTCAAATGCTTCAAATGTTACAAATTCTTCACCTGCCTCTACTATCACTAATTCCTCATCTGAGGACATTGCTAGTTTCATTGACGATGCAGGGCTGAAGGAATTGTATATGACAGACATGTACAAAAGTCTCAAAGGGCATCAGACTCTCTGTGATGTGCTTAAAAAGTAGATCCTCAACAGAAACCCTAGAAAAGAGGGTATTGCCTTTGAGAGGAAACTCAATGCTGATGGAACATATTGGAAGCCTGAGCAGTACCCCAAAACCTCATGGGTTGCTGCAAAGGGACCTCCAGTTGATCCATTTAACTTATCTGGATTTACATGTGAATCTCCTCATTCTTCTGATGAGTCATTTGACTCCAACTATAAACTTTTCAAAAATCATAATGGTGAAGTATTTGCTAGATATGTTGGCACTAACTGCAGGAACGGTTCCCCTATGAAGAAAATCTGGGTTCCCAAAAGTTATGTTGAAAGTCTTCAGGTGAATGTCCTCATGACACCACCAGTGAAGAATACGAACCCCAGATCAAACTCTTCATATGGACCAAATTCTTCATATGGATCCAAGTCCTCATACGGACCAAATTCCTCACATGGATCAAATTCCTCAAAAGGATCAAAATCCTCATATGAACATCATCGTGCTAACAACTCTGCTTCGTAGGGTAGAGCTAAGGGCTATGAATATGTGCATTATTCTTCAAATCATTATGTTCATAAGTCCTCAAAGAATTTCTCTGCTTATTCATATGCTTACCCTAACCCCTCTCATGTGAAACGAAGTGGACTGGCATCCATGCCACCTTTCTCATATGGTGCTCCAGAGTGATGAATTCTTTGCCACCCCTCCAGATGTGGGTGGTGAAGAAAAAGAACTAATCTCTTATGCAGGGTCAGGTCTCCAATCGTGCTCAAAACGACTGAAGAATTTGCTGGAGACCTGAACAGTGCCTGAAAGGATGCAGGCGAATCATGATGAAATGAACTTTCATTTCACACGTCCTCATACTGATTATCTGATAAATTTACTTGATGAAATTGAACTGATGATACTGATGTCATATTCTTCACTGATGAAGTATATGAGTTTGTAAGCTGCACTAATTCATCTGCAAGATGATCAACCCAAAGCAAACGAGTGGGTCCTCGATAGTGGATGTACAAATCACATGACTGGTGACAAGAATCTTTTGATGGATGCTCCCTTAACACCGTCACATCTGAAGCATATCATCTTCGCTGACAAAGGCAAAAGTTAGGTATTGGGTCTAGGTAAGGTTGCGATCTCTAAGGATCGAGACATGGACAAAGTCATGCTTGTCGAGTCCTTAGGATACAACCTCATGCCTGTCTCAATGCTTTGTGATCTTGATATGGTTGTTGTCTTTGGCAAGTATCGTTGTGTTGTGATCATGGAAGCTGACAATTCCAAAGTCTTCGAAGGCTTTAGGAGAGGAGACTTATACATTGTTGATTTCTCTACAGGACCACAACCGGTTGTGTGCTTACTTGCAAAAGCTTCAGAAGGCTGGCTATGGCATCGACGACTTGGTCACGCAGGCATGAGGAATTTGCACACGCTTGCGAAGAAGAAGCATGTCATTGGCATTGAGAATGTCAAATTCCTCAAGGATCACATGTGTGGAGCCTGTGAAGCTGGAAAAATGACCAAGGCCAAGCATCCAGCGAAGACTATCATGACCACCACTCGACCATTTGAATTGCTTCACATGGATCTCTTCGGTCCTAATCATTATTCTGCTGTGACTAATGATGCATCTCTATATGGCTTTGTTATTGTTGATGATTACTCTCGTTACACATGGGTGCACATTGTTACTTACAAACATGAAGTGCAGGAAGTCTTCAAACTATTTTCCTCGAGGGCTTCAACCAACTTTGGTGTGAAGATCAAGCACATTAGGAGTGACAATGGAACTGAGTTCAAGAATTCCGGTCTTAATGACTATCTTGATGAACTTGGTATTACTCATGAGTTATCTACTCCTTATACTCCTCAGCAAAATGGCGTCGTGGAGCGCAAGAACAGAACTCTTGTTGAGATGGCTCGCACTATGCTTGATGAATACAAAACACATCGTCGTTTTTGGATTGATGCAATTGATACCGCGTGCCACATCATCAACAGAGTATATCTTCACAAATTCTTCAAGAAGACTGCCTATGAACTCCTCACTGACAAGAAACCCAATGTGAGTTATTTCAAAGTCTTCAGTGCTAAATGTTGGATTAGGGATCCTCATCACAATGCTAAATTCGCACCAAAAGCACATGAAGGTTTTATGCTTGGTTACGGAAAGGACTCGCACACCTACAGAGTCTTCAACATCGCTCTTCACAAGATTGTTGAAACTGTAGATGTGCGGTTCGATGAAACTAATGGCTCGCAAAGAGAGCACCTACCTTCTGTGATAGATGAACCAGCACCTGAAGATTCTATCAAGTTCAAGGCTACTGAGGATGTCATTCCTACCGAAGAATCTACTGAAGAATTCATTCCAGAACGCGAAGATCGTCGAGCTGATGTACCTGAGGAAAATGCTGAAGAAAATGGTGCTGAAGAAAATGATGATCAAATTCCTCGACGACAACCAGCTCATCCTTGCGTTGCAAAAGAAGTGCAAGTTGAAAAGATCATCGATGACATTGAAGCACCAGGTCCTCTCACACGCTCAAATGCTTCACATTTATCTAACTTTTGTGGGCACTATGCTTTTGTCTCTATCATAGAGCCCACTAAGGTAGATGAAGCATTTCTGGAGCCTGAATGGATTCAGGCCATGCAAGAAGAATTACATCAGTTCGAGCTCAACAATGTCTGGGAACTGGTCAAACGTCCAGATCCTCGCAAGCATAATATCATCGGCACAAAGTGGATCTACCGCAACAAGCAAGATGAAAATGGCCTTGTGGTGAGGAATAAGGCACGACTTGTAGCTCAAGGCTACACACAGGTTGAAGGAATTGATTTCAATGAAACTTTTGCACCTGTTGCTAGACTTGAGGCCATTCGCATATTACTTGCTTATGCTAACCATCATAATATCACTTTATATCAAATGGATGTGAAAAGTGTTGGAAATATGCCCTAGAGGCAATAATAAATTGATTATTATTATATTTCCTTGTTCATGATAATCGTTTATTATCCATGCTAGAATTGTATTGATAGGAAACTCAGATACATGTGTGGATACATAGACAACACCATGTCCCTAGTAAGCCTCTAGTTGACTAGCTCGTTAATCAATAGATGGTTACGGTTTCCTGACCATGGACATTGGATGTCGTTGATAACGGGATCACATCATTAGGAGAATGATGTGATGGACAAGACCCAATCCTAAGCCTAGCACAAGATCATGTAGTTCGTATGCTAAAGCTTTTCTAATGTCAAGTATCATTTCCTTAGACCATGAGATTGTGCAACTCCCGGATACCGTAGGAGTGCTTTGGGTGTGCCAAACGTCACAACGTAACTGGGTGGCTATAAAGGTACACTATGGGTATCTCTGAAAGTGTCTGTTGGGTTGGCACGAATCGAGATTGGGATTTTGTCACTCCGTGTAAACGGAGAGGTATCTCTGGGCCCACTCGGTAGGACATCATCATAATGTGCACAATGTGACCAAGGGGTTGATCACGGGATGATGTGTTACGGAACGAGTAAAGAGACTTGCCGGTAACGAGATTGAACAAGGTATCGGTATACCGACGATCAAATCTCGGGCAAGTACCATACCGCTAGACAAAGGGAATTGTATACGAGATTGATTGAGTCCTTGACATCGTGGTTCATCCGATGAGATCATCGTGGAACATGTGGGAGCCAACATGGGTATCCAGATCCCGCTGTTGGTTATTGACCGGAGAACATCTCGGTCATGTCTGCATGTCTCCCGAACCCGTAGGGTCTACACACTTAAGGTTCGATGACGCTAGGGTTATAAAGGAAGCTTGTATGTGGTTACCGAATGTTGTTCGGAGTCCCGGATGAGATCCCGGACGTCACGAGGAGTTCCGGAATGGTCCGGAGGTAAAGATTTATATATAGGAAGTCCTGTTTCGGCCATCGGGACAAGTTTCGGGGTCATCGGTATTGTACCGGGACCACCGGAAGGGTCCCGGGGGCCCACCGGGTGGGGCCACCTGCCCCGGGGGGCCACATGGGCTGTAGGGGGTGCGCCTTGGCCTACATGGGCCAAGGGCACCAGCCCCAAGAGGCCCATGCGCCTAGGGAACCCTAGAGGGAGGAGTCCTAAAGGGGGAAGGCACCTCCGAGGTGCCTTGGGGAGGATGGACTCCTCCCCCCCTCCTTAGCCGCACCCCTTTCTTGGAGTAGGGGGCAAGGCTGCGCCTCCCCCCTCCCCCCTGCCCCTATATATAGTGGAGGGGAGGGAGGGCATCCAGACCTGAGCCCTTGGCGCCTCCCTCCCTCCCGTGACACCTCCTCCTCTCCCATAGGTGCTTGGCGAAGCCCTGCAGGATTGCCACGCTCCTCCATCACCACCACGCCGTTGTGCTGCTGCTGGATGGAGTCTTCCTCAACCTCTCCCTCTCTCCTTGCTGGATCAAGGCGTGGGAGACATCGTCGAGCTGTACGTGTGTTGAACACGGAGGTGCCGTCCGTTCGGCACTAGGATCATCGGTGATCTGAATCACGATGAGTACGACTCCATCAACCCCGTTCACTTGAACGCTTTCGCTTAGCGATCTACAAGGGTATGTAGATGCACTCTCCTTTCTACTCGTTGCTGGTCTCTCCATAGATAGATCTTGGTGTTACGTAGGAAAATTTTGAATTTCTGCTACGTTCCCCAACAGTGGCATCATGAGCTAGGTCTATTGCGTAGATTCTTTGCACGAGTAGAACACAAAGTAGTTGTGGGCGTCGATATTGTTCAATATGCTTGCCGTTACTAGTCTTATCTTGATTCGGCGGCATCATGGGATGAAGCGGCCCGGACCAACCTTACACGTACGCTTACGTGAGACCGGTTCCACCGACAAACATGCACTAGTTGCATAAGGTGGCTGGCGGGTGTCTGTCTCTCCCACTTTAGTCGGATCGGATTCGATGAAAAGGGTCCTTATGAAGGGTAAATAGCAATTGGCATATCACGTTGTGGTTCATGCGTAGGTAAGAAACGTTCTTGCTAGAAACCCATAGCAGCCACGTAAAACATGCAAACAACAATTAGAGGACGTCTAACTTGTTTTTGCAGGGTATGCTATGTGATGTGATATGGCCAAAAAGGATGTGATGAATGATATATGTGATGTATGAGATTGATCATGTTCTTGTAATAGGAATCACGACTTGCATGTCGATGAGTATGACAACCGGCAGGAGCCATAGGAGTTGTCTTTATTTATTTGTGACCTGCGTGTCAACTTAAATGTCATGTAATTACTTTACTTTATTGCTAACCGTTAGCCATAGTAGTAGAAGTAATAGTTGGCGAGGCAACTTCATGAAGACACGATGATGAAGATCATGATGATGGAGATCATGGTGTCATGCCGGTGACGATGATGATCATGGAGCCCCGAAGATGGAGATCAAAAGGAGCAAAGTGGTGATGGCCATATCATGTCACTATTTGATTGCATGTGATGTTTATCATGTTTATACATCTTATTTGCTTAGAACGACGGTAGTAAATAAGATGATCCCTTACAACAATTTCAAGAAGTGTTCTCCCCTAACTGTGCACCGTTGCGACAGTTCGCTGTTTCAAAACATCACGTGATGATCGGGTGTTTTATTCAGACGTTCAAATACAACGGGTGTTGACGAGCCTAGCATGTACAGACATGGCCTCGGAACACACGCGAAACACTTAGGGTTAACTTGATGAGCCTAGCATGTACAGACATGGCCTCGGAACACGGAGACCGAAAGGTCGAGCATGAGTCGTATAGAAGATACGATCAACATGAAGATGTTCACCGATGATGACTAGTCCGTCTCACGTGATGATCGGACACGGCCTAGTTTGACTCGGATCATGTAATCACTTAGATGACTAGAGGGATGTCTATCTGAGTGGGAGTTCATAAGATGAACTTAATTATCCTGAACATAGTCAAAAGGTTTTTGCAAATTATGTCGTAGCTCATGCTATAGTTCTACTGTTTAGATATGTTCCTAGAGAAAAATTAGTTGAAAGTTGATAGTAGCAATTATGCGGACTAGGTCCGTAAACTAAGGATTGTCCTCATTGCTTCATAGAAGGCTTATGTCCTTAATGCACCGCTCAGTGTGCTGAACCTCGAACGTTGTCTGTGGTTGTTGCGAACATCTGATATACACGTTTTGATAACTACGTGATAGTTCAGTTAAACGGTTTAGAGTTGAGGCACCAAAGACGTTTTTTGAAACATCGCGAAACATATGAGATGTTTTGAGGGCTGAAATTAGGATTTCAGGCTCGTGCCCATGTCAAGAGGTATAAGACCTCCGATGACTTTCTTAACCTGCAAACTAAGGAGAAAAGCTCAATTGTTGAGCTTGTGCTCAGATTGTCTGAGTACAACAATCATTTGAATCGAGTGGGAGTTGATCTTCCAGATAAGACAGTGATGGTTCTCCAAAGTCATTGCCACCAAGCTGTTAGAGCTTCGTGATGAACTATAACATATCAGGGATAGATATGATGATCCTTGAGGTATTCGCGATATTTGACACCGCGAAAGTAGAAATCAAGAAGGAGCATCAATTGTTGATGGTTGGTGAAACCACTAGTTTCAAGAAGGGCAAGGGCAAGAAGGGATACTTCATGAAACGGCAAATCAGCTGCTGCTCTAGTGAAGAAACCCAAGGTAAAACCCAAACCCGAGACTAAGTGCTTCTGTAATAAGGGGAACAACGACTAGAGCAGAATTACCCTAGATACTTGGTAGATAAGAAGGCTGGCAAGGTCGATAGAAGTATATTGGATATACATTATGTTAATGTGTACTTTACTAGTACTCCTAGTAGCACCAGGGTATTAGATACCGGTTCGGTTGCTAAGTGTTAGTAACTCGAAATAAAAGCTACGGAATAAAACGGAGACTAGCTAAAGGTGAGCTGACGATACGTGTTGGAAATGTTTCCAAGTTTGATGTGATCTAACATCGCACGCTCCCTCTACCATCAAGATTAGTATTAAACCTGAATAAGTGCTCTTGCACCTAAATGAATGGTTTATTAAATCTCGATCGTAGTGATACACATGTTCATGCCAAAAGATAGTAATGATAGTACCACCTACTTGTGGCACTGCCACGTAAGTCATATCGGTATAAAACGCATGAAGAAGCTCCATATTGATGGATCTTTGGGCTCACTCGTTTTTGAAAAGTTTGAGACATGCGAACCATGTCTATTGGTGTATATGCATGAAGAAACTCCATGCAAATGGACCGTTTTGACTCACTTGATTTTGAATCACTTGGGACATGCAAATCATACCACATGGGCAAGATGACTGAAAAGCCTCGTTTTCAGTAAGATGGAACAAGATAGCAACTTGTTGGAAGTAACACATTTTGATGTGTGCAGTCCAATGAGTGCTGAGGCATGCAGTGAACATCGTTATGTTCTTACTTCACAGATGATTCGAGTAGACGTTGAGTATATTTACTTGATGAATCACGAGTCTGAATTATTGAAAGGTTCAAGTAATTTCAGTGTGAAGTTGAAAGATCGCCGTGACAAGAGGATAAAAGATCTATGATATGATCATAGAGATGAATATCTGAATCACGAGTTTGGCACAGAATTAAGACATTGTGGAAATTGTTTCACAACTGATACAGCCTGGAACACCATAGTGTGATGGTGTGTCCAAACGTCATAGTTGCACCCTATTGGATATGGTGCATACCATGATGTCTCTTATCGAGTTACCACTATCGTTCATGGGTTAGGCATTAGAGACAACCACATTCACTTTAAATAGGGCACCACATAATTCCGTTGAGATGACACCGTTTGAATTATGGTTTAGAGAAACCTAAGTTGCCGTTTCTTGAAAGTTTGGGGCTGCGACGCTTATGTGAAAAAGTTTCAGGATTAAGCTCGAACCCAAAGCGGATAAAGTACATCTTCATAGGACACCCAAAACAGTTGGGTATACCTCCTAATTCAGATCCGAAAGCAATATGAATTGTTCCTTGAATCGGGTCCTTTCTCGAGGAAAGGTTTCTCTCGAAAGGTTGAGTGGGAGGATGGTGGAGACTTGATGAGGTTATTGAACCGTCACTTCAACAAGTGTGTAGCAGGGCACAGGAAGTTGTTCCTGTGGCACGTACACCAACTGAAGTGGAAGCTTATGATAGTGATCATGAAGTTTCGGATCAAGTCACTACCGAACCTCGTAGGGTGACAAGGATACGTACTACTTCAGAGTGGTACAGTAATCCTGTCTTGAAGGTCATGTTGCTAGACAACAATGAACCTACGAGCTATGGAGAAGCGATGGTGGGCCCAAATTCCGACAAATGGTTAGAAGCCATAAAATCCGAGATAGGATCCATGTATGAAAACAAAGTGTAGACTTTGGCAGAACAACTCGTTGGTCGTAAGGCTGTTGAGTGCAGATGGTTTTTAAAAGGAAGACAGACAATGATGGTAAGTGTCACCATTGAGAAAGCTCGACTTGTCGTTAAGATGTTTTTTGACAAGTTCAAGGAGTTGACTACGATGAGACTTTCTCACTCGTAGCGATGCTAAGAGTCTGTTGGAATTATATTAGCAATTACTGCATTATTTATGAAATCTTGCAGATAGGATGTCAAAACATTGTTTCCTCGACGATTCTTGAGGAAAGGTTGTATGTGATACAACCGGAAGGTTTTGTCTATCCTGAAATATGCTAATAAGTATGCAAAGCTCCAGCAATCCTTCTGAGGACTGGAGTGAGCATCTCGGAGTTGGAATGTATGCTTTGATGATGATCAAAGATTTTGGGTGTATACAAAGTTTATGAGAAACTTGTATTTCCAAAGAAGTGAGTGGGAGCACTATAGAATTTCTGATGAATATATGTTGTTGACATATTGTTGATCAGAAATGACGTAGAATTTCTGGAAAGCATATAGGGTTATTTGGAAAGTGTTTTCAATGGAAAACCTGGATTAAGCTACTTGAACATTGAGCATCAAGATCTATAAGGATAGATCAAAACGCTTAATAGTACTTTCAAATGAGCACATGCCTTGACGTGATCTTGAAGATGTTCAAGATGGATCAGTCAAAGAAGGAGTTCTTGCCTGAGTTGTAAGGTATGAAGTTAAGACTTAAAGCTCGACCATGGCAGAATAGAGAGAAAGGAACGAAGGTCGTCCCCTATGCTTAAGACATAGGCTCTACAGTATGCTATGCTGTGTACCGCACCTGAAGTGTGCTTTACCATGAGTCAGTCAAGGGGTACAAGAGTGATCCAAGAATGGATCACAGGACAGCGGTCAAAGTTATCCTTAGTAACTAGTGGACTAAGGAATTTTCTCAATTATGGAGGTGGTAAAAGAGTTCGTCCTAAAGGGTTACGTCGATGCAAGCTTAACACCTATCCGGATAGCTCTGAGTAGAGATACCGGATACGTATAATGGAGCAACAATTTAGAATAGCTCCAAGTAGAATAGTTATTTGGAATAGCTCCAAATAGAACGTGGTAGCTGCATCTAGGAGATGACATAGAGATTTTTAAAGCACACACGGATCTGAAAGGTTCAGACCCGTTGACTATAACCTCTCTCACAAGCATAACATGATCAAAACCCAGAACTCATCGAGTGTTAATCACATGGTAAATGTGAACTAGATTATTGACTCTAGTAAACTCTTTGGGTGTTAGTCACATGGGGATGTGACCTTGAGTGTTAATCACATATCGATGTGAACTAGATTATTGACTCTAGTGCAAGTGGGAGACTGTTGGAAATATGCCCTAGAGGCAATAATAAATTGATTATTATTATATTTCCTTGTTCATGATAATCGTTTATTATCCATGCTAGAATTGTATTGATAGGAAACTCAGATACATGTGTGGATACATAGACAACACCATGTCCCTAGTAAGCCTCTAGTTGACTAGCTCGTTAATCAATAGATGGTTACGGTTTCCTGACCATGGACATTGGATGTCGTTGATAACGGGATCACATCATTAGGAGAATGATGTGATGGACAAGACCCAATCCTAAGCCTAGCACAAGATCATGTAGTTCGTATGCTAAAGCTTTTCTAATGTCAAGTATCATTTCCTTAGACCATGAGATTGTGCAACTCCCGGATGCCGTAGGAGTGCTTTGGGTGTGCCAAACGTCACAACGTAACTGGGTGGCTATAAAGGTACACTACGGGTATCTCTGAAAGTGTCTGTTGGGTTGGCACGAATCGAGATTGGGATTTTGTCACTCCGTGTAAACGGAGAGGTATCTCTGGGCCCACTCGGTAGGACATCATCATAATGTGCACAATGTGACCAAGGGGTTGATCACGGGATGATGTGTTACGGAACGAGTAAAGAGACTTGCCGGTAACGAGATTGAACAAGGTATCGGTATACCGACGATTGAATCTCGGGCAAGTACCATACCGCTAGACAAAGGGAATTGTATACGGGATTGATTGAGTCCTTGACATCGTGGTTCATCCGATGAGATCATCGTGGAACATGTGGGAGCCAACATGGGTATCCAGATCCCGCTGTTGGTTATTGACCGGAGAACATCTCGGTCATGTCTGCATGTCTCCCGAACCCGTAGGGTCTACACACTTAAGGTTTGATGACGCTAGGGTTATAAAGGAAGCTTGTATGTGGTTACCGAATGTTGTTCGGAGTCCCGGATGAGATCCCGGACATCACGAGGAGTTCCGGAATGGTCCGGAGGTAAAGATTTATATATAGGAAGTCCTGTTTCGGCCATCGGGACAAGTTTCGGGGTCATCAGTATTGTACCGGGACCACCGGAAGGGTCCCGGGGGCCCACCGGGTGGGGCCACCTGCCCCGGGGGGCCACATGGGTTGTAGGGGGTGCGCCTTGGCCTACATGGGCCAAGGGCACCAGCCCCAAGAGGCCCATGCGCCTAGGGAACCCTAGAGGGAGGAGTCCTAAAGGGGGAAGGCACCTCCGAGGTGCCTTGGGGAGGATGGACTCCTCCCCCCCTCCTTAGCCGCACCCCTTTCTTGGAGTAGGGGGCTGCGCCTCCCCCCTCTCCCCTGCCCCTATATATAGTGGAGGGGAGGGAGGGCATCCAGACCTGAGCCCTTGGCGCCTCCCTCCCTCCCGTGACACCTCCTCCTCTCCCGTAGGTGCTTGGCGAAGCCCTGCAGGATTGCCACGCTCCTCCATCACCACCACGCCGTTGTGCTGCTGCTAGATGGAGTCTTCCTCAACCTCTCCCTCTCTCCTTGCTGGATCAAGGCGTGGGAGACATCGTCGAGCTGTACGTGTGTTGAACGCGAAGGTGCCGTCCGTTCGGCACTAGGATCATCGGTGATCTGAATCACGACGAGTACGACTCCATCAACCCCGTTCACTTGAACGCTTACGCTTAGCGATCTACAAGGGTATGTAGATGCACTCTCCTTTCTACTCGTTGCTGGTCTCTCCATAGATAGATCTTGGTGTTACGTAGGAAAATTTTGAATTTCTGCTACGTTCCCCAAAGTCTTCAGTGCTAAATGTTGGATTAGGGATCCTCATCACAATGCTAAATTCGCACCAAAAGCACATGAAGGTTTTATGCTTGGTTACGGAAAGGACTCGCACACCTACAGAGTCTTCAACATCGCTCTTCACAAGATTGTTGAAACTGTAGATGTGCGGTTCGATGAAACTAATGGCTCGCAAAGAGAGCACCTACCTTCTGTGATAGATGAACCAGCACCTGAAGATTCTATCAAGTTCAAGGCTACTGAGGATGTCATTCCTACCGAAGAATCTACTGAAGAATTCATTCCAGAATGCGAAGATCGTCGAGCTGATGTACCTGAGGAAAATGCTGAAGAAAATGGTGCTGAAGAAAATGATGATCAAATTCCTCGACGACAACCAGCTCATCCTTGCGTTGCAAAAGAAGTGCAAGTTGAAAAGATCATCGATGACATTGAAGCACCAGGTCCTCTCACACGCTCAAATGCTTCACATTTATCTAACTTTTGTGGGCACTATGCTTTTGTCTCTATCATAGAGCCCACTAAGGTAGATGAAGCATTTCTGGAGCCTGAATGGATTCAGGCCATGCAAGAAGAATTACATCAGTTCGAGCTCAACAATGTCTGGGAACTGGTCAAACGTCCAGATCCTCGCAAGCATAATATCATCGGCACAAAGTGGATCTACCGCAACAAGCAAGATGAAAATGGCCTTGTGGTGAGGAATAAGCCACGACTTGTAGCTCAAGGCTACACACAGGTTGAAGGAATTGATTTCAATGAAACTTTTGCACCTGTTGCTAGACTTGAGGCCATTCGCATATTACTTGCTTATGCTAACCATCATAATATCACTTTATATCAAATGGATGTGAAAAGTGCATTCCTCAATGGTAAGCTTGAGGAAGAAGTATATGTTGCTCAACCCCTAGGTTTTGAAGATCCAAAGAATCCTGACAAAGTCTTCAGACTCAACAAGGCCCTCTATGGCCTCAAGCAGGCCCCTCGGGCGTGGTATGATACTTTGAAGGAATTCTTCGTGAAGAATGGTTTCACACCCGGTTCACTCGAGCCTACTCTCTTTACTAAATCTTATGATGGTGAACTGTTTGTGTGTCAAATATACGTTGATGATATTATCTTTGGATGTACTGACCAACGTTATAGTGATGAATTTGCCTATATGATGAGTGAAGAATATCAAATGTCTATGATGGGAGAGTTCAAATTCTTCTTAGGTCTTCAAATTCGTCAACAGCACAATGGCATATTCATATCTGAGGAGAAATACCTCAAGGATGTTCTGAGGAAATTCGGCATGCAAGATTGCAAAGGAGTCAAAATTCCTATGCCCACAAATGGTCATCTATGCACTGATGAAAATGGTATTGACTTCGATCACAAGGTATACTGCTCCATGATTGGTTCTTTATTGTACTTATGTGCATCTAGGCCAGATATAATGCTTAGTGTTTGCATGTGTGCCCGATTTCAAGCTACACTGAAGGAATCACACCATAAGGCTGTGAAGCATATTCTTCGATATCTAGCTCACACACCAACACTAGGATTATGGT
Source organism: Triticum dicoccoides (assembly GCF_002162155.2). Taxonomy (NCBI): domain Eukaryota; kingdom Viridiplantae; phylum Streptophyta; class Magnoliopsida; order Poales; family Poaceae; genus Triticum; species Triticum dicoccoides. Next base: position 233,248,021 of record NC_041391.1, read on the forward strand.
ACCCCAAGGGCTCTACCTTTGGTCTCATTGGATATTCTGACTCTGACTATGCTGGTGATCGTGTGGACCGCAAGTCAACATCTGGTACATGTCATTTCGTCGGAAGATCCTTGGTCTGTTGGTCCTCGAAGAAACAGAACTGCGTATCACTATCTACTGCGGAAGCTGAGTTCATCGCTGCTGGTTCTTGATGTGCTCAATTGCTGTGGATGAAACAAACTCTCAAGGACTACGGCATCAACATGAAAAATGTGCCTCTCTACTATGACAATGAGAGTGCCATCAAGATTGCTCACAACCCAGTTCAGCACTCGAAGACAAAGCACATTCAGATTCGTCATCATTTTCTTCGTGATCATGTGTTGAAGGGCGACATTTCTATTGAGCATGTGAAGACTGAAGAACAGCTAGCCGATATCTTCACAAAGCCCTTGGATGAGAAGAGATTTAGCAAGTTGCAGTGTGAGCTAAATATCTTAAAATCTTTGAATGTTCTTTGAAAAGGACACACTTCCTAACACTTATGCAAAATTGATGACTTAGATGTGCAACACATGAAGAAACGTTTTTCTTCAATCAATGAAGAATAACACTCTAAGTGTGCAGAAATTAATGAAGAATTTGATTCTCAGAACCCTACGACAATTCTACGCGGTGTCTGAAATCATCATTCTTATACAGTGGGTCACGCCACCACCAAAGTTGAAAATCTTCAATTTGAGTTTTTCCTCAGTTTTGAAATTCTTCAGTTTTTCAAATTCTTCAACTTTGCAAAATCTTCACTATTTCCGTCGTTTTTCTTCATTGTCTATATATATATGGGTTTAAGTCCTCTACATCATTCACTTATGGCTATTTCTTCAAGTTGCATTTTCTGCTAAGTGAATGTGATCGGACCCTTCCCCCTCTATGCTATACTCAACCCAATATATTCACAAATTCTTTATGTGCGTTCTATTTGAAACTCGTTCAAAATCTTCACTGTGTCCTGTCAGCTGAAGAAATTACAAACGGAACTTTAAAACTAATCTTATCCAAATTTTCGGTTTTGCCGCTCAAACCGTCCCGTATCCCATGATAGACTTATCTATTCACCCACGATCTAACACGATCTCCACTTTTCAATATGTGGGTGACACATGTCAAGCAAATGAGAAGAGCCAGGGGCACATTCGTCCTAAATCTTCCGGCGAACAGTTTTTCACTGCGACTATAAATACCCCCTCACCCTTCCTCACTTCCTTTACTCTGCTCGACCACTCTCTCTCTCTCTCGCTCGAGCTTCTCAAACCCTAGCGCCGCTCCTACTCCATCTTCGCTGGTGAGGAAGAGCTTCACTGCCTCGACCTCGTCGCCGTTGTACTCGCGCCGACCGCGGAAATCTTCACTCCGCCGCCGCCGTAGCTGTCTTCCTCCGCCAAGTTAGGGCGTGGAAGATCTGAACTGACGAGCTTCAAATCTACACTTCTCAGTTCGTCGTGTTCTTCATCAAGGGTAATTAAAAGTTACTTTTACTGCCCTCTTTGATTCAAATTTTCTTCACAAAATCTTCAAAGGTGTTTTATTCTTCAAATCCTCACACACAAAACACCTCACTAGTCATCTATTCTTGATTCATTTCCCTAAGCATCATTTTCTTCAAGATTCCTCAATTGTGTGGATCGTCGATCTATACAACTCTAGAACCTAAGACAAAGTACGCTTAGTGAAATTCTTCAAGACTCATCTGGTCAAATTCCTCAAACTTGTTCATTTTGAAAACCTTTTGAGAACGCATATGACCTCTTCAAATTCCTCGCAACTATACTCTGTTCACAGGTACTCATGTCCGCTACTGAATCACTAGGTTCTGATCAACTTAACTCATTTGCAGCGTTCCTTGAAGAAAAGTTGCATACTTCTTCAGAGAATTCGATTGTTCAAATTCCTCATCTGAAGAATATGGCAGAAGGTAAGAAACCACAGAAAGGAGGAAAGAAGCATGAGGTCATGACTGCTTTTGAAATACCTGAGAACATCTATGCTGACTATTGCGCACCTGATGAGGCCAAGTTCGGAAAGGGGAACAAAAATTAGCGCAAGGTGCTCATACAGAGGATTGAAAGGAGATGGGCAAGAGAATGGAGGGAGTACAGATATGTAACTCCAAAGTATATCAAGACATTCGATCTAAATCCTCCATGCCCAAGAGCTCCATTGGCACCTGGTCAAGAAGCTGATCCCACCAGCATCAAGCGTGGTGAGGATTTTCCTGAAGAATGGGCCAAACACCAAGCCAAGTTGGCAAGACAAGCCAAAGAAGCAGTGAGGAAATTTAATGAAGACTCTGCTGCTGCTGCTGCCACAAAGGCCTCTGACAAACCTAGAAAATCGATGGCAAAGAAGCCTGCTCACAAGCCAAGTGCTTCATCAACTCTGCCCTCACGGCCAAGTTCCTCAGCAATGCCCTCACGGCCAGAATCTTCAAAGCCCTCACGGCCAATTTCTTAAAAGCCCTCACGGCCAATTCCTCATGCTGCTCCTGCTCCTCCAAAGTCCTCAGTTGCTCCGGCAAAGTCCTCAACACCTGTACATTTGGCCACATGCCAAAGGACTGCAGGCATCTCCATTGTCTCTGGTGTCTCAGCAAGTTCCTCAGCTGCACCAAATTCTTCATCAGGCCCCACTCTGCTGAAGACCAAGGCCACTGCTGGACGAGGTCCTCGGCCTAGTCTGAAGAAGAAACAAGTTGCCTTCCAAGTTCCATCTGACGATGAAGCAGATGATGATGAACTTGCAGAAATCATCAGAGACAGGCAAGAAAGGGCTGCTAGAGCCAAAGGCACAAATGTGCCACTACTTTTGGGTCCAAAGGTGATCCTCGACTACATTGATCTCTGGCACAAGGACCCAAACACTCCTATGCCTGATTTTCATTTGACTCCTGGACAGAGTCATGTGCTGACCCATTTCATCAATGAAGAGAAATAGAAATTTGAGAAGGCCAGGCAAATCATGAAGGCTCAGTTCAGGAAAGAGAAGTTCCTGAGGAACAACGTTGTCAAAATGACAACTGATGAACTCCTCATGATCCAGTCTGAAATCAAAGCCCTCAGCGATGATTTCAATGCTTATTATGCTAATTGGCAAGGAGCCAAAGTCAGGTTCGTTAAACTGACTGAGAAGTTCACCTATGTTGCAGCCCCATCGCAACAAGAAATTCCTCAAGCTGAAGCCTCAACTCAGCAAACTGAAGAACATGCCAGCACCACTGATGACTTTCAGCCCGCTGAAGAAAATGCTAGTTCCAGGGCTGATGACTCCATTCCAGCCGCTGAAGAAACTGCCAGGGCATCCACTAGTGGTGCGCCTGAAGAAAATGAAGAAGTCAGGGCAACTGCATCAGTTGCGCCTGAGGAAATACAAACAGATTCCTCAGCTCCTCCTGCGCCTACCCCAACTCCTACCCTTCCATCTGCATCAGATGTGAGGAAGACCAAGGCTGCAGAGAAAGCTGCAGTGAAGAAAAGGAAAGCATCATCTGCTTTAGATTCTTCAGCTCCGAAGAAAATGAATACTATGACCAGCTCACTTGAGAATCCCATTGATGCTGTTCCAATCTCCACCATGCCATCAAAGGACCTCGTTCCTTATGGTGAAGAATATGTGATCCCTAGCGGATCTGATGAAGAAAATCATTCTGCTGCTTCGTCAGAGCGGATTGATGAAGAAATTGAAGTGGATGCGATCCCTTCAACACCTGCTGCTTCCTCGCCCATGCCTCAGTTCACAGATGAAGAGGCTGGCGTTGAAGAAATTGAAGATGAAGATGTGGATATTGGATGCACCACGCCTGTGATGAATGATGACTTTTGGGAAAGTCAGCATCCCAATTCTCCACACTTCACCCCACTACAGCAAATACCTCAGTCCCCTGCACCAACCGTTCAAATGGGCTCTGAAGAAACTCATCCCAACTCATCTGTGAATGAAGAAATTCCAGCCACTAGTGCTGAAGAAACTGTTGCTGCTGATACCTTGAACATGCAGACTGCCACTAAAGAGGAACCAGAAATTCCTCAGCCTAAAGAACCGGAGATTGTGATTCCTGAGGTTGTGATGCAACTCACTGACACTCCTGTGCCCAAGCCAAAGGATCCATTCTCAAAGAAGCAAAAGTTCAAGGCTGCTAATTTCTTCAACGAGCATGTGTTCTTCACTGACTATAATCCCTATGATTCTGCTCGCATAAGGAAGAGTCGTTTCTAGACTGCTAGTCAAGCAAATTTATATTCCTCTGTACTATTCGACAAAGACAAAGTCTTCAATCATGCACACATTCCTCACGTGGACATGGAATCTCTGACGTGCTTCGAGCCAGTCCTCAGTGTTCTTCACGATGCTGGATTACTGAATTTCTGCACTGACATCTGTGATTGGAATGAAGAACTCATTCTTCAATTCTATGCGACGCTGCACATCACAGGAAATTCTGAAGATGTGAACTCATGGGTGCTGGACTGGATGTCAGAGAATACTCACTACAAGGCACCAGCAACTGAATTGCTTCGTGCCCTCCCACTCAGTCCTCCCCTTGATGGTGCTCGTTGCATCTACAATGAATCCGAGCTTACAAATCATTACATGCAAGTGCTGATGAAGCCTTTGAAGCCAGGGCAGGCCCCAGGAACCAAATTCCTCGTCAAGGAATTACTGTATGTGCCTCGGACTGTCTATCGCATTCTGACGAAGACAATGAGTCCTATCAAAGGCCACGACTCAAATGATGAAGAAGTCGTTGGCATCATGAAGAATATGCTTTTCAATATCATTCATGGCGTTCCCGTCAACTTCCATGATTTCTTCATGAGGACTCTGGCAAATATTGCTATGTCACCATTTGAGCTGAATCCTTATGCACCATGGATTATGAAATTCATCAGGATAAGGTCTTCACTCAACTACAAGGCTGATACTTTGAATCATGGCAGTTTCTTGCCTCCAATTGAAGTCCTTAAACGGACATTTTCCTCAGCCGATGACAAAGGCAAGGCAACTGTTGTGATAGATGAAGGCATTCGTCCATTGGATGGTCAATTTCGCAAGGCTGCATCCTACTCCACCAATGATGACTCTGCCACACATGATTCTGCCGCCAACACCTCTGGCAAGCAAATTCCTCAAGCCACAGAACCCAGGGTGATGACTGATCGTGAGTTACTCCTCAGTCTTCATCAGAAAGTTGATCGCAATCATAAATGGGTCAAGCGTTAGTTTGGTTCAATTCTTTACAACATGACCTCAACCCACAATGCAGTGAAGAAAAACCTATACTACCTCCATGAAACCTTCAACCGTACCTGGGCTGTTCTATCTCATATCTACAGCGCCGAAGATCTGAAGAGCATGGGTCTCAAGGAAGAATTTGGCTGGTCTGCACCTCCACCGAAGAAATTCAAGAAGGTCAAGGTTCCTTCCTTGGTGGCCAGCTCCTATTCTTCATCGTGCAACACTGATGAAAATGAAGACTTGGACGACACTGCGGCAGGCCCTACTACGACAACCGACCCCGACAACGCTGGCGCTCCTCCATCAACTTCATATTCTTCAGGGGCGTTAGTCCTCAGTTTCGATCCTTTTGGTCATTCGATGACAAAGGGGGAGAAATCTGAGTTAGTCTTCAAGCGGGTCTATTATATGGGTGTTTTTTTGCTAAGTTACAACTCTTGCTCTTCTGAAACTTTTATTGGATCGATTTGTAATCTTAAAACCGATGGTGCTCTGATACTTTTGATGCACAGTGCTCTGATTCTGCATGCTTGTTCCTCGTTAATATTATTGCACGCATGCTGAATTTCTTCAGGCACCATATTTCATCATGCATTTCAAATTCTTCATATTATATGTCAAATGCATGTATGAATTACAAGATATAGGGGGAGATCTCCATGATTCAACTCTTCAAGTGTGCATTGCTTCAAAAGCAAATTCCTCACTATGCACATCTTCAGGGGGAGTTCTTCTATATCTTGCAATCAAATTCCTCAATATCAATACTTACACTTCATATGTTTATCCCTGTTGAAAACTTAACCTATATTGTCATCAATCACCAAAAAGGGGGAGATTGTAAGTGCATCTAGTGCCCCTTAGTTATTTTGGTGTATTGAAGACTTATAGGTTAAGGGACTAATGTGTTTATGAGTGTACACAGGTGTCGGTGTCAAAACCGGCGGATCTCGGGTAGGGGGTCCCGAACTGTGCGTCTAGGCGGATGGTAACAGGAGACGAGGGACACGATGTTTTACCCAGGTTCGGGCCCTCTTGATGGAGGTAAAACCCTACGTCCTGCTTGATTAATATTGATGATATGGGTAGTACAAGAGTGGATCTACCACGAGATCAAGGAGGCTAAACCCTAGAAGCTAGCCTATGGTATGATTGTTGTAATGGATGTTATGTCCTACGGACTAAAGCCCTCCGGTTTATATAGACACCGGAGAGGGCTAGGGTTACACAGAGTCGGTTACAATGGTAGGAGATCTACACATCCGTATTGCCAAGCTTGCCTTCCACGCCAAGGAAAGTCCCATCCGGACACGGGACGAAGTCTTCAATCTTGTATCTTCATAGTCTTGGAGTCCGGCGGACGATGATAGTCCGGCTGTCCGGACACCCCCTAGTCCAGGACTCCCTCAGTAGCCCCTGAACCTGGCTTCAATGACGATGAGTCCGGCACGCATAATGTTCGGCATTGCAAGGCGGGTTCCTCCTCCGAATAATCCATAGAAGATTGTGAACACCTGGATAGTGTCCGGCTCTGCAAAATAAATTCCACCTTCCACCGTAGAGAGAATAAAATGTACACAAGTTCAATCCGCTGACGTATTTCGTGGCATGACGCACGCCACTACCAAGCCTTTACTTGAATCGTTTTTTATTATACCACCTCAGCGCGTTTAGCGAAGCGGTTTCCTTGGCACGTCTTGTCGAAGCAGAGATCGTGTTCCCCTTATTCCGGGATTCTCATCAATACGGACGTGGGTAACCCAACCGCGCCATTGATGGTGGCTCTTGGGGGATAAGCGAGTTTTACTAGGCCAGTGGAGACGCATAGTCTTCGTCCGCCTATATATAAGGGGATAAGGATCCACCTTTTCACCTACGCCTTCTTCCTCCTTTGCTTATCCATCTCCGCGCACTCGAGCTCCAGCGCCCAAGTTCGCGCATCTCGTCTCGACCTTCTCCGACCATGTCTAGAGCGGGAGGCAAGTGGTTGACCTCCACCGTTAAGGAGGAGCACATCACAAAGCTGCGCAGCGCCGGATACCTTTCCGGCGACATCGCGCACCGGCTGCCCGACAAGGGGTAGCTCATCCCCATCCCCAGGCCCCATGAGAGGGTCGTTTTCCTTCCCCACTTCCTCCGCGGACTGGGCTTTCCACTTCACCCCTTTGTCCGGGGGCTCATGTTCTACTACGGCCTGGATTTCCATGATCTGGCGCTGAACTTCATCCTCAACATCTCGGCGTTTATCGTCGTGTGCGAGGCCTTCCTCTGCATCCAGCCCCACTTCGGCTTGTGGCTCAAGACCTTCAATGTCAAGCCGAAGGTAGTGAAGGGCACTCAAGCGGAGTGCGGAGGCGCCATGGTGGGCAAGATGCCGAACGTCCTTTGGTTCGAAGGGGCCTTTGTGGAGTCCGTCAAGGGGTGGCAATCGGGGTGGTTCTACATCACCGAGCCACACGACCCTACGTGGGCGGCAGCCCCCGAGTTCAGATCTGGTATCCCCATGCAGCTCACCTCCTGGAAAGAGAAGGGCTTGCTATGGGGTAGTTCGGAGGAGCTGACGGGACTCCAAGCCTGTATCCAGAAGCTGGTGAACAAGAAGCTCAGGCTTGTTAATGTGGTCCAAGTCATGCTCGTCCGCCGGATTCTCCCATGCCAAGAACGGGCATTCAACCTATGGGAGTTCGATCCGGCACAGCACCAGGCATTGAGCAGGCTCTTCGACACGACGTACGAAGGCGCCTGGAGGGTGCTGTTCAAGGGCGCCGAAGCTCCCGCATCCGCGACTGAAGATCGCGGATTTCACTCACAGCGTCCAGTTGACGAGGTAAGTGATTCTACCCCTTTACGGGACACTTGTCGTTAATAGTTTGACTCTAAGCGGGTTTCAATCTCCCTTTCCCTTTGAAAGGACTGGATGAAGAAGGCCGAGCAGCTCATCTGCCCGGCTCCGAAGCCAGAAAACCCAGTAGACGCCCGTCTAGCGGGGCTGCTGGTTCCGGCACCGCATGTGGTGCCGGAGAAGAAGGCCAAGAAGGTGGCCACGGGTACTCGAAAGAGTTCCCGTTTTCAGGTGTCCGACGACTCCGAGGCGGACTCCTCCCCTGAAGACGACGAGGAGGAAGAAGACTCTCTCCCAGAGGAGGGAGAGAGGAAGAGGAAGGCTTCCCCAACAGGGGAGGCCGAAGGGTCCAAGAGGGGAAGAACTATTCCCCCGGACAGCTCTGCCAACACCAATGTTGGCGGCGAAGAGTGGCCTTCAAGGGCCAGGCCTCCGGCAAGATCGTAAGTATCCGGATTCCTGAATGATTTATAATTTCTCTTTTGTGTCACATAGTGTCCTTCTAATGCCGCATACTGCCTGCAGTCCGGCCGATGATGATCTCCCCGCTTCATCGAGCGGGTCGTTGGCTCCGTCGGATGTGGATTCCATCCCGACTGCCTCCACCCCTCGCGCCACTGAGGACGCCGAGGTGGGATCCCAGGAAGGGACCCATCAGGAGGAGGCTCCGGAGGCGCCGCAAGGCAGCCACCCGGACTTTGCGCCGGACTCCACACCGGAACCCGCAGTGGTTCCGGAGTCCGGCAGGCGGCCCCTTCGCAAGAAGGGCAAGACCGTGACGCTGGCGGCCTCCGTCCAACCGGAGGCGCCGGACAACTTGCTGGAGGCGCTCAAAGGCGCTTCCATCGAGGAAGAACACCGCACTATTATGAGTGCGGTGATTCAGAAGGTTCAACTCACCAAGAGCGGGCTGACCGAAGCCTGCAGTAGCCTTCTAACAGGCTTTGAGGTAAGAAGTTAAAAATATTCAATGTAATACCGCATAGACAGTAGCCCCTGATGCTCGGTTCGGTGTTCGGAAAGAAAAGCCGGACTGAGGATCTAAAAAAGATATATGCAGGGTTGCTAAAAAAATTATGTCAATATGGGTTTGCAGGCTGCGCTGCTGACCTCTGCCGCACTGACTGCGGAGGTTGGTGCTTTGAATCAAGACCTCGAGCGGTCCGAGCAAGAGCTCGGCCATGCCAAGAAGCAGCTCGAGGACAAAGAAGGTGAGTAACACCTCTTTGAATAGTTACCTTACAGAAAAGGATTTAGGTTGCAACAAAAATACAAGGATAACGTGGGTACTGCAGGGGCCACGAATGAGGTGGCAACCCTGAAGGAGGCCGTGTCCGCGGCCGAACGCAATGCGGCCGCGGAACGGGCAGAGCGAGAGAAGCAGGAGGGGCGGGTGGCGGAGGTGCGGCAAGAGCTCCAGGCTCTCATGGAAAAGCATGAGAGTTTGGAGCGTGACTTGAAGACTCGAGAGTCCGTGCTTGCCTCGGCTCTCGAAAGTGCCAAAACCGCCAAGTCCGAGGCCCGTAAGGCCCTTTAGGAGGTTGAAGATGTGAAGAAAATAGCGGCGCGTAAGGCATTTTTCATGCAAAGCAAGCATGTTAATGTAAACTACCTGACACTTACCTGAATTCGGAGCTCCCCAGGGGCGTTTGTAGATCTGCCTTGCAGTGTATCTGATGCTGCCGCATTCTACCGTGGCGAGGAGGGGAGCTCAACGGAGAAGGTCTTCTGGTCTCAGTACGCTGAGGCCGACCATCCGGTGCCCCCTAGCGACCAGCTGAAGCAGCTGGTCGAGCTCCACAAGGTAGCTGAGGAGGCCATGAAGGGCCTCATAGTCCGGCTGTGGCCTGGAGAGGCCATGCCTGGGAGCTACTTCGGCCTCGTGCGGCGGCTGGTGGATGGGTGCCCCTGGGTGGAGGTCATCAAGCGCTCCGCCTGTATTGAAGGTGCTCGTCGGGCCCTTGCCCGCGCAAAGGTGCACTGGGGCAGGCTGGATGCGGAGAGGCTTATCACTGACACGCCGCCAGCGGGCAAGGAGTATCGTACGCCCGAGATGTACTATAAGACTGTCCTGAAGGGTGCCCGCAAGATTGCGGATGAGTGCCCAAAGATGTAATTATTGAGTAAACTCGCTATGTATTATCATGTGCGCTGAAAACTTTGTTCATATGCGCTAAGCAACGCTTGTTTAATTTAAAATATTACCTTCTGTGCGGCCATTTGTAAAGTCTGAGAGATGGCAAGTCGTCGGCTTCAGCCCCCATGCCACTAGTGCTGGGGTGTTCGGGATAAACTTGAGCACTTTTGTTCCCATTTTTGGGTCCATCTAGGGAGGCGCTCAACACAACGAACAAGGCAACCGGACTTATAATGCTTGAACACTCTCACTTAGCCATAGAATTCTATAATTTTAAATTTCAGCGAAGCCCCTAGTATTCGGAAGACCGAATTCGGGGCGCTATCCACGCCTTCGTCGGATATTATCTGGTTCTTCGCTCAAAGCGGCATAAGTCTTTAGGGACTCGAAAAGACCTCTCGAACAGCGACCAGTCTCTCGCCTTATCATGCCAGTCAGTTTTAGCTTTCTCCACTGAGGCGCTCGCCCAGCTCAACCGGGGCGCAATCGCAGTGGTTCTCCCAGTGCTACCTTAGCCGACGGAACGGAACGTAAGGTACCAAAACATGGGAGCCGGGCAAACCCAACTATTGACCCAAGACATGATTCGGAGCCGATTCATATAATGCTATAAGTTCGGGGTGCCGCACTTGTGAAAGTGTTCGGACTTTATCACACCATAATGCGGGGAACATAAGCCCCTGGTGTATTCGGCCGTACCAAAGTATACGGGTGCAAGATGTCATTAATGAACATATATGTAAAGTGATGCAATTATAGGCAAAAAAATGCTGCATTATTTATTTAAGGAATTCTGCTATGAGTGCGGAATGATACAAATAGTGCGGTAAGCAAGGGATTGGACTAATTAAACATGTCCCCCTCCAGGGGTGGGCTGCGGACTGGTGTGTATAATCAAATTTAATGCTCTTAATGGAGACCACCTGAGTGTTCGTCGCAGCCTTTTTCCCTCCCTGGCTGTTGCATCGTGAGTTCGGCGGGTTTACCGCCGAACAGGGCCTCTGGTAAACGGAGTCCTGTATATAAAAAGAAGGAAAATAAAAATAAGAAGAGTGACACACTTGGGAGCCCCTGGTGTGGTCGAGCCGCACTCTGGGTCTGTTGTGGTCGTGCCCCTCCCCCTATGCCCATGGTATCTCCAGGGCGTAATGATGTACGCGGAGGGTTGGTCTTGCAATCATGCGAGGGCTGGGGTTGGGGCCGCATTGCTACGCATGCTCGGAACGTGCCAGGTGGTCTTGATCGATGTTGCTCCGAGCGCGTTTGGCTGTGTCCGGTCGTTTAACGGCCGGACTCGAAAATTGCCTTAGAAGGCTGCTCTCTACTTCTGCCGCGAGAGCCGCTGTGTGTTCCTCCGTTTGGAGGGAGCGTTCTGTATTTCCGTTGACCGTAATGACTCCACGAGGGCCTGGCATCTTGAGCTTGAGGTATGCTTAATGCGGCACCGCGTTGAACTTTGCAAACGCGGTTCGTCCGAGCAGAGCGTGATAGCCGCTGCGGAACGGGACTATGTCGAAGATTAACTCCTCGCTCCAGAAATTATCCGGGGATCCGAAGACCACTTCCAGCGTGACTGAGCCTGTACAATTAGCTTCAACACCTAGTATGACGCCTTTGAAGGTCGTCTTTGTAGGTTTAATCCTTGAGGGGTCTATGCCCATCTTGCGCACTGTATCCTGATAAAGGAGGTTCAAGCTACTGCCGCCGTCCATCAGGACTCTCGTGAGGTGAAATCCATCGACGATTGGGTCTAAAACCAATGCGGCGAATCCTCCATGGTGGATGCTGGTCGGATGGTCTCTTCGATCGAAAGTGATCGGGCAAGAGGACCATGGATTGAACTTCGGGGCGACTGGCTCCATCGCGTATACGTCCCTTAGTGCATGCTTCCGCTCCCTCTTGGGTATATGGGTTGCGTATATCATGTTTACCGTCCGCACTTGTGGGGGGAAACCCTTCTGTCCTCTACTGTTCGGCGGCCGGGTCTCTTCCTCGTCGTCGCTATGCAGCCCCTTGTCATTGTTTTCGGCAATTAACTTGCTTGCCTGCTTGAATACCCAACAATCTTTGTTGGTGTGGTTAGCTGGCTTTTTAGGGGTGCCATGTATCTGGCATGAGCGGTCGAGTATTCAGTCCAAATTGGACGGACCCGGAGTGGTTCTTTTAAATGGCTTCTTCCGCTGACCGGGTTTAGTGCCTCGGAATCCGGCGTTGACTGTCGTATCCTCCTTGTCGTCGCCGTTAATGCGGCGTTTATTTCTGCTTCGATGCGACCTGCCATTGTGGTCCTTGGTATCCGGACTACCAGAATTTTTACTGAGGTTGTTGCTGCGAGCTAGCCAGCTATCCTCTCCCGCACAGAAGCGGGTCATTAAGGATGTGAGGGCTGCCATGGATTTCGGCTTTTCCTGTCCTAGGTGCCGGGCCAGCCACTCGTCGCGGATGTTATGTTTGAAGGTTGCGAGGGCCTCTGCATCCGAACAGTCGACGATTTGATTTTTCTTTGTTAAGAACCGTGTCCAGAACTGTCTGGCCGATTCGTCTGGCTGCTGAATTATGTGGCTTAGGTCATCGGCGTCTGGTGGTCGCACATATGTGCCCTGGAAGTTGTCGAGGAATGCGGCTTCCAGGTCTTCCCAACACCCAATTGACTCTGCGGGCAAGCTGTTAAGCCAATGCCGAGCTGGTCCTTTAAGCTTGAGTGGGAGATACTTGATGGCGTGGAGATCATCGCCGCGGGCTATATGGATATGAAGGAGATAATCTTCGATCCAAACCGTGGGGTCTGTCGTGCCATCGTAGGATTCAATGTTTACGGGTTTAAACCCTTCAGGGATTTGATGATCCATTACTTCGTCAGTGAAGCATAGCGGGTGTGCGGCGCCTCTGTATTGAGCAATATCACGACGTTGCTCAAGGGAGCGTTGTCTGTTGTGTTCGGCCCGGCCGGGGTTGTTGTATCCGGCGCGACGGTATTCGTCGTGGGTCGTGGGGCGCCCACGTGATCCATAGATGGATCTGGATTGCCTTGCTTTGTCCTCCAATATATCCCGCAAGTCCGGCGCGTTCCCCCGTGACTTCGTACTTTTCGAGCGATGCCGGGGTACGGTCTTGATGAGGGGCCTGGATGCCTCTCTATCGCGACCACGGGGTGGTCGGTCGGCCGTATTGTGCACTGGTGATGAAGGTATGTATGCTTCCTCCTCTAATCGGGGGAGCAACTTGCGTTTCGAGTAGCTTTTGGAGGGGCATTCGAGTTCATACTCTTCTGCCGCGAGGACCTCGGTCCATCTGTCGGCCAGCAGGTCTTGATCAGCTTGAAGCTGCTACTGCTTTTTCTTTAGGCTATTTGCCGTGGCGATAAGCCTGCGTTTAAAACGCTCTTGTTCAGTGGGATCCTCCGGCACGACGAATTCATCGTCGTTGAGGCTTGCCTCGTCTTCGGAGGGAGGTATGTAATTATCATCCTCGACCTCTTCGTCTGCCGCTCTCTCTTGAGGGCTTGCTTCTGCATCCTCCTGCACTGAATCTCGCTGGAGGGGGTTGTCTTCGGCACTCTCTGGGGTGTTATTATCTCCGGTGCCGGAATCTCTATTCTTGCTGTGGCGGGATTTAGAGCGGCGCCGCTGACGTCGGTGCTTGGGCTGTTTCTTTGAGGAATCTGCCTCCGCTGCTTCTTCGTCGTCCCCATCTTTTGGGGTGTCCACCATGTATATGTCATATGACGAGGTGGACTTCCAGTACCCTGTAGGCGCTGGTTCTTGATCGTCTCCGGCATCGTCGTCCATACCGTCGATGTCTTCGCAGTCATAGTCTAGCATGTCGGTTAGATCGTCGACAGTGGCTACAAAGTGGGTGGTGGGTGGGGACTGAATTTCTTCGTCGTCCGCATCCCAACCATCCTGGCCATAATCCGGCCAGGGCTCTCCGGATAGCGAGAGATGTTTTAGCAAATTTAGGATGTCGCCAAAGGGTGAGTGTTGGAAGATGTTCGCGGTGGTGAACTCCATGATCGGCGCCCAATCAGATTCGATTGGCAGGGGCGCAGGAGGTTCGGAGTCCGACAGGGAGTCCGGCACCTCAGAGTCACGAGCTTTACAAGGGACAAGGTTAGTGTTCAGCTCCATCGCCGTGGAAGTTGCAGCCCCTGAGGCGGTGTCCAGCCACCAGTCCTCGATCTGCGCGATCGGCTCCGGATTAAGGGCCGGAGCGGATTCGTGTGCGGCCACCAAGGCACTGTCCGGCGGCAGAGCTAAATCATGCCCATCGTGACAGCGCGGCACGCTCGGCTGTGGCTCGAGTCCGTCAAAGATCAAGTCCCGCGGACGTCGGCCGTGAAGTTTAGGCTTCCGAACCTGACCTGATGGCCAGGGGCGTAGCTTTTGATCTTCTCCAGATGGCCAAGTGAATTGGCCCGCAGTGCGAAGTCGCCAAACACGAAGATCTTTCCGGGGAGAAAAGTCTCACCTTGGACAGCGTTGTTGTTGATTGAAGAAGCCATCAAGCCTATCGGTGACGACACAGAGGAACTCTCAATGAAAGCACCAATGTTGGTGTCAAAACCGGTGGATCTCGGGTAGGGGGTCCCGAACTGTGCGTCTAGGCGGATGGTAACAGGAGACGAGGGACGCGATGTTTTACCCAGGTTCGGGCCCTCTTGATGGAGGTAAAACCCTACGTCCTGCTTGATTAATATTGATGATATGGGTAGTACAAGAGTGGATCTACCACGAGATCAAGGAGGCTAAACCCTAGAAGCTAGCCTATGGTATGATTGTTGTAATGGATGTTATATCCTACAGACTAAAGCCCTCCGGTTTATATAGACACCGGAGAGGGCTAGGGTTACACAGAGTCGGTTACAATGGTAGGAGATCTACATATCCATATTGCCAAGCTTGCCTTCCACGCCAAGGAAAGTCCCATCCGGACACGGGACGAAGTCTTCAATCTTGTATCTTCATAGTCTTGGAGTCCGGCGGACGATGATAGTCCGGCTGTCCGGACACCCCCTAGTCCAGGACTCCCTCAACAGGTCTATAAGTCTATGAGGAGTTTGATATTTACAGAGAAAGTCGACCCCTAAAAATGAATATCTTCGACTGAAGATTTTGGTATTCCTGAAGACTTTCATGAAGACTTTGAAAGTGAAGAAATTGGTGTGTCCGTGAAGACTTGATATTCATGCGAGGAATATGAAGCTTGAAGACTTTCCTTCTCATAGTTTTGTTTTTCTCTTTCTTGAGTCATAGGAAACACCGTACTGTTAAAGGGGGTCGAGGAAATACTAAGGAAAAATTTCCATGTGATGCTCAACTCAAAATCCTACACCTACCAATCCCTTCGAGTGAAGCCATTGGAAATCTCATACAGTTCAGTCAATTTCTTCAGTGACAGAGACGAAGTTCTTCTGGTCACTGAGGAATTTGTTCTGACTGAGGAGTTAGGAATTCGCCAGTGCGGATTGCCTACACAGTGAGGAACATGATAGCCCTGAGGAATTTGAGAGTCAAATTTCCGACCGTTGCTGTGCTACGCGTCAGCTGTCCCAAAATATCTTATCCACCTAACGGTCATATCATTGAAGGGCATTTATGTCTTATCATGTCAGGTTGCTCCCTAGGCTATAAATAGTCGCCCCCTACAACCACTAGCTGGTTGGCTGCTCCGAGAGAAACTGACACTTGTCATTTGAGAGCAACCCATCCTCCGAGGACTTTCAGCGAAAATCATGGAGTGAGGAAAATCCAAACCCAAACACCCACAAACCCAAAGTGATTGAGCATCACTGAAGAGATTGATCCTGCGTGGATCCGACGCTTATTACCTTTGAAGACTGTGCTTCTTCCAGACGGTTAGGCGTCATGGTCTAGAGCATCCAAGAGGAATTGTGGATCGCCGAGTGACCGAAGTCTGTGAAGGTTTGGAAGTCGCCTGAAGACTTACCACGAGTGATTGGACGAGGTCTGTGTGACCTTAGTTCAAGGAGAATACGGTGAGGACTTGGTGTCCTGAGCTACGTGCTCAGCGACTGGGTGTCCGGGACTGTGTGTCCTCGAGTTTAAATACTCAGCCGCTCCAACCAGACGTACAACTGAGACAGCAGTTGGAACTGGTCTACCAAATCATTGTCTTCACCAACCTTACTAGTTCTATTTCCTCAACTCATTCATTTCCTCATTACTGTGTTGAGTGTTTGTTCATATCTGTGTTTGAAGACTTTGACTGAAGACTTTCTCAATTTCCTCAGCTCAATTTCTTTAGTCTGTTTGTCTTCATCTTGTGTTATCCTGTGTTTACGCTTTCTGTACTCTGTGACTGTCTTCATTTCATCATGATGACTATGTGTGTATTCTGTTATGCTTACTTCTGAGTACTTATTCCGCTGCAAGTAGTTCTTCACTAAGGAATTTCCTCTCCGTAAAATTCCTCAGTGAAGAATTCATAAAAATCGCCTATTCACCCCCCCTTCTAGTGGATATAACGCACTTTCAGAGCTATACTTCGGGCGCAAGGAAGCTTATATTCAGGAAAAAAAATTGTGTTAAAATCTCAGCGCAATCAGAGTTACAGATCTCTGGGAAATTAAGAAACCATAAAGGGCCAGATCTGGGGAACGCGAAACAGAAGAGAACAGAGAGGGAGATCCAATCTCGGAGGGGCTCCCACCCCTCTGCCGCCATGGAGGCCATGGACCAGAGGGGGAACTCTCCTCCCATCTTGGGGGAGGCCAAGGAAGAAGAATAAGAAGGAGGGGTGCTCTCTCCCCCCTCTCGTAGTGGCACTGGAGAGCCGCCGGGGCTAGGATCGTGACGATGATCTACATCAACAATCTTCCTACCATCGACACCAACTCTCTCCCCCTCTATCCAGCGGTGTAACACCCCTTCTCCCCGCCGTAATCTCTACTTAAACATGGTGCTCAACTCCATATATTATTTTCCACTGGTCTATGGTTATCCTATGATGTTTGAGTAGATCTGTTTTGTCCTATGGGTTAATTGTGATCTTGGTTGGTATGATTTTATATTTTATTTATGGTGTTGTCTTATGGTGCCCTCCGTCTCGCGCAAACGTGTGGGCCCCGCTGTAGGGTGTTGCAATATGTTCAAGGTTTGCTTATTGTCAGTGTTGCCGAGGACGAACAGCCTAAACGCGGATAAGTGGGTTATGGCGTATGGGAGTAAAGAGGACTTGATACTTAATGCTATGGTTGTGTTTCACGACCTTAATGATCTTTAGTAGTTGCGGATGCTTGCTAGGGGTCCAATAATAAGTGCATATGATCCAAGTAGAGAAAGTATATTAGCTCATGCCTCTCCCTGAGATAAAATTGCAAGAATGATTACGGGTACTTGTTATCGATTGCCTAGGGACAAATGACTTTCTTGTTGAAAAAAGCTATCCACTTTTATTACCTTGCAATTTACTCGTAGTTTTATTCTTGCAAAATAGTTTCTTACTTGTTCTAGGTAAAGCAAACGTCAAGTGTGCCTAGAGTTGTATCGGTGGTCGATAGAACTTGAGGGAATATTTGTTCTGCCTTTAGCTCCTCGTTGGGTTCGACACTCTTATTTATCGAAGAAGGCTACAAACGATCCCATATACTTGTGGGTTATCATGGTACTACCACCCGCAGGAGCGATGCTTTCGCTTGTCTGATCCGAGCCCAATAAATCTACGGTAGTAGAGTGGTAGTCAGGGTCGCAGTACCGCAGGAGCGGTACTACCATGCTAAATTGACGCTCTACTACGCCCGTTTACAGAACGCACAGAACATGCAGAAGTAAGGGTACCACTGGAGCGGTACTACTGCTAAGTAGAGCGGTACTACTGCTTATGTTGTTCTAAAATTCTCAAGCACACAGTTGGACAAGCTCAAATGATGAGAAAGACGAGGGTGCAAATAGATAGTGTACATGTTGATTCCACCCAAACCTTTCTAAAGTGGCCCCCCTCTCAATAGTACAGTGTTCCTATGACTCAAGTCCACTGAAAATGAAACACGAGAAAACCACCGTCTTCATAAATACCCAAAGGGGTTCAAATCGTCTTGTGCCAAAAGATAGATTATCTGAAATGCTCAATGGACACGATTAGTCTGCAAAAACATTGTCATCAATCACCAAGACCACTAAGGGAGAAATATTCCCTAACAAGAGGGCAGGTGCAGGGGGTTGACCTAGTCCTCGCTGGCTTGCCTTCACGTTATTGCTATCCTGCCCTATGGGTCATTGCAGTGTCTGTCTGAGTTGGCGCCCGCAGTTCTGCTATACTGTAGGTCAGATGGACACTGGTGGACACGGGTGTGGCGGGGTGTGAGTTTGACTCGACCAAGGTCTGGGACAAATTCAGTTCGAGCTCGACGTTGGTGAAAGTGCGTTATATCGACTAGAGGGGGGTGAATAGGTGATTTTTATGAATTCTTCACTAAGGAATTTGCTGGTGAGGAAATTCCTAAATGAAGAACTACTTGCAGCGGAATAAGTACTCAGAAGTAAACATAACATAACACAAGCATAGTCATCATGATGAAATGAAGACAAGCACAGAGTACAGAAAGCGTAAACACAGGATAACACAAGAAAGAAGACGGACAGACTGAAGAAATTGAACTGAGGAAATTGACAAAGTCTTCAGTCTAAGTCTTCAAACAAATATGAACATGCACACAACAACAAACATGAGGAAATGAAAGAGTTGAGGAAATAGAACCAGTTAGCTTGGTGAAGACAATAATTTGGTAGACCAGTTCCAACTGCTGTCTCAGTTGTACATCTGGTTGGAGCGGCTGAGTATTTAAACTCGAGGACACCCAGTCCCGGACACACAGTCCTCACCATATTCTCCTTGAGCTAAGGTCACACAGACCTCGCCCAATCACTCGTGGTAAGTCTTCAGGTGACTTTCGAACCTTCACAAACTCGGTCACTCGGCGATCCACAATTCCTCTTGGATGCTCTAGACCTTGATGCCTAACCGTCTAGAAGAAGCACAGTTTTCAAAGGAAACAAGCGTTGGATCCATGTAGGATCAATCTCTTCAGTGATGCTCAATCACTTTGGGTTTGTAGGTGTTGGGTTGGGTTTTCCTCACTTGATGATTTTCGCTCAAAGTCCTCGGAGGATGGGATGCTCTCAAATGACAAGTGTCAGTTTCTCTCGGAGCAGCCAACCAGCTAGTGGTTGTGGGGGCGGCTATTTATAGCCTGGGGAGCAGCCCGACATGATAAGACATAAATGCCCTTGTATGATATGACCGTTAGGTGGGTAGATATTTTGGAACCGCTGGTGCATAGCACAGCAACGGTCGGAATTTTGACTATCAAAATCCTCAGGGCTATCATGTTCCTCACTGTGTAGGCAATTCACACTGGCGAATTCCTAA
Organism: Triticum dicoccoides; assembly: GCF_002162155.2. Lineage (NCBI taxonomy): Eukaryota > Viridiplantae > Streptophyta > Magnoliopsida > Poales > Poaceae > Triticum > Triticum dicoccoides. Next base: position 233,267,655 of record NC_041391.1, read on the forward strand.
CTCCTCAGTCAGAACAAATTCCTCAAAGACCAGAAGAACTTCGTCTCTGTCACTGAAGAATATGACTGAACTGTATGAGATTTCCAATGGCTTCACTCGAAGGGATTGGTAGGTGTAGAATTTTGAGTTGAGCATCACATGGAAATTTTTCCTTAGTATTTCCTCGACCCCCTTTAACAGTACGGTGATTCCTATGACTCAAGAAAGAGAAAAGGAAACTACGAAAACAAAAGTCTTCATGCTTCATGTTCCTCGAATGATTGCCATGTCTTCAGGGTCACACCAATTTATTCACTTTCAAAGTCTTCAGAAATCCAAAGTCTTCAGTCGAAGAACTTCATTTTTAGGGGTCGACTTTCTCTGTAAATATCAAACTCCTCATAGACTTATAGACCTGTGTACACTCACAAACGCATCAGTCCCTTAACCTATAAGTCTTCAATACACCAAAATCACTAAGGGGCACTAGATGCACTTACAATCTCCCCCTTTTTGGTGATTGATGACAATATAGGTTAAGTTTTCAACGGGGATAAATATATGAAGTGTAGATACTAAAGTTGAGGAATTTGATTGCAAGATATAGAAGAACTCCCCCTGAAGATGTGCATAGTGAGGAATTTGCTTTTGAAGCAATGCACACTTGAAGAGTGTAATCATGGAGATCTCCCCCTATATCTTGTAATTCATACACGCATTTGATATATAATATGAAGAATTTGAAATGCATGATGAAATATGGTGACTGATGTAATTCAGCATGCGTGCATTAACATTAATGAGGAATAAGCATGCAGAAGAACACAGCAAAAGTATCAGGTCACCATAGAGTTTAAGATTACAACTCGATCCAGCAAAGTCATCAGAAGGATGAGCGTTGTAACTTAGCAAAAAAATGCCCATATAAGATAGACGCCCATATAAGATAGACCCGCTTGAAGACTAACTCAAATTTCTCCCCCTTTGTCATCGAATGACCAAAAGGGTTGAAACTGAGGACTAACGCCCCTGAAGAATATCATGATGATGGAGGAGCACCAGCGTTGTCAGGGTCTTGAGTCGTTGTAGGGCCTGCTGCAGTGTCGTCCAAGTCTTCATGCTTGTCCGTGGCGCGTGATGAAGAATATGAGCTAGCCACCAAGGAAGGAACCTTGACCTTCTTGAATCTCTTCGGTGGAGGAGTAGACCAGTCAAAGTCTTCCTTGAAGCCCATTTGCTTCAGATCTTCTTCACCATATAGATGTGACATAATAGCAAAGGTGCGATCAAACACTTCATGGAGGTAGTAGTGGTTTTTCTTCACTGCATTATGTGTAGAAGTCATGTTGTGAAGAATAGAGCCAAACTGACGCTTAACCCACTTGTGGTTGCGATCCACCTTCTGGTGAAGACTTATAAGCAGTTCACGGTCAGTCATCACGCGAGGAGTAGTAGCTTGAGGACTTGACTTGGTAGCATTGGCAGCAGTATCATTAGTGGCAGAGTCATCATTGGTGGAGTAAGATGCAGCTTTGCGGAACTGACCATCCAATGGACGAATGCCTTCATCGATAACAGCTGGTGACTTTCCCTTCTCATCAGATGAGGAAATTGTCCGCTTGAGGACTTCAATAGGGGGCAAGTAGCTGAGGTGATTTTGAAAATCAGCCTTGTAGTTGAGTGAAGACCTTGTTTTGATGAATCTCATGATCCATGGCGCGTAAGGCTTCAGCTCAAATGGTGAGAGGTAACATTCGCCAGAGTCCTCATGAAGAAATCGTGATAATTTATGGGGATGCCATGCATGATGTTGAAAAGCATATTCTTCATCATTTTGATAATTTCTTCATCGGATGAGTCATGGCCTTTGATGGGACTCGTGGTCTTTGTCAGAATGCGGTAGATGGTTCTTGGCACGTAGATCAATTTCTTCACGAGGAATTTGGTCCTTGGAGCTTGACCCGGCTTCAGCGGCTTCATGAGCACTTGCATATAGTGATCAGTGAGTTTAGGCTCATCATACAGACAACAAGCACTATCAGGTGAAGAACTGATTGGCAAGGCACGAAGCAATTCAGAGGCTGGTGCCTTGTAATGAGTGTTTTTAGTCATCCAGTCCAACACCCACGAGTTGATGTCAGTGGCATCACCTGTGATATGCAGAGTTGCGTAGAACTGAAGAATAAGCTCTTCATTCCAATCAACTATGTCAGAGCAGAAATTTAGCAAGCCTGCTTCATGAATCATGCTGAGGACTTGAGAGAAGCAAGGCATGGATTCCATGTCCACGTGAGGAATGTGCTCGTGGTCGAAGACTTTGTCCTTGTTGAAGAGCATTGAGGAATAGAAGTTGGCCTGGCTGGCAGTCCAGAAACGCTTCCTTCTAAGATGAGCATTGTCATAGGGGTTGAATTCAGTGAAGGACACGTGCTCATCGAAGAAATCATCAGCCTTGAATTTTTGCTTCTTGGAGAAAGGATCCTTTGGCTTGGGCTGAGGAGTGTCAGTCAATTGCAACACCACCTCAGAAATCGCAATCTCAGGTTCCTCAGGCTGAGGAATTTCAGGCTCTTCTGCAGCTTCACCCTGGGTCTTCAATTCTTCATTTACAATTTCTTCAGCACTAGTGGCTGGAATTTCTTCATGAACACTTTGGGTTGCATGAGGTTCTTCAGATCCCATTTGCACTTCAGTGGCAGCAGGGGACTGAGGAATTTCTTGGAGTGGAGTGAACATTGGAGAGTTGGGGTGTTAACTGTCCCAAAATTCATCATTGAGCACGGGAGTGGTACAACCAATGTCCACATCCTAATCTTCTATTTCTTCAACACCTGCCTCTTTAGCAGTGAACTGAGGCATAGGTGAGGAAATGACTGGAGTTGAAGGGATTTTATCCACTTCAATTTCTTCGTCCAACTGCTCTATCGAAGCAGCAGAAGGAGTTTCTTCATCAGATTCATCGAGAATCACATAATCTTCACCAAAAGGAACAAGTTCCTTTGGTGGCATTGATGAGATTGGAACATCATCAATTGGATTGTCAATTGAACTGGACAGAGTCTTCATCTTCTTCGGAGCTGAAGAATTTGATGAAGTTGATGCCTTCCTTTTCTTCACAGTTGCATGTTCTGCAGCCTTGGTCTTCTTCGCATCTGTGCAGATGGAAGGATCGGAGTTGGTGTAGGCGCAGGACATGCAGAGGACTTTGGTTCATTTTCCTCAGGCACAACTGATGCAGTTGCCCTGACTTGTTCACTTTCTTCAGGCGCACCACTAGTGGATGCCCTGGCAATATCTTCAGTGGCTGGAATGGAGTCATCAGCCCTGGCACTCTAATTTTCTTCAGCAGCCTAATTGTCATCAGCGGTGCTGGCATGTTCTTCAGTAGGCTGAGCAGATGCTTCAACCTGAGTAACTTCAACGTGCATAGGAGGAGCAGCACTTGAAGTGAATTTCTTCGTCAGATTAACGAAATGCACCTTGGCGCCCTTCCAATCAGCATTGTAGCGATCAAATTCATCGCTCAGTTGTTTGATTTCAACTTGCAAGGCAAGGAGCTGATCAGGAGTGAGAGTGAGGACATTGTCCTTGAGGTAGCGCTGTTTCTTGTACTGCGCTTTCTTCAAACTTCTGACTTGATCAAATTTCCATTTTTCTTCCTCAATGAAGGCAGTCAGAACATGACTTTGACCAGGAGTGAGGTTCATCTCCGGCAAAGGCGTGTTAGGATCCTTGTGCCACAGGTCAATGTAGTCGAGGATCAACTTTGGATCCAACATCAGCAGCACATTACTGCCTTTGGCTCTAGCGGCCCTGGCTTGCCTGTCTCTGATCATTTCGGCAAGTTCTTCATCATCAGCCTCATCATCATCAGAGGGCACTTGGAAGGCGACCTGCTTCTTGTGAGGACTTGGTTGAATGCCTCGTCCAGCAGTGGCCTTTTTCTTCAGCAGTGAGGGACCAGCTGAGGAATTTCGAGCAGCTAAGGAGCTTGCAGATGCTCCTGAGGCAATTGAGAAGCCTTGAGTCCTTTGGCACATGGCGAGATGCACAGGTGCCGAGGATTTTGTCAAAGCAGCTGAAGACTTTGACGGAGGAGCTGAGGACTTTGAAGGAGCAGTCTGAGGAATTTGCCGCGAGGGTCTTGAAGAATCTGGCCTTGATGGCATAGAAGAGGAGCTTGGCCGTGAGGGCATTGAAGGTGAAGCACTAGACTTATGCGCAGGCTTCTTAGGCATTGCCTTCTTTGGCTGACTAGCAGAGGCCTCAGCAGAGGCAGCAGCAGCAGCAGAGTCCGCGTTGAATTTCTTTACTGCTTCCTTTGCTTGCTTTGCCAATTTGGCCTGGCGCTTTGCCCATTCATCAGTATAGTCCTCACCGCGCTTGAGGCTGGTGGGATCTGCCACTTGGCCTGGTACCAATGGAGGTCTTGATAATGGAGGATTGAGTGCGAATTTCTTCATATACTTGGGAGTAACATACCTGTACTCCCTCCATTCCCGTGCCCATCTCCTCTCTATCTTTTGTCACCCATGTTCTTCAGCTAAGGAATATGAACAACTGAAGTTTCTGAAGAGGTGTGCAACTTTTCTTCGAGGAACGCTGCAAATGAGTTAAGTTGATGAGAACCTAGTGATTCAGCGGCAGACATTTGTACCTGTGAACAGAATATAGTTGCGAGGAATTTGGAGAGGTCATATGCGTTCTCAGAAGGTTTTTCAAAAAAGAATAGGTTTTGAGGAATTTGACCAGATGAGTCTTGAGGAATTTCACTAAGCGTTCTTTGTCTTAGGTTCTAGAGTTGTATAGATTGAAAATCCACACAATTGAGGAATCTTGAAGAAAATCATTGCTTAGAGAAACGAATCAAGAGCAGATGACATGTGAGGTGTTCATGTATGTGAAGATTTGAAGAGTAAACACCTTTGAGGATTTTCAAGAAAACTTGAGAATCAAAGTGAGCAGTAAAAGTAACTTTTAATTACCCGAGGTGAAGAACACGACAAACTGGGAAGTGTAGATGTGAAGTTTGTCAGTTCAGATCTTCCACGCCCTAACTCGGTAGAGGAAGACGGCTACGACGGTGGCGGAGTGAAGAAATCCGCAACCGGTGCGAGTACGACGGTGACAAGGTCGAGGCAGTGAAGCTCTTCCTCACCGGCGACGATAAAGTAGCGGCGGCGCTAGGGTTTTGCGAAGCTCGAGTGGGAGAGAGCGCGAGCGAGGTGAAAGTGAAGTGAGGAAGAGACAGGGGTATTTATAGAGAGAGTGAAAAACTGTTCACCCGAGGAAATCGGACGAACATGCCCCTGGCCCCTTCTCATTCGCTTGACATGTGTCACCCACATACTGAGAGGTGGCGATCGTGTAGGATCGTGGGTGAATAGATAAGTATTGTCGTGATAAGTGGAACGGTTTGAGCGGCAAAGCCGAAAATTCAGATAAGATAAGTTTAAAAATTTCGTTCGCAATTTCTTCAGTTGTCAAGGACATAGTGAAGATTTATAACGAGTTTCAAATAGAACGCATATGAGGAATTTGTGAATAGACTGGGTTTACTTTAGCATAGAGGGGGAAGGGTCCGATCACATTCACTTAGCAAAGAAATCAACTTGAAGAAATAGCAATAAGTGAATGCTGTAGAGGACATAAAACCCATATATTTATATATTCAAATGAAGAACAACACCGGAAAGAGTGAAGACAATGCAAAGTTGAAGAATTTGAAAAAAACTAAGGAATTTCAAAAAAGAAGAAAAAACTCATATTGAAGATTTTCAACTTTGGTTGGTGGCGTAACCCACCGTATAAGAAAGCTAATTTCAGACACCGCGTACAATTGTCGTTGGGCTCTGAGAATCAATTTCTTCATTAATTTCTTCACACTTAGAGGGTTAGTCTTCATTGATTGAAGAAAAACATTACTTCGTGTGTTGCGCATCTAAGTCATCAAGTCAGCATAAGTGTTAGGATGTGTGTCCATTTCAGAGAATATTCGAAGATTCTAGGATATTTAGCTCACACTGCAACTTGCTAAATCTCTTCTCATCCAAGGGCTTAGTGAAGATATCAGCCAGTTGATCTTCAGTGCTGACGTGATCGATGGAGATGTCGCCCTTCAACACATGATCACGAAGAAAATGATGACGAATCTGGATGTGCTTGGTCTTCGAGTGCTGAACTGGGTTATGAGCAATCTTGATGGCACTCTCATTGTCACAGTAGAGAGGAACATTCTTCACGTTTATGCCATAGTCTTTGAGTGTTTGCTTCATCCATAGTAGTTGAGCACAGCATGATCCAGCAGCAATGTACTCAGCTCTACAGTGGAGAGTGATACGCAGTTCTGTTTCTTCGAGGACCAACAGACCAAAGATGGCCTGAGGAAATGACATGTGCCCGATGTTGACTTGCGGTCCACGCGATCGCCAGCATAGTCAGAGTCTGAATATCCGATGAGATCAAAAGAAGAGCCCTTGGGATACCATAATCCAAGTGTTGGTGTGTGAGCTAAGTATCGAAGAATATGCTTCACAACCTTATGGTGTGATTCCTTCGGTGTAGCTTGAAATCGGGCACACATGCAAACATTGAGCATAATATCCGGCCTACATGCACATCGGTACAATAAAGAACCAATCATGAAGCGGTATACCTTTTGATCGAAGTCTTTACCATTTTCATCAGTGCATATATGGCCATTTGTGGGTGAGGGAGTCCTGGACTAGGGGGTGTCCGGATAGCCGGACTATCATCATCGGCCGGACTCCAAGACTATGAAGATACAAGATTGAAGACTTCGTCCCGTGTCCGGATGGGACTTTCCTTGGCGTGGAAGGCAAGCTTGGCAATACGGATATGTAGATCTCCTACCATTGTAACCGACTCTGTGTAACCCCAGCCCTCTCCGGTGTTTATATAAACCGGAGGGTTTTAGTCCGTAGGACAACAACCATTACAACAATCATACCATAGGCTAGCTTCTAGGGTTTAGCCTCCTTGATCTTGTGGTAGATCCACCCTTGTACTACCCATATCATCAATATCAATCAAGCAGGAGTAGGGTTTTACCTCCATCGAGAGGGCCCGAACCTGGGTAAAAACATCGTGTCCCTTGTCTCCTGTTACCATCCGCCTAGACGCATAGTTCGGGACCCCCTACCCGAGATCCGCCGGTTTTGACACCAACGTTGGTGCTTTCATTGAGAGTTCCTCTGTGTCGTCACTAATAGGCTTGATGGCTCCTTCGATCATCAGTAACGACGCAGTCCAGGGTGAGACTTTTCTTCCCGGACAGATCTTCGTATTCGGCGGCTTTGCACTGCAGGCCAATTCGCTTGGCCATCTGGAGCAGATCGAAAGTTACGCCCCTGGCCGTCAGGTCAGATTTGGAAGTCTAAACTTCACGGCTGACATTCGCAGAGACTTGATCTTCGATGGATTCGAGCCACAGCCGAGAGCGCCGCACTGTCACGATGGGCATGATTTAGCTCTGCTGCCGGACAGTGCCCTGGAGGCCGCACATGAGTCCGCTCCGACCCTTAATTCGGAGCCGACCGTGCAGATCGAGGACAGGTGGCTAGACACCGCCTCAGGGGATGCACACTACGGCGATGGAGCCGAATACCTACCTTGTCCCTTGTGAAGCTCGTGACTCCGAGGTGCTGGACTCCTTGCCGGACTCCGAACCTCCTGCGCCCCTACCAATCGAATCCGATTGGGCGCCGATCATGGAGTTCACCACCGTAGACATCTTTCAACACTCACCTTTCGGCGACATCCTGAATTCACTAAGGTATCTCTCGTTATCAGGAGAGCCCTGGCCGAACTGCGGACGGGACGGTTGGGATACAGACGACGAAGAAATTCAAAGCCCACCCACCACCCACTTTATAGCAACTGTCGACGATCTAACCGACATGCTAGACTTCGACTCCGAAGACATCGACGGTATGAACGACGATGCCGGAGACGACCAAAAACCAGCGCCTACTGGGCACTGGAAAGCCACCTCAACTCATGACATATACATGGTGGACACACCAAAAGGAAGCGATAACGAGGAACAACGGGACGCGACGAAGGATAATTCCCCTGAAAAATAACCAAAACGGCGACGCAAGCACCGCCCGAGGTCCCGCCTCGATAACAACAGCACCCATAATGACCCAGCCGTAGAGCAGGGCAAACCAGTGGACGACGAACATGCAACCAAGCAACCACCCGAACAGGATGAATCGGACAATCAACCCATCCTCGGCAAAAACAGCAGTCCAGACGACCTCACGCCGGACACGTCACCGGAGCATAAGAACCCTCACAAAAGGCTCGTCGCTACTGCAAGAAGTTTGAAGAAGCAGAAACAGAAGCTCAAAACAGCGGAAGACGTACTCAGAATGAGGTGGAGCAAAGTACTCAAGACCGCAGACAAATACGGCAATAGTCACCAAGCAAAGAGCTACCCGAAGCGCAAGCTGCTGCCCGAATTCGACGAGGAGGCCGTAGAGCCACCACAATCAAAAAGCAAAAAGGCCGCCTAGCCGGATAGACGACCAGATGACAGGCCAAGAGCGGCAGGCGGCACCGCACACAAGCCGGCACACGACACACATAAAGATCCTCGCAAAAAGGATGGCCCGGTCAGGTCCATTTATGGGCCAAAAAAGAGGGCCCCAAGAAGCAACACAACACGCCGAGTGTTCAAAGATAACGACACACCTAAATACAGGGGCGCCGCACACCCACTATGTTTCACCGATGAGGTGCTGGATCATGAATTTCCAACGGGATTCAAGCCCGTAAACATAGAGGCATACGACGGAACAACAGACCCCGGAGTCTGGATTGAGGATTACATCCTACACATACATATGGCTAGAGGAGACGATCTCCACACCATAAAATATCTACCCCTCAAGCCCAAAGGGCCAGCTCGGCATTGGCTCAAAAGCCTCCCAGAAAATACCATTGGAAGTTGGGAAGAGCTCGAGGACGCGTTTAGAGCAAATTTTCAGGGGACTTATGTCCGCCCTCCGGATGCAGACGATTTAAGTCACATAACTCAACAGTCCGGAGAGTCAGCGCGCAAATTCTAGAATAGGTTCCTCACCAAAAAGAACCAAATAGTCGACTGTCTGGACGCCGAAGCCTTAGCAGCTTTTAAACATAACGTCCGAGACGAATGGCTTGCCAGACACCTCGGCCAGGAAAAGCCAAGAACAATGGCCGCGCTAACGAGCCTCATGACCCGCTTTTGCGCGGGGGAAGATAGCTGGCTGGCAAGATGCAGCACCAGCAACCCGAGTACATCCGAGATCAGAGATGGAAATGGAAAATCACGACACAGAAAAGATCAGCGCCGAAATAAAGAAAATGGCCCAAAGAACACGGCGGTCAATGCCGGGTTCAAAAGCTCTCGGCCGAACAACAAAACATTGCCTCTTAAGGACAACAGTGACGAGCTATCCAACCTAAACAAAATTTTGGATCGGATATGTCAAATCCACAGTACCCCCGGGAAGCCTGCAAACCACACCCACCGAGATTGTTGGGTCTTCAAGCAGTCCGGCCGACTCAACGCCGAACACAAGGGGCTCGACACGCCAAGCGAGGACGATGACGAACCCCACCAGCAGAGCACCAGAAAACAAAAGACTTTCCCATAAGAAGTCAAAAAAGTAAACTCACTTCATGTGATAATACGGAACAATAGTGCGGCACCCGCTAAAATACGCGTCGCACGGTCCACCCCAACGGAATCCCGAGATTGGATGTCAAAACCAATTACTTTCGACCACCTGGATTACTCCAGAAGTATTCAAAACGCAGGATGGACTGCTCTGATATTGGATCCTATAATCGACGGACTACAATTTACACAAGTCCTAATGGATGGCGGCAGCGATTTAAACCTGCTATATCCGGACACAATCCGCAAGTTGGGGATAGACCCTACTAAAATTCGCCATAGCCGCACTTCCTTCAAAGGAGTGACGCCAGGCCCTTACGCCAAGTCCACGGGCTCCTTACTACTAGAAGTTGTGTTTGGTTCACCCGACAACTTCCGTCGCGAAAAGCTAATCTTCCATGTCGCCCCATTTAAAAGTTGCCATCAAGCACTATTGGGACATGAAGCTTTCGCCCGCTTTAACGCAATACCGCACTATGCGTCTCTTACACTTAAAATGCCCGGTCCACGCGGCATCATCTCCTTACAAGGTCGCTCAAGACCCCGGACACGGCTAGGCGAGTCCGGCACAAATAAACTAGGGGCTTCCCAGCTGCATAGCCCTTCACAAGGGGTTGTGCGTATGAACAATAAGAGCCAATAAAAGCTCAGCTTTATTCATTCATTCATACTCTGTTTTAAATACATTTTTTGCACGATTTCTTTTCAAACTAAGTTCCTCTCTTTTACAGATGAACAGCGTGCTACACCCGTCCAGGATACAGCACAATGGAGACACAGGCGCAGACGTGCAGCAGGGACCCGTCGCAAGGATTCTTTTCAGATTAAGACCCTGCGTAAACCTTTCTTACTGTCTCTTGTTGATTCACATCCCCCGATTTTTCACCATAACCGATGAGGAGGCTGGCGTTTTGGCATCGGCCGCGCCAGAAATTTTTGCCCGTACCTGGACACTAGGGGCTTAGGGCATTGTTCTGCCCGTTATCATAAAGACCGAATACCTTAGGGAGTGTTCGGCGTCTCAAGTTAGGCCTTATATGCATCAACTCTGAATCATGTCTTTGGTCAAATGTTGGGTTTGCCCGGCTCCTGTGTTTTGTTGCCTTACATTCCGTATCATCGGCTAACGCGGCACCAGGAGAACTACTGCGATTGTGCCCCGGTTCGCCCTGGCGAGCACCTTAGTAGAGAAAGCCGAAAACTGACTGTCATGATACAACGAGAGACTGGTCAAACACTCGATCGACTACCAGAATGTCTAGAATTCCTCCGCTTTGACGAAGGACCGTTTCCCGGTCAGGCACATACGCGCCCCGAATTCGGAGAGCGTGGTGCCCCTAGGGGCTATATCGTAGCCCCACCTTCGAACTCCTATGGCTAAGTGAAAGTGATAAAGCATTATAGTCCGGTTGCCTCGTTTGCTACGCTACCACCTCCTTCACAGGACCAAGACGTTGGATTAAGTGTGACAATGCACTATTTTGCGAACACCCCCGCACCATGTGCGTGGGGGCTGAAGCCGAAGACTGCCATCTTTCAGGTTATACACAAGTATACATTAACGGCCGCACAGGAGATATCTCAATACTTGAACGCACAAGTATAAAAAGCACTTATATTATGAATATCGTTTTACAAATCATAAAGATCATTTGAACATGACATTTTTGAGCACTGCGACTCTATTACACGAGCACCCTGCAGGACTTCCCCAAAATAGTGCTCGGCGGGTAATCGGCTCTCGTCCGAACCCCGGGTTGCAACATCGGTGGCATCCATCTCCGTCCAGTATGTCTTCACACGGGCGAGGGCCATCCGTGCACCCTCTATACATGTCGACCGCTTCATCGCCTTGATATGCGGCACCGCCCCAAGGAATTGATGCAATAAGCCAAAATAACTCTTCGGCTTGGGCCTTTCTGGCCACAAATGAGCCACTACATCCGTCATGGCAAATCCGGACAATCTATTCAGCTCAGCCCACTCAGCCAACCGATCGGTCAACGGAAGTGAACGCTCCGGACTGTGGAATTGAGACAAAAAAGCTCTTCCGTCTCGTGATCCTTTTGACTTCGGAAGTGCACAACCGCATCCGCCGCACTCGCCGCCAAATCCAGATAAGGATCCTACGGACCCCACAGCTGGCCAAGCTGAGCATACTTCTGATCGGCGAACTTCCTGCGCAGTAGAAAGGGCTTGCCAGCCGCAATGTCTCCGGCCTGACGCAGCTCCTCCTTTATAGCCCTCATTGTAGAACGGGCATCCTTGGCTTCGGCGGTGGCCTTCTTCAGGTCTTCTTGCTCCGCTCGGCGTTCTTTTTCAAGAACCTCATAGCGGTCGGTAACATCCTTCAGCTTCACGGCCATTCCGGCCATCTCCTCCCTGCTTCAGCAGTGAGCAGCCCTTTCGGCTTCTAGCTCTTCGGCTTCCTTCGAGGCAGCCGCATCACTCCTTCTGGCCTGCTCCTTGGCTCGAGCAAGCTCTGCCCGAAGGTCCTCCACAGCAGCGGCACCATCTGCATTAAGCATACATGTTGTAAGGAGTGGGCATCGGCTCCCTTATTAGGTGACAACGGAGAAACAACCTACCTTGTGACTCGTCAAGTCGTTTATTGACCAGCGCGATGTCCGCATCCGCAACGTCGAGTTGCCGCTTTAGTTCGACAACTCCATCAGTCCGGCTGGCCACCGGACTATCCGCCACCTGCATAGGAAATGCGAGCATTAATACCTGAGATTGTGATCCTCGGCACGCTGTCGCTTTCGACAACATACCGAGTCTCAGGGGCTACTATCTATACAGGGCGCACTTTATGTGTAAAACTGTCAAAAGGTATGTCATTTTTACGTACCTCAAACCCTGCCAGCAAACTTCTGACGGCATCATGCAACCCACCCTCGGCGGATGAAATTCTTTCAATCACCGTACTCATCAATGTACGGTGACCTTCTGAGATAGACGCCCTCTCGAGCAGATCCTTCAGCTCCCCCGGCCGTACACCAGTTGGTGCCGAACTCTCCGGCCCTGCCGGACTCGGGGATACCCTCCGCGACGACACCTCAGGGTCGTCCACCCCGCCTGACGGTGCGGCAGATGGAGGCGTCTCACTCTCCATCATCTCCGGACAAAGGTCCCCTGAAGCCGAGCTCAGCTGAGAAGGACGGAGATCCGAACTACAAGATAAAAACTTCGGTTATCCTCAGAAGCAAAAATAGGGATGTCCCTTATTACGAAACTCCCCTTTTTCTACTTACGGCTCGCTGGAGGGCTGATTCCTTAGGGGAGATAGTGCGGCCGGGGCTTCCCCAGGCGCAGGACCCTTTGGTGAAGATCTCTTCCCCCGCTTTGAGGCCTTGGCCTCCAGGTCTTCGGAAGCGGTCCTCTTCTCCCCCTGGAAGGAGGGATTCTCGATCCCCCCTTTCTCGAAAGCCTCCTTGGAAGAGGCGGTAGTTTCTCTGTTTTCCCCTTTGCCTTCCTCTGAAGGCGCAACCTCCAGCATCTTGACCAACACGGGATCCGGCGCGGTCTCCGGGAGGGGGGCGGACACCGTATCAGTTTCGCTTGCACTATCCACTCCTGTTCAAAGGACGATTGGTTAAAAGGCAAATCCGAGATATGCAGACGAAGGGTATGTCCGGACACAAGGCTACTTACTTGAGTATCCGGGCGATTGCAGCTTAGGCCGGCGTCCTCGGTCAATTCCGGACACACCTCTTGTGATCCGAAGAACAATTTGTACATCTCCATGGGTGTCGTACCCATGAAGTGTTGGGGAGCTCGTGGTCCCTCCGGATTGAATTCCCACAGGCGGAGAGGGCGATGTTTGCAGGGCAGGAGACGCCTAATCAGCATAACCTGTGTCACCACGACCAGATTGATCTCCCTCTCTTGGAGATCTCGAATCCGGCCCTGCAATAGGGGTACGTCCTTGGACGGCCCCCAGTCAAGCCCTTTGCTGACCCATGACGTCAGCCGCTGTGGAGGACCCGGGCAAAAGACGGGTGGCGGCCTTTGCCTGCTGCCACTGGGAGCGGTAATATAGAACCACTCCTGCTACCACAAGCCGAGCTCCTCCTAAAAAGAGCCCTCGGGCCATGGAGCATCGGCCCTCTTGCTTATAACCGCCCCGCCGCACTCTACTTGACTCCCCTCAATCATCTTCGGCTCCACGTTGAAGGTTTTGAGCCACAAACCGAAGTGAGAGGTAGTGCGGAGGAAGGCCTCGTAGGCGACGATAAACGATGAGATATGGAGGATGGACTCCAGAGCCAAGTCATGGAATTCCAGCCCATAGTAAAACATGAGTCCTCTCACAAAAGGATCCATCGGGAAGCCTAAACCCCGACGGAGATGGGACACGAACACGACGCTCTCGCCGGGCTCGGGAGTAGGAATGACTTGCCCTTTGACAGGCAACCTATGCGAAATCTCGTAGGTCAGGTACCTGGCTTCTCTCAGCTTTAGCACGTCCTCTTCCGTGACGGAGAAGGGCATCCACCGGCCCTGTAGGTCGGAGCCGGACATTGTTGAAGGTCCTAGGCGCTCGAATCTGAAGCTCTGGGTGTTGGAACTCGGGGCGAGGGGCAGATTCGATTGAGGATTGAAGAAAAGAAACGAGCCTTGGTCTCATTAAGAGGGAGAATACCAAGAGCCGTCCCCGTAACCGTTTGGAACTCACCTTCGATGGAGGAGGCGTGGCAACGGGCACGGTTGAGTTACCCACGTCCGTATTAATGGGAATCCCGGAATAAGGGGAACACGATCTCTGCTTCGACAAGACGTGCCAAGGAAACCGCTTCGCTAAACACGCTGAGGTGGTATAATAAAGACGATTCAAGGCTTGGTAGTGGTGTGACGTCACGCCACAAAATACCTCAGCAGATTGAACCTGTGTACATATTAATCCCTCTACGGTGGTATGTGGAATTTATTTTGCAGAGCCGGACACTATCCTGGTGTTCGCAATCTTCTATGGATTATTCAGAAGAGGAACCCGCCTTGCAATGCCGAAGACAATATGCATGCCGAACTCGTCGTCATTGAAGCCTGGTTCAGGGACTACTGAGGGAGTCCTGGACTAGGGGTGTCCGGATAGCCGGACTATCATCATCGGCCGGACTCCAAGACTATGAAGATACAAGATTGAAGACTTCGTCCCGTGTCCGGATGGGACTTTCCTTGGCGTGGAAGGCAAGCTTGGCAATACGGATATGTAGATCTCCTACCATTGTAACCGACTCTGTGTAACCCTAGCCCTCTCCGGTGTCTATATAAACCGGAGGGTTTTAGTCCGTAGGACAACAACCATTACAACAATCATACCATAGGCTAGCTTCTAGGGTTTAGCCTCCCCGATCTCGTGGTAGATCCACTCTTGTACTACCCATATCATCAATATCAATCAAGCAGGAGTGGGGTTTTACCTCCATCGAGAGGGCCCGAACCTGGGTAAAAACATCGTGTCCCTTGTCTCCTGCTACCATCCGCCTAGACGCACAGTTCGGGACCCCTACCCGAGATCCGCCGGTTTTGACACCGACAGTGGGCATTGGAATTTTCACCCCTTTGCAATCTTGCATGCCGAATTTCCTCAATACGTCCTTGAGGTATTTCTCCTGAGATATGAATATCCCATTGCGCTGTTGACGAATTTGAAGACCTAAAAAGAATTTCAATTCTCCCATCATAGACATTTGATATTCTTCACTCATCATATAGGCAAATTCATCACTATATCATTGGTCAGTACAGCCAAAAATGATACCATCAACATATATTTGGCACACAAACAATTCATCATCATAAGACTTAGTGAAAAGAGTTGGGTCGAGTGAACCGGGTTTGAAGCCTTTCTTCATAAGGAATTCCTTCAGAGTATCATACCACGCCCGAGGGGCTTGCTTGAGGCCATACAGTGCCTTCTTGAGCTTGAAGACTTTGTCAGGATTCTTTGGATCTTCAAAACCTGGTGGTTGAGCAACATATACTTCTTCCTCAAGCTTACCATTGAGGAATGCACTTTTCACATACATTTGTTGTAAGATAATATCATGATGGTTAGCATAAGCAAGTAATATGCGAATAGCCTCAAGTCTAGCAACAGGTGCAAAAGTTTCATCGAAGTCAATTCCTTCAACCTATGTGTAGCCTTGAGCTACAAGCCATGCCTTATTCCTTACCACAAGGCCATTTTCAACTTGCTTGTTGCGGTAGATCCACTTTGTGCCAATAATGTTGTGCTTGCGAGGATCTGGACGTTTGACCGGTTCCCAAACACTCTTGAGCTCGAATTGATGTAATTCTTCTTGCATAGCTTGAATCCACTCAGGCTCCAGAAATGCTTCATCTACCTTAGTGGGCTCTGTGATAGAGACAAACGCAAAGTGCCCACAAAAGTTAGATAAATGTGAAGCTTTTGAGCATGTGAGGCGACCTGGTGCTTCAATGTCATTGATGATCTTCTCGATTTGCACTTCGTTTGCAATACGAGGATGAGCAGATTGTCTTCGAGGAATTTGATCTGAATTTCCTTCAGGTGCATTTTCCTCAGCACCATTTTCTTCATGTGCGCCAGCTCGATGTTCATCACGTTCTGGAATGAATTCTTCAGCAGATTCTTCATTAGGAATGACATCCTCAGTGGCTTTGAACTTGATAGAATCCTCAGGTGCTGGTTCATCTATCATAGAAGGTAGGTGCTCTCTTTGCGAGCCATTAGTTTCATTGAACCGCACATCCACAGTTTCAACAACCTTGTGAAGAACGTTGTTGAAGACATTGTAGGTGTGCGAGTCCTTTCCGTAACCAAGCATGAAACTCTCATGTGCTTCCGGTGCAAATTTAGAATTGTGATGAGGATCTCTAATCCAACATTTAGCACCGAAGACTTTGAAGTAACTCACATTGGGTTTCTTGTCAGTGAGGAGTTCATAGGCAGCCTTCTTGAAGAATTTGTGAAGATATATTCTGTTGATGATGTGGCATGCAGTATCAATTGCCTCACTCCAGAAATGACGTGGCGTCTTGTATTCATCAAGCATAGTGCAAGCCATCTCAACAAGAGTTTTGTTCTTGCGTTCCACGACGCCATTCTGTTGAGGAGTATAGGGAGCAGATAACTCATGAGTAATACCAAGTTCATCAAGATAGTCATCAAGACCGGAATTCTTGAACTCAGTTCCATTGTCACTCCTGATGTGCTTGATATTCACACCAAAGTTGGTTGAAGCCCTCGAGGAAAAACGTTTGAAGACTTCCTGCACCTCATGTTTGTAAGTGACAATGTGTACCCATGTATAACAAGAATGATCATCAACAATAACAAAGCCATATAGAGATGCATCATTTGTAACAGCAGAATAATGATTAGGACCGAAGAGATCCATGTGAAGCAATTCAAATGGTCGAGTGGTAGTCATGATAGTCTTTGCTGGATGCCTGGCCTTTGTCATCTTCCCAGCTTCACAGGCTCCGCATAAGTGATCCTTGAGGAATTTGACATTCTCAATGCCAATGACATGCTTCTTCTTCGCGACCGTGTGTAGATTCCTCATGCCAGCATGACCAAGTCGTCGATGCCATAGCCAGCCTTCTGAAGCTTTTGCAAGTAAGCATACGGCCGGTTGTGGTCCTGTAGAGAAATCAATAATGTACAAGTCTCCTCTCCTAAAGCCTTCGAAGACTTTGGAATTGACAGCTTCCATGATCACAACAAAACGATACTTGCTGAAGACAACAACCATATCAAGATCACAAAGCATTGAGACAGACATGAGGTTGTAACCTAAGGACTCGACAAGCATGACTTTGTCCATGTGTATG
This sequence comes from Triticum dicoccoides, assembly GCF_002162155.2. NCBI lineage: Eukaryota > Viridiplantae > Streptophyta > Magnoliopsida > Poales > Poaceae > Triticum > Triticum dicoccoides. The sequence goes on from NC_041391.1 coordinate 233,285,143, forward strand.
TCCTTAGAGATCGCAACCTTACCTAGACCCAATACCTGACTTTTGCCTTTGTCAGCAAAGATGATATGTTTCAGATGTGACGGTGATAAAGGAGCATTCATCAATAGATTCTTGTCACCAGTCATGTGATTTGTACATCCACTATCGAGGACCCACTCACTGGCTTTGGGTTGATCATCCTGCAGATGAATCAGTGCAGCTTACGAACTCATATACTTCATCAGTGAAGAATATGACATCAATATCATCAGATCAATTTCATCAAGCAATAGAACAGATAAATTTGTAGGAGGACGTGTGAAATGAAATCTCATTTCATCATGATTAGCCTGCGTCCTATCAGGCATTGTTCAGGTCTCCAGCAAATTCTTCAGTCGTTTTGAGCACGACTGGAGACCTGACCCTGCATAAGAGATTAGTTCTTTTTCTTCACCACCCACATCTGAAGGGGTGGCAAAGAATTCATCACTCTACGAGCACCATATGAGAAAGGTGGCATAGACGCCAGTTCACGTTGTTTCACATAAGAGGGGTCAGGGTAAGCATATGAATAAGCAGAGAAATTCTTCGAGGACTTATGAACATAATGATTTGAAGAATAATGCACATATTCATAGCCCTTAGCTCTACCCTGCAAAACAGAAGGGTTAGCACGATGATGATCATATGAGGACTTTGATCCTTTTGAGGAATTTGATCCACGTGAGGAATTTGGTCCACTTGAGGACTTGGATCCATATGAAGAATTTGGTTCATATGAAGAAGTTGATCTGGGGTTCCTATTCTTCACAGGTGGTGTCATGAGAACATTCACCTGAAGACTTTTAAGGCAACTTTTGGGAATCCAGATTTTCTTCATAGGAGAACCGTTCCTGCAGTTAGTCTCAACATATCTCGCAAAAACTTCACCATTCTGATTTTTGAATAGTTTATAGTTAGAGTCAAATGACTCATCAGAAGAATGAGGAGATTCACATGTAAATCCAGATAAGTTGGATGGATCAACTGGAGGTCCCTTTGCAGCAACCCATGAGGTTTTGGGGTACTGCTCGGGCTTCCAATATGTTCCATCAGCATTGAGTTTCCTCTCAAAGGCAATACCCTCTTTCCCAGGGTTTCTATTGAGGATCTGCTTTTTGAGCACATCACAAAGAGTCTGATGCCCTTTGAGGCTTTTGTACATGCCTGTCATGTACAATTCCTTCAGCCCTGCATCATTAGTGATACTTGCATTGTCCTCAGATGAGGAGTTAGTGATAGCAGAGACATATGAAGAATTTGTAGCATCAGAAGCATTTGAACATTCAGGTGAAGAATTAGCAGTTTCACGTTCAATGCATTTCAGACATGGGGGAACAAAATTTTCCTGGGTAGCACTGATTTGTTGAGCAAGTAATGAATCGCGCTCCTTCTGAAGATCTTCATAATCCACTCTTAGCTTTTCAAGATGTTGCTTTCTTTGAAGAAATTCATAAGAAAGCTTCTCGTGATCAGATAAGAGAGTGTTATGATAACCTTGAAGATTGTTAAACCTGGACTGAAGTCTCTGAACACTCTCAGCCAAAGCTTTCGACTGATCCATTTCTTCACCAAACATATCATCGCTCTTATTAAGCATGTATTGAACTTTTTCCAAAGCTCTTTGTTGTTTAGTGGCAAGGGAAGCAAGTTTGACATAGCTGGGGCCAAATTCATCACCTGATTCATCATCACTAGATTCAGAAAGGTAGCATTCAGTTACCTTGGCACCCTCTTCCATGAGGCACGGGGAAGAGGATGATGATTCAGGTGCGAAAGTCATCTCCTTGAGAGAATCCTTGTAATCCTCAAACCAAGGATCATGACGAGTACGATGACCTTCATAGACCTCAGAAAGCCGGTCCTAGATTAGCTTCGCGTGCTTGAGATGCATGACGTTCCTGAACTGATTTTGGGACAAACAGGAGCAGATGACATCCTTCGTCGTGAGGTTCAGTAGAGTGTACTTGCAAATGTCATCACCCTCCGCCATCTTGCATAGATCGCTAAGACCAATCTCAGTGACGGTCCACAGTTCGCTGTCCATAGCCATGAGTCACTTCTTCATCATGGCCTTCCACCGAGAATACTCATGACCGTCAAAGATGGGGCAGGATACGTTTCTCAATCTTGCAGTCGACATAACTAAAACTCCAGGCGGTTAAACCAAAATCACACAGAACAAGGGAGTACCTTGCTCTAATACCAATTGAAAGTGCGTTATATCGACTAGAGGGGGGTGAATAGGCGATTTTTATGAATTCTTCACTGAGGAATTTGCTGGTGAGAAAATTCCTAAATGAAGAACTACTTGCAGTGGAATAAGTACTCAGAAGTAAACATAACAGAACACAAGCATAGTCATCATGACAAAATGAAGACAAGCACAGAGTACAGAAAGCATAAACACAGGATAACACAAGAAAGAAGACGGACAGACTGAAGAAATTCAACTGAGGAAATTGAGAAAGTCTTTAGTCTAAGTCTTCAAATAGATATGAACAGGCACACAACAACAGACATGAGGAAATGAAAGAGTTGAGGAAATAGAACCAGTTTGCTTGGTGAAGACAATGATTTGGTAGACCAGTTCCAACTGTTGTCTCAATTGTACATCTGGTTGGAGTGGCTGAGTATTTAAACTCGAGGACACCCAGTCCCGGACACACAGTCCTCACCGTATTCTCCTTGAGCTAAGGTCACACAGACCTCGCCTGATCACTCGTGGTAAGTCTTCAGGTGACTTCCGAACCTTCACAAACTCGGTCACTCGGCGATCCACAATTCCTCTTGGATGCTCTAGACCTTGATGCCTAACCGTCTAGAAGAAGCACAGTCTTCAAAGGAAACAAGCATCGGATCCACGCAGGATCAATCTCTTCAGTGATGCTCAATCACTTTGGGTTTGTAGGTGTTGGGTTTGGGTTTTCCTCACTTGATGATTTTTGCTCAAAGTCCTCGGAGGATGGGATGCTCTCAAATGACAAGCGTTAGTTTCTCTCGGAGCAGCCAACCAGCTAGTGGTTGTGGGGGTGGCTATTTATAGCCTGAGGAGCAGCCCGACATGATAAGACATAAATGCCCTTATATGATATGACCGTTAGGTGGGTAGATATTTTGGAACCGCTGGCGCATAGCACAGCAACGGTCAGAATTTTGACTATCAAAATCCTCAGGGCTATCATGTTCCTCACTGTGTAGGCATTCACACTGGCGAATTCCTAACTCCTCAGTCAGAACAAATTCCTCAGAGGCCAGAAGAACTTCATCTCTGTCACTGAAGAATATGACTGAACTGTATGAGATTTCCAATGGCTTCACTCGAAGGGATTGGTAGGTGTAGAATTTTGAGTTGAGCATCACATGGAAATTTTTCCTTAGTATTACCTCGACCCTCTTTAACAGTACGGTGATTCCTATGACTCAAGAAAGAGAAAAAGAAACTACGAAAACAAAAGTCTTCACGCTTCATGTTCCTCGAATGATTGCCAAGTCTTCAGGGTCACACCAATTTCTTCACTTTCCAAGTCTTCAAAAAGTCTTCAGAAATCCAAAGTCTTCAGTTGAAGAACTTCATTTTTAGGGGTCAACTTTGTCTGTAAATATCAATCTCCTCATAGACTTATAGACTTGTGTACACTCACAAACGCATCACTCCCTTAACCTATAAGTCTTCAATACACCAAAATCACTAAGGGGCACTAGATGCACTTACAGTTGGCCATCGGCAGCTACAAGGCCGTGTCTCCCTCGATCCACAGGGATCGACTGGGGACGCAGGCATGGACGCCCCCCATGGTGGAGGAGCTCATGCAAGCTAGGGGGCTGATGCCAGACTAGGAACGGAAGGAGACCCCTTCTATTCTTCCCACCGTGGTTGCGTGTTGTGATGTCGACGGTTGGTGGTGTCTAGAGACATGGATGCCGGGGCGGCGGCCTCGGAGGATGGTCCATATGGTGGCTTTCTGGCAGGTCCCATGACGGCAGTGGTGGCTACGCTTCTTGGTCATATGGACGACGAGGGGTGTAGCGGTGGGTGGCTCGAGCTCACTTTCTGGCCTTGGTAGTGGTATTGCCCAGATCCGGATCTAGAGGCCAGTTATAGCCGCGACTGGCTTGGATATCTCTTGGCGATATGGGTGAACTGCCAAGTGAAAGCTCTGCGTTTTGGCGCCGCCGCCGACAATATCTGTGGGTGTCGCTATCTTCTTAAAGACGTCATCGTGGTTCTCCTCTCCGTGGCGAGTCTCCGGGTGAAAACCTTGTCCTTTTGGCATCGGCAGCTGTGGTGCTTGCTTCCCGTCCTGAGGGCGTTGTGATGTCTACTACGCAAATTTATTCTTGTAGACTCGTGTTGGGCCTCCAAGTGTAGAGTTTTGTAGGACAGTAGCAATTTTCCCTCAAGTGGATGACCTAAGCTTTATCAATCCATGGGAGGCGTAGGATGAAGATGGTCTCTCTCAAACAACCCTGCAACCAAATACAAGAAATCTCTTGTGTCCCCAACACACCCAATACAATGGCAAATTGTATAGGTGCACTAGTTCGGCGAAGAGATGGTGATAAAAGTGTAATATGGATAGTAGATATAGGTTTTTGTAATAAGAACAATAAAAAACAGCAAGGTAGCAATTGATAAAATAGAGCACTAACGGTATTGCAATGCTTGAAAATGAGGCCTAGGGTCTGTACTTCCGCTAGTGCAGTCTCTCAACAATGCTAATATAATTGGATCATATAGTCATCCCTCAACGTGCGATGAAGAATCACTCCAAAGTTCTTATCTAGCAGAGAACATAAGAAGAAATTGTTTGTAGGGTACGAAACCACCTCAAAGCTATTCTTTCCATTCGATCTATTCAAGAGTTCGTACTAAAATAACACAAATCTATTATTTCCGTTCGATCTATCCAAGAGTTCGTACTAAAATAACACCATATGATACACATCAACCAACTCTAATGTCACCTAGATACTCCAATGTCACCGTGAGTATCCGTGAGTTGATTATACGATATGCATCAAACAATTTCAGATTCATAATACTCAATCCAACACAAAGAACCTCAAAGAGTGCCCCAAGATTTCTATCGGAGAAACAAAGACGAGAATGTGCATCAACCCCCATGCATAGACTACCCCAATGCCACCTTGGGAATCGGCGAGTTGAGTGCCAAAACACATATCAAGTGAATCAATATGATACCACATTGTCACCTCGGGTATTCATAGCAAGACATACATCAAGTGTTCTCAAACCCATTAAAGTATTCAATCCGATAAAATGAAATCTCAAAGGGAAAAATCAATTCACAACAAGATAGAGGGGAAAACACCATATGATCCGACTATATTAACAAAGCCCGTGATACATCAAGATCATGACATCTCAAGAACACGAGAGAGAGAGAGAGAGAGAGAGATTAAACACATAGCTACTGGTACAAACCCTCATCCCCGAGGGTGGACTACTCCATCCTCATCATGGTGGCCGCCGGGATGATGAAGATGGTCGTCGGTGATGATTTCCCCCTCCGGCAGGGTGCCGGAACGGGGTCTAGATTGGTTTTTCGTGGCTACAGAGGTCTACAGTGGTGGAACTTCTGATTTAGGGTAACCCCTGATGGTTTCTCTAGTTATAGGAAATTTTGGCGTTGGTTTCACGCTACGATGGGCCTGGAGGTTAGCACAACCCACCGGGGCACGGGCAAGGGCCCAGGCGCCCTGGTGTCTTGTGCCCTACTCCTTCACCTTTTGGTCCTTCCATGAAGCTTTGGGGGTCTCTTTTGTTCCAAAAAAAATCGTCAAAAAGTTTCAGCTCATTTGGAGAACTTTCATTTCTGCACAAAAAATAACACCACGGTAGTTGTGTTGAAAACAACATCAGTCCGGGTTAGTTCCATGCAAATTATACCAAAACCATATAAAACTGTTGTAAACATGGCATGAATACTTCATAAATTATAGATACATTGGATATGTATCAGCATCCCCAAGCTTAATTCCTACTCATCCTCGAGTAGGTAAATGATAAAAGAAATAATGTATGAAGTGTGAATGGTAGCATAGTGCATAAGTTTGATCAATGATAATTTCAATAACTTTTCCTAGCATCATAACAACAACTCTTTCTCATAAAACTCGTCATGACAAAGTAGCAACCAATTCACATGTTAAGGTCTAAACAATAAATTCTCTTGAAAGTCAACAACCTATATTCTTAGTCACCAAACAATTGCAATTCAACTTATTCAACAGAGTCTAAGTAAGAGATGCACATACTCAATCATCATATAGTATTCCATGATTGCTACTACTCAAAGCATATTCTTAGAACAAATGGCATCCATCGAACACAGAGAAAGATAGGGGCTTAATATTTCGCCTCCCAACTCATTTATCATAGAGATAATTGTCAACAATATGATCAAATATATTTGACTGGTCATATGTGCCTAGATCTTTCCCCACCACACGATGCTTGCCAACTAGAGAATAATTGAGGCTGAAATGGAAATGCATACTATTGACTCTTTGCATAAAAGTAAATACTAAAAAGTAAAAGATAGCCCCTTTGCAGAAGGAAGCAGAGGTTGCCATGCACTTTTTATTTGGATACCCAAGCTCTTAATGCAAGGGAACATCACGTTATATTGCCCCTTATGGTAGCAACCTTTATTATGCAGTCCGTCACTTTTATTACTTTGCCATCACAAGTTCGTACAACGCTCAATTTTCCCTTACAATAAAAGACCAAACATATTTAGGAGCAATTTTTATTGCTTTATGCACTGATGACAACTTACTTGAAGGATCTTATTCAATCCATAGGTAGGTATGGTGGACACTCATGGCAAGAAACTGGGTTCAAGGGTTTTTGGATGCACAAGTAGTATCTCTACATAGTACTAATTTTTGGCTAGCAAAAGATCCTAGGCAAACACCACATGTTGGAGGATCCATGACAATATAACTTCTATGTAAATATACCCAAACATAACTCATTAGTTGTCTTACTTGTCCAACTTCAACTAATTTTCTCAAGTTTGAAAATAATTAATGGGTATTCACAATCATAGAATATGTCCAAGATAATATATTTGCATGTGAAAGTTCTCTTCCTTCAACTAATCATTCATGAATTGCTTATATGACCAATATTGTGATTGTCAAGCTTCAAAAGATTTCGCTTTCTAAACCCAATGTGAAGCTACCACTAGGCATGATATAATTTCAACTTCATGATATTAAATTCATTCAACAATTTACTCATATGATACAAGTGAAGCACAAGAGTAAATGACAAGCTAGTCCAAAAAAGATATAAGTGAAGATCAAGCGAGTAGTTAAGTAAATAGTTAGCTAATTGTGGACTCTCTCTTATTTAGAAACTTTCATATTTAAGTATTTTATTAAAACAACAAGAAAAACAAAATAAAATGGCATTCAAAGAATAGCACAACTCATGTGAAGAAGCAAAAACTTAGGCTCAATCAATACTAACCGATAATTGTTGAAGAAGAAAGGTGGGATGCCTACCGGGGAATCCCCAAACTTAGCTTCTTGAGACTTCTTGAAATGTTAATTTGGGATGCCCAAGCTTGAGTTTTTGTGTCTCCTTAATTCCCCTCATATCACGGTTTCCCTAAATCTCAAAAACTTCATCCACACAAAACTCAACAAGAACTCATAAGATAGGTTAGTATAAATCAATGCAAAACCTTATCATTCTCTACTGTAGCAAATCACTAAAATTATTATTTGACATTGCATACTAAATGCCTCTGCATATTTAATACTCCTATCCTCAAATAGAATCATTAAACAAGCAAACATATGCAAACAATGCAACCATAACGGCAATCTGCCAAAACAGTATAGTCTGTAAAGAATGCAAGATTCATCATAATTCCCTAACTCCAAAAATTCTGAAAAATTACCACACTGTAGAAAATTTATTATAGCTTACTATGCAAAAAATTTCAACATTTTATCACATTCCTACTTTTCTCGGGAATTTTTGCAACAGCGATAAACTTACTGTTTTGAAACAGCAACTCATATATTTGAAAAATAAGCATGTGGAAAGCTATCCTTGACACTTTTATTCAAGTAAAAGATGCGAAACATTATTTTAAATAACAGCAAGCAAATCCTAGCAAAATAAAATGACACTCCAAGCAAAACTCATATCATGTGACGAATGAAAATATAGCTCAAAGTAAGGTTACCGATAATGTTGGAGATGAAAGAGGGGATGCCTTCCGGGGCATCCCCAAGCTTAGTTGTTTGGATCTGCCTTGAATATTACTTGAAGTGCCTTGGGGATCCCCAAGCTTAGGGTCTTGTCACTCCTTATTCTCCTCATATTGACATCTCACACAAAACTTGAAAACTTCAATCACACAAAACTTAACAGAACTTTGTGAGATAGGTTAGTATGATAAAGAGCAAACCATTTCACTTTGGTAATGTCAAAGACAAGATTCATAATTGTTCTCACACAATTACTAATGTACCTTATCATTTCCACAATCTATATTTAGCAATATAAGCCATAGAAACTACGAAACAAGCAAACTATGCATTGAAAACAAAATCTGTCAAAAATAGAACAGTCTCAAGTAATCTGTACTCCAACCATACTTCACTCCAAAAATTCTGAAAAATTAGGACAACGTAGATAATTTGT